>NW_028295795.1:3807500-4302431 GCF_964341445.2 Mesoplodon mirus | reverse complement strand
TACACCCATGTGAGTCAGTGGGCCATTCTGGACGGAGGAGATAATAGAGCAGAAGTGAAGTGAGAGAAAAGGAGAGACAAGATTTTCTCTTTTCTCTTCAAAGAGGAAAGGTCTTTGGAATGGGAACAACTCACAACCAAACTTTGGGGAAAGGATGTGATGGAAAATGAGACAAACATCCTACCCCTGTGATGAGAAGGATTCCCTGGGCTGGATGGAGGGAGGTCACAGGTGGCTGGACAAGGAAACCAACTAGGGAGAAACACACACAAGTGCAGAGCAAACACCCTGAGGCCACTCAGCCTGACTCCATGCAAACATGTGTCCAGCAGACAGCCCTTCACCTGTGGCTCCCCAGCAAGACAGGTACCTCGGGGGTGCCAACTCATTCTGAGTCCATTATGCCTGGCCATTCATAAACCGCTGTCTAACGTGTGAGGAATAAACTCTCAATGTTTATGAGGAAATTGGGGAAGGAGATTGAAAGGTTACTTAAACGAAAAAAAAAGAAGTTCAGGAAGGCAAGATGGTAGAGAGACAAGAAAAAGACCTTAAAAGATAGAAAGGATTTGCCAAAGAAGAGAAAGCAAAAGAAATGATTCCGAATGGGTTAACCTGCAGCTAGGAAGTTAAGGAAGATTATTGATGGGTGAAGACTATGGAATAAAGTGAATAAAATTTCTCAGAAGTTGCTGAGAATATGGTAAGCAGCATGATTATCAAATTATGAATTGGCTGCAATGGCATTCTAGGGGGACACTAGGAAGGTGAAGCAAATGTTCCTGAGATGACAGTAGCAGGTGGAAAGTTGTTTCAGGGGAAGATCAGTCTTGCAGAGGGTGTATCAGAGGAGGGCAAGTGTGAGCAAGCAAGGAAATACTAAGTGTATACGGTTCCTTCACTGAGTGCACCCAGCCCCGCGGTCAGCCTTGAGAACAAGCAGGACTTCAGGTACTGGAGCTACATTTCAGTCATCAAGACTTGAGAAGACACCCTTAACTCAGGTCTTCTCTTCAAACTCCATCTTTCCTTCTTGACCTTCATTTGGCCTCTTCCCTTACCCTCCAGCTGTGGACTGAGGCCACAGAGCAAGATGGGTCACTAGTGTCCTCCATCCCCTGGTGACTGTGGTTCACATCAGTGGAGTACCAAAGGCAATAACCAAGTAACAGACACAAGAGTGTATGAAGAAGAAGAGATTCTGATAAGGCTTTCTGTGACAGTGTGGGCCAAGTCGGCTCTATATGGCTGGTATCACGTGAATTATGAGCAGCCTTAGGGGAGAAGTGCTCAGAAGGCAGAGCCTGGCTCTCGAGAGGCTCTGCGTGCTCACAGCCCACTCCAAGACCTCAGTTACAGCTTCGGCCCCCAATATCTCTCCCTCTGCCTGCTCACAGTTTTTGAAGTCTTCTTTCCTCCACATTTCTCTTGAGAGGTGGAGGAGGAAGATGAGCTTCAGGCCAGCTCAGACTCCCCTGGGATCCCAGCAGGATGCCTATCATTAACCTCCCACCTTCTAGGAAGCTCCTAAGATTTTCACATTTGGGGCAGTTCTCATTTCAGCTGTGCTTCAAATTGCTGGCTGGAGACGGCCTGTTGGAAGGTGGCTAAAAGCAAGTAGCAATCCTTCGGGCAGCCTGGCCCTTCTCGACTGTCAGTCATCTTCAGGGATATTCTGGGAAATGTTGTTTGTTCTAGAGAAGGGAGGGAAACAATCCAATTGTCCAATAATGCTTGAATGGAAAATAAATGATGCTATATGCATGTGATCACATAATATCAAACAGTCAAAAATCAAAGACCTAGATCTCTATGGATTCACGTGGATAAATCTTGAAAACATAATATTGATTGAAAGAAAATAAGATAAACAATGTTAGATTGTGATAACAGGTATGTAAGTGTTTAAATATTTAAATCAATTCAACATATTGCTTCTATATATAGAGATGCAAGAAAATAAACTTTATCCAAAGAACACATTATTTACATTTAATATGCTCATTTATCTAGGAGACCCAAAAGAACCCACAGATAAACTAGCAGGAACTAATAAGACGGTTCAACAAGGCACACACATACAAGATCAATAAATTTTAAAAGTCAATCAGGCTCCTCTACACTGGCGATAACAAATTAGAAACTATAAAAGAAAATAAGAAAAAAAGAAGATCTAAAAATTGTCACAAGAGCCGTATAAATTATTTAGAGCTAAGCATACGTAGAAGGCAATATAACTAACGAACTGAGTACGAACAGTTAAACTCCGCCCAACCCAAGGTTAGGAAGAGACTGTTGTTACTTTATGAGAACAGACCCTCTTCTTAAGGAGCAGATCAGTAAGTGAGAGTGAATCAAAGAAACACAGCATTTGAAAAGTCAGCTAGTCCAAGCCTCTTGATCGCACATACAGAAGCTGAAGCCCAGATAGGTTGAGTTACTTGCTAAAGGGCCCAATGTCCTGACTCAAGGACTAGCATTTTTCACTCAGTCGCAAGACACAATCAAATGCAGTACCTTGGAAAGAGATGGGGAAAAAATGAAGAAATCAATTATATAGTTCCTCATCTTTAAGTACAGAAATAGCCGTGACAAAATTACACGTATTGAGGGAAAATTGAAGTGCAGAGTTTAAAATGTCAATAATCCACAGGGAAACTGGAGACCATTTAAAACATTCATATTAAATCTCTCTAGAAAAGACATTAAAAGATCTCCAATCAAAATGTGAATTTTATAATAGACATGGTATGATACAATTTATAATAGATATGGTAGGAAACTTTCCCTTTCACGGGAAAGCTTCGGCTGGGAAAAAGGAATTGTTCTTGAAAATGGGGCCTGTGCTATTGCAGACACTGTGCTCAACCTAGGTCCACCGAATGCTCTGATGTCATCACTGAGGTCACAGAATTCCACTGTGAGCCTGGCAACCTTGCAAACATAACAGCCCTGGTGAGCACTAGGCACTACTGCTGGTTCACCAAGTGGTACAACTTTTTCAGCCATTTAGGAGACTTGACTATTTTTGTTTGTATTGAATCATTTCAACGGATTGCCCAAGAGCCAAGAAGGGCCAACCTGTAGGGAAGAGGAGGAGTTGGACATCTCTTGAGGCATCTTCTAAGGGAGACTTCTAGTTGGTACGATGGAACGGCGACAAAAGAGGAAACATCTGGAAAATGAAGAGTCCCAGGAAACTGCCGAGAATGGAGGAGGTATGTGGGGGGCAACTTGTCTGGGGCACATGGGTTTCTGCCAAACTGAAGCTTCTCTAGGAAGCGGGGGACTGAGAACGTGTCACCTGTGAAGCAGGGAGTGAGAGACCTTGTCTCACTGATGCTGCCGTATCTATCCGGAGGGTCCCTGTGGTGTGAGACGGCACAGAACGGCCAGATGCCCCCTGGGAGATGGGAGGTCAGCTCCGCTGGTCTGAGGACTCTCTCCTGGGGCAGCCGGGCCTGGAGCTTTGTCGGACTCACAGCAGGCTGCATCCTGCTTGCACAGACCTAGAGGTGCAGCTTTCCTCAGTCCCCGATTTCTCTCTTATGCTCTTGGATCTTTCCTAGGGGTCATGAGGTGGGGGATGTGAAGGATGCAAGGATGCTGAGAGAGACCCATGAGTTGCTTGGCCTCTTTTACCAAAGTGGAAAGAGAAGCCCCATGAGTTGAAGGCCCTGTTGAAAAATATCTTGACAAGTGGAATGCACTTTGAAAGAAGATTGTTTGTCTAGGGATGGTGTCATATTGAAAGCAAGGAGGTTTTATTCCTTCAACAGGAAGAATTTCCCAAAGGAGATCAAGGGAAGGGAAGGGTTTTCCAGAAACTGAGACCGCGTGAGCGGGGGTGAGAAATGGCCTCAGGGTCCTGCGGGGAGCTCTGAGAGCCACGGGCCACGTGGTGCCTGCGTGCATTAAATGGAGGCGAGTAGCTTGCCCTGGGAGAGGGGTGGTCACCCCAGAGCTCCAGCTAGAGGCCTCTGCCCCAGATTAGAGCCCAGTAGCTCCTACCAGGCCCAGGGCCCTGGAGACTGTAGGATGGGCCCTGGGAATGGAGCTCTAGACAGCAGGCAGATTTCCAGGCAGTGGCTGGGACAGGCTGGGGAAGGCAATGACTGCCCCTGACCATTCAGAATATTTTGCCCTATGTTCCTGTGTGTGTGTGTGTGAGTGTGTGTGTGTGTGTGTGTGTGTGTGTGTGTGTGTGTGGTAGTGCAGAGAAGAGCGAGATGAATGGGGGTAGAGTGCTTACCAGATATAAAGTCTGCGTGGTAAAGTTCTTGTCACCCTGCCTGGACCTGGCTGACACTCGGTGTACGTAAGAGTGTATACAGAATTCTTGTTAGGGGTGTTTTATGAGACAGTAACTCATACACCCATGTACACTCTGATGCAGCAAAAATATCACACACCCCACATATAACTTCCTTAGTAAACCACACACAGCACATGGAGGTATATACACGCATCCCTCCTATACTACGTTCTCATACAACCCACCTGTATCACAATCCTCTCCTCCAACACCAAACGCTGGAGATGAGATATGTATATAGACACACACACTATATATATAGGACACACACACACACACACACACACACTATATACATGTATCTCCTCAACTCTTGCACAAACACAACTAACTTCAGCCATCTCTAAATACCTCTATAAGAACCAGTCACGTGTCATACACACCACACTTATAACACATTCTTGAGTAATGCCAGACCCGCTTTGTACAAACCACAGTAAACCACAGTCTCAGTAACCCATGTCAGGATTGCCAGAGAAAATATGGGCTATCCAGTTCAATTTGAATTCTAGATAAAGAACAAGTAATTTTTCAGTATCCGTATGTCCCACATATTGTATGGGCTATACTTACACTAAAACTAAGTCAGGCCAAATACTGCATGGGAATACTTACACTAAAAGATTATTCTGGGTTTATCTGAAACTGAAATTTAACTGGGTGCCTTGTATTCTTGTTCGCTAAGTCTGGCAACCCTTATATACTTACCACCAGCTGATGTATTATATATTTATTGTAGTTTTGTTTAGTGTGTGTCTTCCCCTACTAGAATGTGCAGCGTTACCAAAGACTACAACAATGGAAGAGTGCCGGATACACAGGAGTAGCTGCTTACTGAATCTTGGTGAATGAATGAATGAACACACACCATAAATACAAGCCACACCATGTAATGAGGAAACGTTACATGTCCCAGAATTCCTGACTTGTGAACAGAAACCATGCACACAAAGGCCACAGACACAGATAGACACGTCTGCACTGTGCTCCCCATGCCAACCCCACACTTACCACAGACTTAACTGATACACATCACTCACTCTTCCCACACACTCACAGTCACCACCGAGGCCTACATTACCAACTAGACAGTGAGAGAATAAGTATTGATTGGAATTAAATCCTGGAGGATCCACTGGGAACCACACTCTCAGCTGTGTGTATTCACTGCACCTGACACGTGTCACACACTCAGTAAATATTTGTGGACAGTGGACTGATGAACCCACCCTGAGCCTTTCATTCCTCCCTCAGGAATCTCGAAGTCACAAGAGGATCCCCCTCGGCTTGGATCCACTGTGGTGGCCCAAGGCTGCAGCCCAGGGGCAGTGGAGGTCTCCTCTGCCTCTAAATACTTCTTCTGTACTTCTACTCTGCGCAAGCTCAGCTACGCTGGTAAGGGCGTGGGGCTCCTCAGGTGACGGGGTGCTTGGCTGTGAAGCAGGAGGCACACAGATCCCAGGGAGGCTGAGAGGAAATCCAGGGTCATCAGAGGTGATGAGGGCTCTGTGGAGGAGCCTGGGCAGGATGGCTGAGCTGTTCCTAGGGCGTGGATGCCAGCTGAGTCTGGGGGTGTGTGTGTGAATACTGCTACTACCATGGTGGGGAAGTCAAGGAGCAGGGGCCGGAAAGGTCTGGGCTTGAGGTGGAGGGAAGAGGGACCAGATTAAGCATCTTCAGAGGAAAATGTAGGCTTTGTCTTTGCCTTTGCTTCCAGAGAAGGACAGAGTTCTGCATCATACACCTCCAGCCTGAGAGCAGGACCATCCAGCTCAGGTGCACACAGCTCACACATACACGTGCCCTCCAGGCACAGCCCTTCTCAGTGCACATCAACCCCAAGCACGTGCTCCACTGTACTCTCCTGCACCACAGCCCCATTCCACAAGGAATGCACCACCGATATTCCCAAACTCACACTCCTCATCGTACACGCATCCAGCCGCATCCCTCACATACTACAGCCCTCACCACCATACTCCACACCCCTGTATACAGACACCGCTCCAGTATACCCCCCCACGCACATGAAAAGCCCACAGATGACACCACATACACCACTCCGTCCTACGGCCAATGGACACCAAGCTCACGACATTGCTATGTCGTGCCAATGTCCCTCTCTCGTCTACCACACCTGCTCCCTCAGCTTCCGGCATGGCCCATGCATGTTATTATGATTTTAATTTCCTTTTTCAGGAATCCGGAGATTTCATCTAGACACTGCCCAGCCTAGACCACCCCTAGCCCAGGATCAGGAAGAAGGAGAGACCGCTTCCCCATCACACTGTGTCTCCTCCTCACCCTCTTCACCCTGTAAGAACTATCTGCACCCAGACAAAGAGGAAAGGGGCATGAAAATACACTACATGCAGGTACAAGTGAACAAGGGTGTCGCTGTCTCCTGGAAGACAAAGAAACCCTTGGAGTTGCCTGAAAAGCAGCTGAGGATAGAAGAAGTGACCCTTCCTGAGGATGTATGTGCAGTAGCCACTGACCCCTCTTCTGATGTGTGCACCGAAAGCCTCCTGTCTGACAGTGAGCCCACTGGGGAGGAGAAAGAGTATGAGGAAAGGGCAGAGCCAGGCAGCCCATCAGGGCCACCTGCCGTCGAGGAGAGACCCAGCGCCAAGACAGCGGACTGGATGCTGACCATGGAGACCGGCTTCAGGTGCATGGCCTGCTGCCGGGTCTTCCCCACCTTGGAGATCCTCCAGCAGCACGTGAAGGGCGGCGTCCTGCAGGGCTTCAGCTGCCGTGCCTTTCATCTCACCATGGCCCAGCGGATGGGCAATGTGGAATCCGAGAGCACCCCTGAGGAAGAGGATGAGGAGGAGGAGGAGGAGAACGAGGAGGAGGAGGAGGAGGAGGAGGAGGAGGAGAAGGAGGTAGAGAAGCAAGAAGAAAAGGAGAATGAGGGAGAGCAGCCCACGGGGGAAGGCCCCAGCCCAAAGAGACCCCGCAGGCAGGGTCTTTTCTCTCCTTTGAGTTCCAAACAGCAACTGAGATTCATGGGACAGAAGATCCTGGAAGACGGTGTGGCCGTCCCTTGGAAGAGGTAAGGCTTGAGGCTGGCAGTCTTCTGAGCCTATGTCACGAGGGCCCAGAGAAGTCTAAGGGAAGGGGCCGCACACATGTGCTGGTTGACCTAATGGCTCTGCAGTTGCATCAAATGGGACACACCCAGCACTAACAAAGGCATTGACCTCTGTTGACGTAAACAAGAAGGTGGAGCCTTTTCCTAGGAGTTTTCTCAGGGTCTGCACGATGGACCTCAACTCTTAGAGGACATACTGCCAGCAGCTCCTTCTCGGCAGAGAGAGCCAGGAGTGGTCTCAAGAGAGGACAGGGGCCCTTGCAGGACCAGAACTTTGAGGTCTGAGAGCCTTGGGCCTGAGCCGAGATCTCACCCGGACCACTGGACCTAGCCTTCTGTGACAAAGGGGAATATGAAAGAGAGTCACGTGGAAATGAGGTCCCCCGAGATATGGAAATGTTCCAGAACCTTCGTTGCGTGGTAGTTGATCTGGAGCCAAGCTCACTGTGGTGTGTGTGGCTCTGAGCATTAAGGCAATGCTGGAGGGTAACCCTGACCAGCAGAGCTTGGAGTGCTTCTTGTCTCTTCCTGTTCTACCTCATTTGTTTTATCCCTTCCAGGGAGAAGAAAGGACCCTCGGGAGAGTAGCAGACAGAATGCCGTGGTCTGAAGGAGGATGAAGGGACCGGCACTCAGTCTAACATCATATGACAATAGAAGCGTCCTATGCAATAAAGGGCATTTTCCAAACCTTTCCTGGAGCTTTTATTTAATGACATTTTTCTATCTATGCATCTATCTGTCATCTACATCTGTATCTTTCAAGGTTTGTGAACAAGCTTTCACATAAGCACTAGAGACGTCCACCAGCATTTTCCAGAAGAGGCCTGCAAATTGCTGGGGACTCCTCACAAATAGGGAACGGCCACAACCCCTGCCACACAGACTATGCTCGTGGCCCTCCTCACGTACTCCCACTCTGTCTCTGAATTTCCCAACGTCTGAGATGAGGGTGCTGACTGGAGGCAATGATCACGTGCAGGCTGAATCTTCTCCAGATTCTGATTCTCTTCCTGGGCATATCGTCCTTAAGCACAGTCTCCATGTCCCTGGCCACACTGATCTCTCTCCTTCAGTCCTTCCCTCCCTCCCTCTCCTGCCTCCCAGTGCAGAGAATACCTTTTTGCATTTGAGACAACATTTATTTTTGGTTCACAGAATTCTCACCTGTTCTACTGTGGCCTCCGTTGTGAACATTCCAAAGCTGAGACTTTTCTGTTTTTCTCCCTCATTTCTGCTGAGTCTTTACCTTCCTAATGCAGTGAACTCACAGTGCCTAGCTGACTGGATGGGGAAAAAAATCCAGGGAGCAAAGAGAAATAATAAAAGAATATATCAGTTAATTTTTCATAGTGTTATCCAACTACATATTTTTAAATTTTGGAATAATATTAGGAATCTTCTCTTTATAAAAAACTGAATTATCGGGCTTCCCTGGTGGAGCAGTGGTTAAGAATATGCCTGCGAATGCAGGCGTCATGGGTTCGAGCCCTGGTCTGGGAAGATCCCACGTGCCACGGAGTAACTAAGCCCGCGTGCCACAACTACTGACCCTGCGCTCTAGAGCCCGTGTGCCACATCAACCGAGCCCACGTGCCACAACTACGGAAGCCTGCGTGCCTAGAGACCATGCTCCGCAACAAGAGAAGCCACTGCAATGAGAAGCCCGTGCACCACAGCCAAGAGGAGCCCCCGCTCACTGCAACTAGAGAACACCCGCTAGCAGCAACAAAGACCCAATGCAGCCCCAAATAAATTAATTAATTTTTAAAAATTGAATTAGTTTCAAGGGTACAATGTATAAAAGTACAATAAAAGCCCCCCTTCATAACCCCCCAACCCCACTCTCAAGATGGAATCGATATGCTGTGATACAATTTAGAGTCGTAGTACTACTCCTCCTCCCACCACATCCGAAATCCTCTGAGCCAGGTGCAGCAGCTTCCTTTCACAATGCTAGGACCCGCCACAAGACACATGATAATCCCTTTGGACATTTCAAGGAGCGGCACCAAGGGAACAGTACCGGGGAAATGCCACTGACAGCTCAGAATATCCATGGCATTTCTAGAGCCTCGGCACTGCTCTCGCTCTGGGAATGAAGGTCCAAAAAGCACATCGGAGAATGTTCATAGTTGTAAACAAGCTCCACCTTTGAAACACAATCTACATAGAACCACATATACAAGCCTGCACGATGGATGAAGCCAAGGTCTCCTCCATGATTTCCCTTCTGACCACCTTATTGTCTCCTCAACCATAAAAGTTGAACTTGAAACACAGGACCTTGCCTTGTCACCAGAAACATCCAAGCTTGGATCAGTCTTTCTAAGACCAGATACTTGCTCTCTGAACTATTAGAGACTTGTCACATACACACAGGTAGAACAGGATTATTTCTATCTACCTGGGGACTTGGAGTCTTTCACATTGCTCCTGTTAAAACTCTCACAACAGCAAAACTTTACCTACAAAGGGTTCAAGCTATGACACTCCCAACTTCCACAAACCTCCTCAGCTCTTGTGAGTCACATGCAGCCAATTCCAGGAATTGGAAACATGGTTGTGAGGATGAAACTGACTTTGGGGCTCCCCTTGGATATGGTCTTCCAGACTTACCAAAAGGCCATTAAGAGGAAGGTTTACCCCACCTCAGGGAAACCCGAGGCAGTACTTGCAGTCAAGGGCTGCCCATGGCTTCTGAGCTACATCCAAAAAGAATTTCATACTGTACCTGGATCTGCTGAAGCCATTTCTGACTGTCCGAGAGCCAGCATGTACCACTCCTCAACTGCCTCCATTGTGGATCATCAGTAGGGCTGTCAGATTTAGGACATAAAAATACAGGATACCCAGTTAAACTTGAACTTCACATGAATAATAAGTCATTATTTTTAGTATAAGTAGATCCTATGAACTATTTGGGGCATACTTATCTTCAAAATGTACTCGTTGTTTTTCAAACATTCATATTTAACTAAACAGTCTATATTTTATCTGTCAACCCTACTCAGCAGAAATGATGGAGGCTCATAGAGATCCAGGAGACGCCTCAGCGCCTCCTCAGCTTTTATTTCTACGTCCTGGACAGCGAGCACGAACCTTCCACTCCCAGTCAGTGGCTAGAATGGAGGATATTCTCTGTTTTAGAGCTTTTTCTACTTGTCATTGTTATTATCTTCCTTATTTTAAAGAGATGTTTATTTTTTCCCAATCTTAATAGCTCATCCAAAAGTATTTCAAAGTTCATTAGAGAAGGGAAAAACAATATGGTTCTGAAAAGTGAAGGAAACCGCCTGGTGTTTAGTAAAGAAGTAGTAGGGAGACTGAAAAAGCCAAACTTAATAAGCAGATCTCTCCAAGGGTATTTTCAGAGCTTGATACCCTCCCACACCCTGAAAATATTATTACATCAAGAATGTAGAACTGCTAACCAAATGTAAGGCTCCCATATGATTCTATCAAACTGAGGATGCTTCTTTACTAAGCAGTGAGCACACTTGCTGTCCCAGGGACCTTGGCAGTTGCAACGTAGGGCTCTTCCCTTTGGGATGGAAACAGCAAGTTTTCCTGTGGTCTACACGCTGGCCCCAAAAATACTACACTCCCAATACTTGTCAACTTTAAGTATTTTTCTACATATCTCCATTTTTCTGTTACTATTTGGACTACATCCTAGACTTGACACTACATAAATTGCATTCAAGAAGCTATTTTTAAAAGTTGGTAGGAAACCTTAAATCTATGGCTTGCAGTCCCTGGCTTACTTTCATCCAGGTGCATAAGTGTTTTCAAAAGTAGTCAGGTTAGTTACCCCGTATCACAGCCCCACGCTTGTGTCACAGATATAAAAATGGAACATGATATTTAAGGTTTTAGTTGCCAAATCATCAAGCCTCCCAGACAGAGGCAATAGAGCAAAATGATTACAGAGGCATGGATTTTGATTTGCTCCAGTGTCTTGGGCAAGTCACTTGGCCTCTGTATTTATTTGTACTTATCTGCACTTATCTGTCACTTGGGGGTCATAATTGTACCTGGTCCATGGGTACGCTGTACAAATGATCTGTAAAGTAGTTACAAGAAACCGACACAGAGTAAGCACTCCACAGACATTGGCTATTAGCTATTGGAAATAGTTCTCCGTGAAACAGATGACTTTATCCGTGGATGACTCGGTGGGAGACAGTGAATCACAGAATCACAGCATGTTGAAAGTGACCTAGTTCACACTCTAATGTGAAAAGAAGAAAAGTGTGCATGGGTAGAAAATGTCTGAAACTTTACACAACAAAGAGTTCATCATGTTAACTTGGAGGATTAGAATAAATCAGGAAAGGAGGAAAGAAAAACTTGAGTGTAATTCAATTTCTCTATCATTTGTGTTTCTACACTGAGACTCTGAATACACTGGAAGTGCAATTTTTTTTAATGTGGCGGGATAAAGGTTTTCAAGTTTTCCTGATCCATCCGTATTATTATCTCAGAATTGCTGGCATTTCTTGCCATCTTTGGATCTACACCCATGTGAGTCAGTGGGCCATTCTGGACGGAGGAGATAATAGAGCAGAAGTGAAGTGAGAGAAAAGGAGAGACAAGATTTTCTCTTTTCTCTTCAAAGAGGAAAGGTCTTTGGAATGGGAACAACTCACAACCAAACTTTGGGGAAAGGATGTGATGGAAAATGAGACAAACATCCTACCCCTGTGATGAGAAGGATTCCCTGGGCTGGATGGAGGGAGGTCACAGGTGGCTGGACAAGGAAACCAACTAGGGAGAAACACACACAAGTGCAGAGCAAACACCCTGAGGCCACTCAGCCTGACTCCATGCAAACATGTGTCCAGCAGAGAGCCCTTCACCTGTGGCTCCCCAGCAAGACAGGTACCTCGGGGGTGCCAACTCATTCTGAGTCCATTATGCCTGGCCATTCATAAACCGCTGTCTAACGTGTGAGGAATAAACTCTCAATGTTTATGAGGAAATTGGGGAAGGAGATTGAAAGGTTACTTAAACGAAAAAAAAAGAAGTTCAGGAAGGCAAGATGGTAGAGAGACAAGAAAAAGACCTTAAAAGATAGAAAGGATTTGCCAAAGAAGAGAAAGCAAAAGAAATGATTCCGAATGGGTTAACCTGCAGCTAGGAAGTTAAGGAAGATTATTGATGGGTGAAGACTATGGAATAAAGTGAATAAAATTTCTCAGAAGTTGCTGAGAATATGGTAAGCAGCATGATTATCAAATTATGAATTGGCTGCAATGGCATTCTAGGGGGACACTAGGAAGGTGAAGCAAATGTTCCTGAGATGACAGTAGCAGGTGGAAAGTTGTTTCAGGGGAAGATCAGTCTTGCAGAGGGTGTATCAGAGGAGGGCAAGTGTGAGCAAGCAAGGAAATACTAAGTGTATACGGTTCCTTCACTGAGTGCACCCAGCCCCGTGGTCAGCCTTGAGAACAAGCAGGACTTCAGGTACTGGAGCTACATTTCAGTCATCAAGACTTGAGAAGACACCCTTAACTCAGGTCTTCTCTTCAAACTCCATCTTTCCTTCTTGACCTTCATTTGGCCTCTTCCCTTACCCTCCAGCTGTGGACTGAGGCCACAGAGCAAGATGGGTCACTAGTGTCCTCCATCCCCTGGCGACTGTGGTTCACATCAGTGGAGTACCAAAGGCAATAACCAAGTAACAGACACAAGAGTGTATGAAGAAGAAGAGATTCTGATAAGGCTTTCTGTGACAGTGTGGGCCAAGTCGGCTCTATATGGCTGGTATCACGTGAATTATGAGCAGCCTTAGGGGAGAAGTCCTCAGAAGGCAGAGCCTGGCTCTCGAGAGGCTCTGCGTGCTCACAGCCCACTCCAAGACCTCAGTTACAGCTTCGGCCCCCAATATCTCTCCCTCTGCCTGCTCACAGTTTTTGAAGTCTTCTTTCCTCCACATTTCTCTTGAGAGGTGGAGGAGGAAGATGAGCTTCAGGCCAGCTCAGACTCCCCTGGGATCCCAGCAGGATGCCTATCATTAACCTCCCACCTTCTAGGAAGCTCCTAAGATTTTCACATTTGGGGCAGTTCTCATTTCAGCTGTGCTTCAAATTGCTGGCTGGAGACGGCCTGTTGGAAGGTGGCTAAAAGCAAGTAGCAATCCTTCGGGCAGCCTGGCCCTTCTCGACTCTCAGTCATCTTCAGGGATATTCTGGGAAATGTTGTTTGTTCTAGAGAAGGGAGGGAAACAATCCAATTGTCCAATAATGCTTGAATGGAAAATAAATGATGCTATATGCATGTGATCACATAATATCAAACAGTCAAAAATCAAAGACCTAGATCTCTATGGATTCACGTGGATAAATATTGAAAACATAATATTGATTGAAAGAAAATAAGATAAACAATGTTAGATTGTGATAACAGGTATGTAAGTGTTTAAATATTTAAATCAATTCAACTTATTGCTTCTATATATAGAGATGCAAGAAAATAAACTTTATCCAAAGAACACATTATTTACATTTAATATGCTCATTTATCTAGGAGACCCAAAAGAACCCACAGATAAACTAGCAGGAACTAATAAGACGGTTCAACAAGGCACACACATACAAGATCAATAAATTTTAAAAGTCAATCAGGCTCCTCTACACTGGCGATAACAAATTAGAAACTATAAAAAAAATAAGAAAAAAAGAAGATCTAAAAATTGTCACAAGAGCCGTATAAATTATTTAGAGCTAAGCATACGTAGAAGGCAATATAACTAACGAACTGAGTACGAACAGTTAAACTCCGCCCAACCCAAGGTTAGGAAAAGACTGTTGTTACTTTATGAGAACAGACCCTCTTCTTAAGGAGCAGATCAGTAAGTGAGAGTGAATCAAAGAAACACAGCATTTGAAAAGTCAGCTAGTCCAAGCCTCTTGATCGCACATACAGAAGCTGAAGCCCAGATAGGTTGAGTTACTTGCTAAAGGGCCCAATGTCCTGACTCAAGGACTAGCATTTTTCACTCAGTCGCAAGACACAATCAAATGCAGTACCTTGGAAAGAGATGGGGAAAAAATGAAGAAATCAATTATATAGTTCCTCATCTTTAAGTACAGAAATAGCCGTGACAAAATTACACGTATTGAGGGAAAATTGAAGTGCAGAGTTTAAAATGTCAATAATCCACAGGGAAACTGGAGACCATTTAAAACATTCATATTAAATCTCTCTAGAAAAGACATTAAAAGATCTCCAATCAAAATGTGAATTTTATTATAGACATGGTATGATACAATTTATAATAGATATGGTAGGAACCTTTCCCTTTCACGGGAAAGCTTCGGCTGGGAAAAAGGAATTGTTCTTGAAAATGGGGCCTGTGCTATTGCAGACACTGTGCTCAACCTAGGTCCACCGAATGCTCTGATGTCATCACTGAGGTCACAGAATTCCACTGTGAGCCTGGCAACCTTGCAAACATAACAGCCCTGGTGAGCACTAGGCACTACTGCTGGTTCACCAAGTGGTACAAGTTTTTCAGCCATTTAGGAGACTTGACTATTTTTGTTTGTATTGAATCATTTCAACGGATTGCCCAAGAGCCAAGAAGGGCCAACCTGTAGGGAAGAGGAGGAGTTGGACATCTCTTGAGGCATCTTCTAAGGGAGACTTCTAGTTGGTACGATGGAACGGCGACAAAAGAGGAAACATCTGGAAAATGAAGAGTCCCAGGAAACTGCCGAGAACGGAGGAGGTATGTGGGGGGCAACTTGTCTGGGGCACATGGGTTTCTGCCAAACTGAAGCTTCTCTAGGAAGCGGGGGACTGAGAACGTGTCACCTGTGAAGCAGGGAGCGAGAGACCTTGTCTCACTGATGCTGCCGTATCTATCCGGAGGGTCCCTGTGGTGTGAGACGGCACAGAACGGCCAGATGCCCCCTGGGAGATGGGAGGTCAGCTCCGCTGGTCTGAGGACTCTCTCCTGGGGCAGCCGGGCCTGGAGCTTTGTCGGACTCACAGCAGGCTGCATCCTGCTTGCACAGACCTAGAGGTGCAGCTTTCCTCAGTCCCCGATTTCTCTCTTATGCTCTTGGATCTTTCCTAGGGGTCATGAGGTGGGGGATGTGAAGGATGCAAGGATGCTGAGAGAGACCCATGAGTTGCTTGGCCTCTTTTACCAAAGTGGAAAGAGAAGCCCCATGAGTTGAAGGCCCTGTTGAAAAATATCTTGACAAGTGGAATGCACTTTGAAAGAAGATTGTTTGTCTAGGGATGGTGTCATATTGAAAGCAAGGAGGTTTTATTCCTTCAACAGGAAGAATTTCCCAAAGGAGATCAAGGGAAGGGAAGGGTTTTCCAGAAACTGAGACCGCGTGAGCGGGGGTGAGAAATGGCCTCAGGGTCCTGCGGGGAGCTCTGAGAGCCACGGGCTACGTGGTGCCTGCGTGCATTAAATGTAGGCGAGTAGCTTGCCCTGGGAGAGGGGTGGTCACCCCAGAGCTCCAGCTAGAGGCCTCTGCCCCAGATTAGAGCCCAGTAGCTCCTACCAGGCCCAGGGCCCTGGAGACTGTAGGATGGGCCCTGGGAATGGAGCTCTAGACAGCAGGCAGATTTCCAGGCAGTGGCTGGGACAGGCTGGGGAAGGCAATGACTGCCCCTGACCATTCAGAATATTTTGCCCTATGTTCCTGTGTGTGTGTGTGTGAGTGTGTGTGTGTGTGTGTGTGTGTGTGTGTGTGTGTGGTAGTGCAGAGAAGAGTGAGATGAATGGGGGTAGAGTGCTTACCAGATATAAAGTCTGCGTGGTAAAGTTCTTGTCACCCTGCCTGGACCTGGCTGACACTCGGTGTACGTAAGAGTGTATACAGAATTCTTGTTAGGGGTGTTTTATGAGACAGTAACTCATACACCCATGTACACTCTGATGCAGCAAAAATATCACACACCCCACATATAACTTCCTTAGTAAACCACACACAGCACATGGAGGTATATACACGCATCCCTCCTATACTACGTTCTCATACAACCCACCTGTATCATAATCCTCTCCTCCAACACCAAACGCTGGAGATGAGATATGTATATAGACACACACACTATATATATAGGACACACACACACACACACACACACTATATACATGTATCTCCTCAACTCTTGCACAAACACAACTAAATTCAGCCATCTCTAAATACCTCTATAAGAACCAGTCACGTGTCATACACACCACACTTATAACACATTCTTGAGTAATGCCAGACCCGCTTTGTACAAACCACAGTAAACCACAGTCTCAGTAACCCATGTCAGGATTGCCAGAGAAAATATGGGCTATCCAGTTCAATTTGAATTCTAGATAAAGAACAAGTAATTTTTCAGTATCCGTATGTCCCACATATTGTATGGGCTATACTTACACTAAAACTAAGTCAGGCCAAATACTGCATGGGAATACTTACACTAAAAGATTATTCTGGGTTTATCTGAAACTGAAATTTAACTGGGTGCCTTGTATTCTTGTTCGCTAAGTCTGGCAACCCTTATATACTTGCCACCAGCTGATGTATTATATATTTATTGTAGTTTTGTTTAGTGTGTGTCTTCCCCTACTAGAATGTGCAGCGTTACCAAAGACTACAACAATGGAAGAGTGCCGGATACACAGGAGTAGCTGCTTACTGAATCTTGGTGAATGAATGAATGAACACACACCATAAATACAAGCCACACCATGTAATGAGGAAACGTTACATGTCCCAGAATTCCTGACTTGTGAACAGAAACCATGCACACAAAGGCCACAGACACAGATAGACACGTCTGCACTGTGCTCCCCATGCCAACCCCACACTTACCACAGACTTAACTGATACACATCACTCACTCTTCCCACACACTCACAGTCACCACCGAGGCCTACATTACCAACTAGACAGTGAGAGAATAAGTATTGATTGGAATTAAATCCTGGAGGATCCACTGGGAACCACACTCTCAGCTGTGTGTATTCACTGCACCTGACACGTGTCACACACTCAGTAAATATTTGTGGACAGAGGACTGATGAACCCACCCTGAGCCTTTCATTCCTCCCTCAGGAATCTCGAAGTCACAAGAGGATCCCCCTCGGCTTGGATCCACTGTGGTGGCCCAAGGCTGCAGCCCAGGGGCAGTGGAGGTCTCCTCTGCCTCTAAATACTTCTTCTGTACTTCTACTCTGCGCAAGCTCAGCTACGCTGGTAAGGGCGTGGGGCTCCTCAGGTGACGGGGTGCTTGGCTGTGAAGCAGGAGGCACACAGATCCCAGGGAGGCTGAGAGGAAATCCAGGGTCATCAGAGGTGATGAGGGCTCTGTGGAGGAGCCTGGGCAGGATGGCTGAGCTGTTCCGAGGGCGTGGATGCCAGCTGAGTCTGGGTGTGTGTGTGTGAATACTGCTACTACCATGGTGGGGAAGTCAAGGAGCAGGGGCCGGAAAGGTCTGGGCTTGAGGTGGAGGGAAGAGGGACCAGATTAAGCATCTTCAGAGGAAAATGTAGGCTTTGTCTTTGCCTTTGCTTCCAGAGAAGGACAGAGTTCTGCATCATACACCTCCAGCCTGAGAGCAGGACCATCCAGCTCAGGTGCACACAGCTCACACATACACGCGCCCTCCAGGCACAGCCCTTCTCAGTGCACATCAACCCCAAGCACGTGCTCCACAGTACTCTCCTGCACCACAGCCCCATTCCACAAGGAATGCACCACCGATATTCCCAAACTCACACTCCTCATCGTACACGCATCCAGCCGCATCCCTCACATACTACAGCCCTCACCACCATACTCCACACCCCTGTATACAGACACCGCTCCAGTATACCCCCCCACGCACATGAAAAGCCCACAGATGACACCACATACACCACTCCGTCCTACGGCCAATGGACACCAAGCTCACGACATTGCTATGTCGTGCCAATGTCCCTCTCTCGTCTACCACACCTGCGCCCTCAGCTTCCGGCATGGCCCATGCATGTTATTATGATTTTAATTTCCTTTTTCAGGAATCCGGAGATTTCATCGAGACACTGCCCAGCCTAGACCACCCCTAGCCCAGGATCAGGAAGAAGGAGAGACCGCTTCCCCATCACACTGTGTCTCCTCCTCACCCTCTTCACCCTGTAAGAACTATCTGCACCCAGACAAAGAGGAAAGGGGCATGAAAATACACTACATGCAGGTACAAGTGAACAAGGGTGTCGCTGTCTCCTGGAAGACAAAGAAACCCTTGGAGTTGCCTGAAAAGCAGCTGAGGATAGAAGAAGTGACCCTTCCTGAGGATGTGTGCGCAGTAGCCACTGACCCCTCTTCTGATGTGTCCACCGAAAGCCTCCTGTCTGACAGTGAGCCCACTGGGGAGGAGAAAGAGTATGAGGAAAGGGCAGAGCCAGGCAGCCCATCAGGGCCACCTGCCGTCGAGGAGAGACCCAGCGCCAAGACAGCGGACTGGATGCTGACCATGGAGACCGGCTTCAGGTGCATGGCCTGCTGCCGGGTCTTCCCCACCTTGGAGATCCTCCAGCAGCACGTGAAGGGCGGCGTCCTGCAGGGCTTCAGCTGCCGTGCCTTTCATCTCACCATGGCCCAGCGGATGGGCAATGTGGAATCGGAGAGCACCCCTGAGGAAGAGGACGAGGAGGAGGAGGAGGAGAACGAGGAGGAGGAGGAGGAGGAGGAGGAGGAGGAGGAGAAGGAGGTAGAGAAGCAAGAAGAAAAGGAGAATGAGGGAGAGCAGCCCACGGGGGAAGGCCCCAGCCCAAAGAGACCCCGCAGGCAGGGTCTTTTCTCTCCTTTGAGTTCCAAACAGCAACTGAGATTCATGGGACAGAAGATCCTGGAAGACGGTGTGGCCGTCCCTTGGAAGAGGTAAGGCTTGAGGCTGGCAGTCTTCTGAGCCTATGTCACGAGGGCCCAGAGGAGTCTAAGGGAAGGGGCCGCACACATGTGCTGGTTTACCTAATGGCTCTGCAGTTGCATCAAATGGGACACACCCAGCACTAAGAAAGGCATTGACCTCTGTTGACGTAAACAAGAAGGTGGAGCCTTTTCCTAGGAGTTTTCTCAGGGTCTGCACGATGGACCTCAACTCTTAGAGGACGTACTGCCAGCAGCTCCTTCTCGGCAGAGAGAGCCAGGAGTGGTCTCAAGAGAGGACAGGGGCCCTTGCAGGACCAGAACTTTGAGGTCTGAGAGCCTTGGGCCTGAGCCGAGATCTCACCCGGACCACTGGACCTAGCCTTCTGTGACAAAGGGGAATATGAAAGAGAGTCACGTGGAAATGAGGTCCCCCGAGATATGGAAATGTTCCAGAACCTTCGTTGCGTGGTAGTTGATCTGGAGCCAAGCTCACTGTGGTGTGTGTGGCTCTGAGCATTAAGGCAATGCTGCAGGGTAACCCTGACCAGCAGAGCTTGGAGTGCTTCTTGTCTCTTCCTGTTCTACCTCATTTGTTTTATCCCTTCCAGGGAGAAGAAAGGACCCTCGGGAGAGTAGCAGACAGAATGCCGTGGTCTGAAGGAGGATGAAGGGACCGGCACTCAGTCTAACATCATATGACAATAGAAGCGTCCTATGCAATAAAGGCCATTTTCCAAACCTTTCCTGGAGCTTTTATTTAATGACATTTTTCTATCTATGCATCTATCTGTCATCTACATCTGTATCTTTCAAGGTTTGTGAACAAGCTTTCACATAAGCACTAGAGACGTCCACCAGCATTTTCCAGAAGAGGCCTGCAAATTGCTGGGGACTCCTCACAAATAGGGAACGGCCACAACCCCTGCCACACAGACTATGCGTGTGGCCCTCCTGACGTACTCCCACTCTCTCTCTGAATTTCCCAACGTCTGAGATGAGGGTGCTGGCTGGAGGCAATGATCACGTGCAGGCTGAATCTTCTCCAGATTCTGATTCTCTTCCTGCGCATATCGTCCTTAAGCACAGTCTCCATGTCCCTGGCCACACTGATCTCTCTCCTTCAGTCCTTCCCTCCCTCCCTCTCCTGCCTCCCAGTGCAGAGAATACTTTTTTGCATTTGAGACGACATTTATTTTTGGTTCACAGAATTCTCACCTGTTCTACTGTGGCCTCCGTTGTGAACATTCCAAAGCTGATACTTTTCTGTTTTTCTCCCTCATTTCTACTGAGTCTTTACCTTCCTAATGCAGTGAACTCACAGTGCCTAGCTGACTGGATGGGGAAAAAAATCCAGGGAGCAAAGAGAAATAATAAAAGAATATATCAGTTAATTTTTCATAGTGTTATCCAACTACATATTTTTAAATTTTGGAATAATATTAGGAATCTTCTCTTTATAAAAAACTGAATTATCGGGCTTCCCTGGTGGAGCAGTGGTTAAGAATATGCCTGCGAATGCAGGGGTCATGGGTTCGAGCCCTGGTCTGGGAAGATCCCACGTGCCACGGAGTAACTAAGCCCACGTGCCACAACTACTGAGCCTGCGCTCTAGAGCCCGTGTGCCACATCAACCGAGCCCACGTGCCACAACTACGGAAGCCTGCGTGCCTAGAGACCATGCTCCGCAACAAGAGAAGCCACTGCAATGAGAAGCCCGTGCACCACAGCCAAGAGGAGCCCCCGCTCACTGCAACTAGAGAACACCCGCTAGCAGCAACAAAGACCCAATGCAGCCCCAAATAAATTAATTAATTTTTAAAAATTGAATTAGTTTCAAGGGTACAATGTATAAAATTACAATAAAAGCCCCCCTTCATAACCCCCCAACCCCACTCTCAAGATGGAATCGATATGCTGTGATACAATTTATAGTCGTAGTACTACTCCTCCTCCCACCACATCCGAAATCCTCTGAGCCAGGTGCAGCAGCTTCCTTTCACAATGCTAGGACCCGCCACAAGACACATGATAATCCCTTTGGACATTTCAAGGAGCGGCACCAAGGGAACAGTACCGGGGAAATGCCACTGACAGCTCAGAATATCCATGGCATTTCTAGAGCCTCGGCACTGCTCTCGCTCTGGGAATGAAGGTCCAAAAAGCACATCGGAGAATGTTCATAGTTGTAAACAAGCTCCACCTTTGAAACACAATCTACATAGAACCACATATACAAGCCTGCACGATGGATGAAGCCAAGGTCTCCTCCATGATTTCCCTTCTGACCACCTTATTGTCTCCTCAACCATAAAAGGTGAACTTGAAACTCAGGACCTTGCCTTGTCACCAGAAACATCCAAGCTTGGATCAGTCTTTCTAAGACCAGATACTTGCTCTCTGAACTATTAGAGACTTGTCACATACACACAGGTAGAACAGGATTATTTCTATCTACCTGGGGACTTGGAGTCTTTCACATTGCTCCTGTTAAAACTCTCACAACAGCAAAACTTTACCTACAAAGGGTTCAAGCTATGACACTCCCAACTTCCACAAACCTCCTCAGCTCTTGTGAGTCACATGCAGCCAATTCCAGGAATTGGAAACATGGTTGTGAGGATGAAACTGACTTTGGGGCTCCCCTTGGATATGGTCTTCCAGACTTACCAAAAGGCCATTAAGAGGAAGGTTTACCCCACCTCAGGGAAACCCGAGGCAGTACTTGCAGTCAAGGGCTGGCCATGGCTTCTGAGCTACATCCAAAAAGAATTTCATACTGTACCTGGATCTGCTGAAGCCATTTCTGACTGTCCGAGAGCCAGCATGTACCACTCCTCAACTGCCTCCATTGTGGATCATCAGTAGGGCTGTCAGATTTAGGACATAAAAATACAGGATACCCAGTTAAACTTGAACTTCACATGAATAATAAGTCATTATTTTTAGTATAAGTAGATCCTATGAACTATTTGGGGCATACTTATCTTCAAAATGTACTCGTTGTTTTTCAAACATTCATATTTAACTAAACAGTCTATATTTTATCTGTCAACCCTACTCAGCAGAAATGATGGAGGCTCATAGAGATCCAGGAGACGCCTCAGCGCCTCCTCAGCTTTTATTTCTACGTCCTGGACAGCGAGCACGAACCTTCCACTCCCAGTCAGTGGCTAGAATGGAGGATATTCTCTGTTTTAGAGCTTTTTCTACTTGTCATTGTTATTATCTTCCTTATTTTAAAGAGATGTTTATTTTTTCCCAATCTCAATAGCTCATCCAAAAGTATTTCAAAGTTCATTAGAGAAGGGAAAAACAATATGGTTCTGAAAAGTGAAGGAAACCGCCTGGTGTTTAGTAAAGAAGTAGTAGGGAGACTGAAAAAGCCAAACTTAATAAGCAGATCTCTCCAAGGGTATTTTCAGAGCTTGATACCCTCCCACACCCTGAAAATATTATTACATCAAGAATGTAGAACTGCTAACCAAATGTAAGGCTCCCATATGATTCTATCAAACTGAGGATGCTTCTTTACTAAGCAGTGAGCACACTTGCTGTCCCAGGGACCTTGGCAGTTGCAACGTAGGGCTCTTCCCTTTGGGATGGAAACAGCAAGTTTTCCTGTGGTCTACACGCTGGCCCCAAAAATACTACACTCCCAATACTTGTCAACTTTAAGTATTTTCCTACATATCTCCATTTTTCTGTTACTATTTGGACTACATCCTAGACTTGACACTACATAAATTGCATTCAAGAAGCTATTTTTTAAAGTTGGTAGGAAACCTTAAATCTATGGCTTGCAGTCCCTGGCTTACTTTCATCCAGGTGCATAAGGGTTTTCAAAAGTAGTCAGGTTAGTTACCCTGTATCACAGCCCCACGCTTGTGTCACAGATATAAAAATGGAACATGATATTTAAGGTTTTAGTTGCCAAATCATCAAGCCTCCCAGACAGAGGCAATAGAGCAAAATGATTACAGAGGCATGGATTTTGATTTGCTCCAGTGTCTTGGGCAAGTCACTTGGCCTCTGTATTTATTTGTACTTATCTGCACTTATCTGTCACTTGGGGGTCATAATTGTACCTGGTCCATGGGTACGCTGTACAAATGATCTGTAAAGTAGTTACAAGAAACCGACACAGAGTAAGCACTCCACAGACATTGGCTATTAGCTATTGGAAATATTTCTCCGTGAAACAGATGACATTATCCGTGGATGACTCGGTGGGAGACAGTGAATCACAGAATCACAGCATGTTGAAAGTGACCTAGTTCACACTCTAATGTGAAAAGAAGAAAAGTGTGCATGGGTAGAAAATGTCTGAAACTTTACACAACAAAGAGTTCATCATGTTAACTTGGAGGATTAGAATAAATCAGGAAAGGAGGAAAGAAAAACTTGAGTGTAATTCAATTTCTCTATCATTTGTGTTTCTACACTGAGACTCTGAATACACTGGAAGTGCAATTTTTTTTAATGTGGCGGGATAAAGGTTTTCAAGTTTTCCTGATCCATCCGTATTATTATCTCAGAATTGCTGGCATTTCTTGCCATCTTTGGATCTACACCCATCTGAGTCAGTGGGCCATTCTGGACGGAGGAGATAATAGAGCAGAAGTGAAGTGAGAGAAAAGGAGAGACAAGATTTTCTCTTTTCTCTTCAAAGAGGAAAGGTCTTTGGAATGGGAACAACTCACAACCAAACTTTGCGGAAAGGATGTGATGGAAAATGAGACAAACATCCTACCCCTGTGATGAGAAGGATTCCCTGGGCTGGATGGAGGGAGGTCACAGGTGGCTGGACAAGGAAACCAACTAGGGAGAAACACACACAAGTGCAGAGCAAACACCGTGAGGCCACTCAGCCTGACTCCATGCAAACATGTGTCCAGCAGAGAGCCCTTCACCTGTGGCTCCCCAGCAAGACAGGTACCTCGGGGGTGCCAACTCATTCTGAGTCCATTATGCCTGGCCATTCATAAACCGCTGTCTAACGTGTGAGGAATAAACTCTCAATGTTTATGAGGAAATTGGGGAAGGAGATTGAAAGGTTACTTAAACGAAAAAAAAAGAAGTTCAGGAAGGCAAGATGGTAGAGAGACAAGAAAAAGACCTTAAAAGATAGAAAGGATTTTCCAAAGAAGAGAAAGCAAAAGAAATGATTCCGAATGGGTTAACCTGCAGCTAGGAAGTTAAGGAAGATTATTGATGGGTGAAGACTATGGAATAAAGTGAATAAAATTTCTCAGAAGTTGCTGAGAATATGGTAAGCAGCATGATTATCAAATTATGAATTGGCTGCAATGGCATTCTAGGGGGACACTAGGAAGGTGAAGCAAATGTTCCTGAGATGACAGTAGCAGGTGGAAAGTTGTTTCAGGGGAAGATCAGTCTTGCAGAGGGTGTATCAGAGGAGGGCAAGTGTGAGCAAGCAAGGAAATACTAAGTGTATACGGTTCCTTCACTGAGTGCACCCAGCCCCGCGGTCAGCCTTGAGAACAAGCAGGACTTCAGGTACTGGAGCTACATTTCAGTCATCAAGACTTGAGAAGACACCCTTAACTCAGGTCTTCTCTTCAAACTCCATCTTTCCTTCTTGACCTTCATTTGGCCTCTTCCCTTACCCTCCAGCTGTGGACTGAGGCCACAGAGCAAGATGGGTCACTAGTGTCCTCCATCCCCTGGCGACTGTGGTTCACATCAGTGGAGTACCAATGGCAATAACCAAGTAACAGACACAAGAGTGTATGAAGAAGAAGAGATTCTGATAAGGCTTTCTGTGACAGTGTGGGCCAAGTCGGCTCTATATGGCTGGTATCACGTGAATTATGAGCAGCCTTAGGGGAGAAGTCCTCAGAAGGCAGAGCCTGGCTCTCGAGAGGCTCTGCGTGCTCACAGCCCACTCCAAGACCTCAGTTACAGCTTCGGCCCCCAATATCTCTCCCTCTGCCTGCTCACAGTTTTTGAAGTCTTCTTTCCTCCACATTTCTCTTGAGAGCTGGAGGAGGAAGATGAGCTTCAGGCCAGCTCAGACTCCCCTGGGATCCCAGCAGGATGCCTATCATTAACCTCCCACCTTCTAGGAAGCTCCTAAGATTTTCACATTTGGGGCAGTTCTCATTTCAGCTGTGCTTCAAATTGCTGGCTGGAGACGGCCTGTTGGAAGGTGGCTAAAAGCAAGTAGCAATCCTTCGGGCAGCCTGGCCCTTCTCGACTCTCAGTCATCTTCAGGGATATTCTGGGAAATGTTGTTTGTTCTAGAGAAGGGAGGGAAACAATCCAATTGTCCAATAATGCTTGAATGGAAAATAAATGATGCTATATGCATGTGATCACATAATATCAAACAGTCAAAAATCAAAGACCTATATCTCTATGGATTCACGTGGATAAATCTTGAAAACATAATATTGATTGAAAGAAAATAAGATAAACAATGTTAGATTGTGATAACAGGTATGTAAGTGTTTAAATATTTAAATCAATTCAACTTATTGCTTCTATATATAGAGATGCAAGAAAATAAACTTTATCCAAAGAACACATTATTTACATTTAATATGCTCATTTATCTAGGAGACCCAAAAGAACCCACAGATAAACTAGCAGGAACTAATAAGACGGTTCAACAAGGCACACACATACAAGATCAATAAATTTTAAAAGTCAATCAGGCTCCTCTACACTGGCGATAACAAATTAGAAACTATAAAAGAAAATAAGAAAAAAAGAAGATCTAAAAATTGTCACAAGAGCCGTATAAATTATTTAGAGCTAAGCATACGTAGAAGGCAATATAACTAACGAACTGAGTACAAACAGTTAAACTCCGCCCAACCAAAGGTTAGGAAGAGACTGTTGTTACTTTATGAGAACAGACCCTCTTCTTAAGGAGCAGATCAGTAAGTGAGAGTGAATCAAAGAAACACAGCATTTGAAAAGTCAGCTAGTCCAAGCCTCTTGATCGCACATACAGAAGCTGAAGCCCAGATAGGTTGAGTTACTTGCTAAAGGGCCCAATGTCCTGACTCAAGGACTAGCATTTTTCACTCAGTCGCAAGACACAATCAAATGCAGTACCTTGGAAAGAGATGGGGAAAAAATGAAGAAATCAATTATATAGTTCCTCATCTTTAAGTACAGAAATAGCCGTGACAAAATTACACGTATTGAGGGAAAATTGAAGTGCAGAGTTTAAAATGTCAATAATCCACAGGGAAACTGGAGACCATTTAAAACATTCATATTAAATCTCTCTAGAAAAGACATTAAAAGATCTCCAATCAAAATGTGAATTTTATAATAGACATGGTATGATACAATTTATAATAGATATGGTAGGAACCTTTCCCTTTCACGGGAAAGCTTCGGCTGGGAAAAAGGAATTGTTCTTGAAAATGGGGCCTGTGCTATTGCAGACACTGTGCTCAACCTAGGTCCACCGAATGCTCTGATGTCATCACTGAGGTCACAGAATTCCACTGTGAGCCTGGCAACCTTGCAAACATAACAACCCTGGTGAGCACTAGGCACTACTGCTGGTTCACCAAGTGGTACAAGTTTTTCAGCCATTTAGGAGACTTGACTATTTTGGTTTGTATTGAATCATTTCAACGGATTGCCCAAGAGCCAAGAAGGGCCAACCTGTAGGGAAGAGGAGGAGTTGGACATCTCTTGAGGCATCTTCTAAGGGAGACTTCTAGTTGGTACGATGGAACGGCGACAAAAGAGGAAACATCTGGAAAATGAAGAGTCCCAGGAAACTGCCGAGAACGGAGGAGGTATGTGGGGGGCAACTTGTCTGGGGCACATGGGTTTCTGCCAAACTGAAGCTTCTCTAGGAAGCGGGGAACTGAGAACGTGTCACCTGTGAAGCAGGGAGCGAGAGACCTTGTCTCACTGATGCTGCCGTATCTATACGGAGGGTCCCTGTGGTGTGAGACGGCACAGAACGGCCAGATGCCCCCTGGGAGATGGGAGGTCAGCTCCGCTGGTCTGAGGACTCTCTCCTGGGGCAGCCGGGCCTGGAGCTTTGTCGGACTCACAGCAGGCTGCATCCTGCTTGCACAGACCTAGAGGTGCAGCTTTCCTCAGTCCCCGATTTCTCCCTTATGCTCTTGGATCTTTCCTAGGGGTCATGAGGTGGGGGATGTGAAGGATGCAAGGATGCTGAGAGAGACCCATGAGTTGCTTGGCCTCTTTTACCAAAGTGGAAAGAGAAGCCCCATGAGTTGAAGGCCCTGTTGAAAAATATCTTGACAAGTGGAATGCACTTTGAAAGAAGATTGTTCGTCTAGGGATGGTGTCATATTGAAAGCAAGGAGGTTTTATTCCTTCAACAGGAAGAATTTCCCAAAGGAGATCAAGGGAAGGGAAGGGTTTTCCAGAGACTGAGACCGCGTGAGCGGGGGTGAGAAATGGCCTCAGGGTCCTGCGGGGAGCTCTGAGAGCCACGGGCCACGTGGTGCCTGCGTGCATTAAATGTAGGCGAGTAGCTTGCCCTGGGAGAGGGGTGGTCAGCCCAGAGCTCCAGCTAGAGGCCTCTGCCCCAGATTAGAGCCCAGTAGCTCCTACCAGGCCCAGGGCCCTGGAGACTGTAGGATGGGCCCTGGGAATGGAGCTCTAGACAGCAGGCAGATTTCCAGGCAGTGGCTGGGACAGGCTGGTGAAGGCAATGACTGCCCCTGACCATTCAGAATATTTTGCCCTATGTTCCTGTGTGTGTGTGTGTGAGTGTGTGTGTGTGTGTGTGTGTGTGTGTGTGTGGTAGTGCAGAGAAGAGCGAGATGAATGGGGGTAGAGTGCTTACCAGATATAAAGTCTGCGTGGTAAAGTTCTTGTCACCCTGCCTGGACCTGGCTGACACTCGGTGTACGTAAGAGTGTATACAGAATTCTTGTTAGGGGTGTTTTATGAGACAGTAACTCATACACCCATGTACACTCTGATGCAGCAAAAATATCACACACCCCACATATAACTTCCTTAGTAAACCACACACAGCACATGGAGGTATATACACGCATCCCTCCTATACTACGTTCTCATACAACCCACCTGTATCACAATCCTCTCCTCCAACACCAAACGCTGGAGATGAGATATGTATATAGACACACACACTATATATATAGGACACACACACACACACACACACACTATATACATGTATCTCCTCAACTCTTGCACAAACACAACTAACTTCAGCCATCTCTAAATACCTCTAAAAGAACCAGTCACGTGTCATACACACCACACTTATAACACATTCTTGAGTAATGCCAGACCCGCTTTGTACAAACCACAGTAAACCACAGTCTCAGTAACCCATGTCAGGATTGCCAGAGAAAATATGGGCTATCCAGTTCAATTTGAATTCTAGATAAAGAACAAGTAATTTTTCAGTATCCGTATGTCCCACATATTGTATGGGCTATACTTACACTAAAACTAAGTCAGGCCAAATACTGCATGGGAATACTTACACTAAAAGATTATTCTGGGTTTATCTGAAACTGAAATTTAACTGGGTGCCTTGTATTCTTGTTCGCTAAGTCTGGCAACCCTTATATACTTACCACCAGCTGATGTATTATATATTTATTGTAGTTTTGTTTAGTGTGTGTCTTCCCCTACTAGAATGTGCAGCGTTACCAAAGACTACAACAATGGAAGAGTGCCGGATACACAGGAGTAGCTGCTTACTGAATCTTGGTGAATGAATGAATGAACACACACCATAAATACAAGCCACACCATGTAATGAGGAAACGTTACATGTCCCAGAATTCCTGACTTGTGAACAGAAACCATGCACACAAAGGCCACAGACACAGATAGACACGTCTGCACTGTGCTCCCCATGCCAACCCCACACTTACCACAGACTTAACTGATACACATCACTCACTCTTCCCACACACTCACAGTCACCACCGAGGCCTACATTACCAACTAGACAGTGAGAGAATAAGTATTGATTGGAATTAAATCCTGGAGGATCCACTGGGAACCACACTCTCAGCTGTGTGTATTCACTGCACCTGACACGTGTCACACACTCAGTAAATATTTGTGGACAGAGGACTGATGAACCCACCCTGAGCCTTTCATTCCTCCCTCAGGAATCTCGAAGTCACAAGAGGATCCCCCTCGGCTTGGATCCACTGTGGTGGCCCAAGGCTGCAGCCCAGGGGCAGTGGAGGTCTCCTCTGCCTCTAAATACTTCTTCTGTACTTCTACTCTGCGCAAGCTCAGCTACGCTGGTAAGGGCGTGGGGCTCCTCAGGTGACGGGGTGCTTGGCTGTGAAGCAGGAGGCACACAGATCCCAGGGAGGCTGAGAGGAAATCCAGGGTCATCAGAGGTGATGAGGGCTCTGTGGAGGAGCCTGGGCAGGATGGCTGAGCTGTTCCTAGGGCGTGGATGCCAGCTGAGTCTGGGGGTGTGTGTGTGAATACTGCTACTACCGTGGTGGGGAAGTCAAGGAGCAGGGGCCGGAAAGGTCTGGGCTTGAGGTGGAGGGAAGAGGGACCAGATTAAGCATCTTCAGAGGAAAATGTAGGCTTTGTCTTTGCCTTTGCTTCCAGAGAAGGACAGAGTTCTGCATCATACACCTCCAGCCTGAGAGCAGGACCATCCAGCTCAGGTGCACACAGCTCACACATACACGCGCCCTCCAGGCACAGCCCTTCTCAGTGCACATCAACCCCAAGCACGTGCTCCACAGTACTCTCCTGCACCACAGCCCCATTCCACAAGGAATGCACCACCGATATTCCCAAACTCACACTCCTCATCGTACACGCATCCAGCCGCATCCCTCACATACTACAGCCCTCACCACCATACTCCACACCACTGTATACAGACACCGCTCCAGTATACCCCCCCACGCACATGAAAAGCCCACAGATGACACCACATACACCACTCCGTCCTACGGCCAATGGACACCAAGCTCACGACATTGCTATGTCGTGCCAATGTCCCTCTCTCGTCTACCACACCTGCTCCCTCAGCTTCCGGCATGGCCCATGCATGTTATTATGATTTTAATTTCCTTTTTCAGGAATCCGGAGATTTCATCGAGACACTGCCCAGCCTAGACCACCCCTAGCCCAGGATCAGGAAGAAGGAGAGACCGCTTCCCCATCACACTGTGTCTCCTCCTCACCCTCTTCACCCTGTAAGAACTATCTGCACCCAGACAAAGAGGAAAGGGGCATGAAAATACACTACATGCAGGTACAAGTGAACAAGGGTGTCGCTGTCTCCTGGAAGACAAAGAAACCCTTGGAGTTGCCTGAAAAGCAGCTGAGGATAGAAGAAGTGACCCTTCCTGAGGATGTGTGCGCAGTAGCCACTGACCCCTCTTCTGATGTGTCCACCGAAAGCCTCCTGTCTGACAGTGAGCCCACTGGGGAGGAGAAAGAGTATGAGGAAAGGGCAGAGCCAGGCAGCCCATCAGGGCCACCTGCCGTCGAGGAGAGACCCAGCGCCAAGACAGCGGACTGGATGCTGACCATGGAGACCGGCTTCAGGTGCATGGCCTGCTGCCGGGTCTTCCCCACCTTGGAGATCCTCCAGCAGCACGTGAAGGGCGGCGTCCTGCAGGGCTTCAGCTGCCGTGCCTTTCATCTCACCATGGCCCAGCGGATGGGCAATGTGGAATCCGAGAGCACCCCTGAGGAAGAGGACGAGGAGGAGGAGGAGGAGAACGAGGAGGAGGAGGAGGAGGAGGAGGAGGAGGAGGAGAAGGAGGTAGAGAAGCAAGAAGAAAAGGAGAATGAGGGAGAGCAGCCCACGGGGGAAGGCCCCAGCCCAAAGAGACCCCGCAGGCAGGGTCTTTTCTCTCCTTTGAGTTCCAAACAGCAACTGAGATTCATGGGACAGAAGATCCTGGAAGACGGTGTGGCCGTCCCTTGGAAGAGGTAAGGCTTGAGGCTGGCAGTCTTCTGAGCCTATGTCACGAGGGCCCAGAGGAGTCTAAGGGAAGGGGCCGCACACATGTGCTGGTTTACCTAATGGCTCTGCAGTTGCATCAAATGGGACACACCCAGCACTAACAAAGGCATTGACCTCTGTTGACGTAAACAAGAAGGTGGAGCCTTTTCCTAGGAGTTTTCTCAGGGTCTGCACGATGGACCTCAACTCTTAGAGGACGTACTGCCAGCAGCTCCTTCTCGGCAGAGAGAGCCAGGAGTGGTCTCAAGAGAGGACAGGGGCCCTTGCAGGACCAGAATTTTGAGGTCTGAGAGCCTTGGGCCTGAGCCGAGATCTCACCCGGACCACTGGACCTAGCCTTCTGTGACAAAGGGGAATATGAAAGAGAGTCACGTGGAAATGAGGTCCCCCGAGATATGGAAATGTTCCAGAACCTTCGTTGCGTGGTAGTTGATCTGGAGCCAAGCTCACTGTGGTGTGTGTGGCTCTGAGCATTAAGGCAATGCTGCAGGGTAACCCTGACCAGCAGAGCTTGGAGTGCTTCTTGTCTCTTCCTGTTCTACCTCATTTGTTTTATCCCTTCCAGGGAGAAGAAAGGACCCTCGGGAGAGTAGCAGACAGAATGCCGTGGTCTGAAGGAGGATGAAGGGACCGGCACTCAGTCTAACATCATATGACAATAGAAGCGTCCTATGCAATAAAGGGCATTTTCCAAACCTTTCCTGGAGCTTTTATTTAATGACATTTTTCTATCTATGCATCTATCTGTCATCTACATCTGTATCTTTCAAGGTTTGTGAACAAGCTTTCACATAAGCACTAGAGACGTCCGCCAGCATTTTCCAGAAGAGGCCTGCAAATTGCTGGGGACTCCTCACAAATAGGGAACGGCCACAACCCCTGCCACACAGACTATGCGTGTGGCCCTCCTGACGTACTCCCACTCTCTCTCTGAATTTCCCAACGTCTGAGATGAGGGTGCTGGCTGGAGGCAATGATCACGTGCAGGCTGAATCTTCTCCAGATTCTGATTCTCTTCCTGCGCATATCGTCCTTAAGCACAGTCTCCATGTCCCTGGCCACACTGATCTCTCTCCTTCAGTCCTTCCCTCCCTCCCTCTCCTGCCTCCCAGTGCAGAGAATACTTTTTTGCATTTGAGACGACATTTATTTTTGGTTCACAGAATTCTCACCTGTTCTACTGTGGCCTCCGTTGTGAACATTCCAAAGCTGAGACTTTTCTGTTTTTCTCCCTCATTTCTGCTGAGTCTTTACCTTCCTAATGCAGTGAACTCACAGTGCCTAGCTGACTGGATGGGGAAAAAAATCCAGGGAGCAAAGAGAAATAATAAAAGAATATATCAGTTAATTTTTCATAGTGTTATCCAACTACATATTTTTAAATTTTGGAATAATATTAGGAATCTTCTCTTTATAAAAAACTGAATTATCGGGCTTCCCTGGTGGAGCAGTGGTTAAGAATATGCCTGCGAATGCAGGGGTCATGGGTTCGAGCCCTGGTCTGGGAAGATCCCACGTGCCACGGAGTAACTAAGCCCGCGCGCCACAACTACTGAGCCTGCGCTCTAGAGCCCGTGTGCCACATCAACCGAGCCCACGTGCCACAACTACGGAAGCCTGCGTGCCTAGAGACCATGCTCCGCAACAAGAGAAGCCACTGCAATGAGAAGCCCGTGCACCACAGCCAAGAGGAGCCCCCGCTCACTGCAACTAGAGAACACCCGCTAGCAGCAACAAAGACCCAATGCAGCCCCAAATAAATTAATTAATTTTTAAAAATTGAATTAGTTTCAAGGGTACAATGTATAAGAGTACAATAAAAGCCCCCCTTCATAACCCCCCAACCCCACTCTCAAGATGGAATCGATATGCTGTGATACAATTTATAGTCGTAGTACTACTCCTCCTCCCACCACATCCGAAATCCTCTGAGCCAGGTGCAGCAGCTTCCTTTCACAATGCTAGGACCCGCCACAAGACACATGATAATCCCTTTGGACATTTCAAGGAGCGGCACCAAGGGAACAGTACCGGGGAAATGCCACTGACAGCTCAGAATATCCATGGCATTTCTAGAGCCTCGGCACTGCTCTCGCTCTGGGAATGAAGGTCCAAAAAGCACATCGGAGAATGTTCATAGTTGTAAACAAGCTCCACCTTTGAAACACAATCTACATAGAACCAGATATACAAGCCTGCACGATGGATGAAGCCAAGGTCTCCTCCATGATTTCCCTTCTGACCACCTTATTGTCTCCTCAACCATAAAAGGTGAACTTGAAACTCAGGACCTTGCCTTGTCACCAGAAACATCCAAGCTTGGATCAGTCTTTCTAAGACCAGATACTTGCTCTCTGAACTATTAGAGACTTGTCACATACACACAGGTAGAACAGGATTATTTCTATCTACCTGGGGACTTGGAGTCTTTCACATTGCTCCTGTTAAAACTCTCACAACAGCAAAACTTTACCTACAAAGGGTTCAAGCTATGCCACTCCCAACTTCCACAAACCTCCTCAGCTCTTGTGAGTCACATGCAGCCAATTCCAGGAATTGGAAACATGGTTGTGAGGATGAAACTGACTTTGGGGCTCCCCTTGGATATGGTCTTCCAGACTTACCAAAAGGCCATTAAGAGGAAGGTTTACCCCACCTCAGGGAAACCCGAGGCAGTACTTGCAGTCAAGGGCTGGCCATGGCTTCTGAGCTACATCCAAAAAGAATTTCATACTGTACCTGGATCTGCTGAAGCCATTTCTGACTGTCCGAGAGCCAGCATGTACCACTCCTCAACTGCCTCCATTGTGGATCATCAGTAGGGCTGTCAGATTTAGGACATAAAAATACAGGATACCCAGTTAAACTTGAACTTCACATGAATAATAAGTCATTATTTTTAGTATAAGTAGATCCTATGAACTATTTGGGGCATACTTATCTTCAAAATGTACTCGTTGTTTTTCAAACATTCATATTTAACTAAACAGTCTATATTTTATCTGTCAACCCTACTCAGCAGAAATGATGGAGGCTCATAGAGATCCAGGAGACGCCTCAGCGCCTCCTCAGCTTTTATTTCTACGTCCTGGACAGCGAGCACGAACCTTCCACTCCCAGTCAGTGGCTAGAATGGAGGATATTCTCTGTTTTAGAGCTTTTTCTACTTGTCATTGTTATTATCTTCCTTATTTTAAAGAGATGTTTATTTTTTCCCAATCTTAATAGCTCATCCAAAAGTATTTCAAAGTTCATTAGAGAAGGGAAAAACAATATGGTTCTGAAAAGTGAAGGAAACCGCCTGGTGTTTAGTAAAGAAGTAGTAGGGAGACTGAAAAAGCCAAACTTAATAAGCAGATCTCTCCAAGGGTATTTTCAGAGCTTGATACCCTCCCACACCCTGAAAATATTATTACATCAAGAATGTAGAACTGCTAACCAAATGTAAGGCTCCCATATGATTCTATCAAACTGAGGATGCTTCTTTACTAAGCAGTGAGCACACTTGCTGTCCCAGGGACCTTGGCAGTTGCAACGTAGGGCTCTTCCCTTTGGGATGGAAACAGCAAGTTTTCCTGTGGTCTACACGCTGGCCCCAAAAATACTACACTCCCAATACTTGTCAACTTTAAGTATTTTTCTACATATCTCCATTTTTCTGTTACTATTTGGACTACATCCTAGACTTGACACTACATAAATTGCATTCAAGAAGCTATTTTTAAAAGTTGGTAGGAAACCTTAAATCTATGGCTTGCAGTCCCTGGCTTACTTTCATCCAGGTGCATAAGGGTTTTCAAAAGTAGTCAGGTTAGTTACCCTGTATCACAGCCCCACGCTTGTGTCACAGATATAAAAATGGAACATGATATTTAAGGTTTTAGTTGCCAAATCATCAAGCCTCCCAGACAGAGGCAATAGAGCAAAATGATTACAGAGGCATGGATTTTGATTTGCTCCAGTGTCTTGGGCAAGTCACTTGGCCTCTGTATTTATTTGTACTTATCTGCACTTATCTGTCACTTGGGGGTCATAATTGTACCTGGTCCATGGGTACGCTGTACAAATGATCTGTAAAGTAGTTACAAGAAACCGACACAGAGTAAGCACTCCACAGACATTGGCTATTAGCTATTGGAAATAGTTCTCCGTGAAACAGATGACATTATCCGTGGATGACTCGGTGGGAGACAGTGAATCACAGAATCACAGCATGTTGAAAGTGACCTAGTTCACACTCTAATGTGAAAAGAAGAAAAGTGTGCATGGGTAGAAAATGTCTGAAACTTTACACAACAAAGAGTTCATCATGTTAACTTGGAGGATTAGAATAAATCAGGAAAGGAGGAAAGAAAAACTTGAGTGTAATTCAATTTCTCTATCATTTGTGTTTCTACACTGAGACTCTGAATACACTGGAAGTGCAATTTTTTTTAATGTGGCGGGATAAAGGTTTTCAAGTTTTCCTGATCCATCCGTATTATTATCTCAGAATTGCTGGCATTTCTTGCCATCTTTGGATCTACACCCATGTGAGTCAGTGGGCCATTCTGGACGGAGGAGATAATAGAGCAGAAGTGAAGTGAGAGAAAAGGAGAGACAAGATTTTCTCTTTTCTCTTCAAAGAGGAAAGGTCTTTGGAATGGGAACAACTCACAACCAAACTTTGGGGAAAGGATGTGATGGAAAATGAGACAAACATCCGACCCCTGTGATGAGAAGGATTCCCTGGGCTGGATGGAGGGAGGTCACAGGTGGCTGGACAAGGAAACCAACTAGGGAGAAACACACACAAGTGCAGAGCAAACACCCTGAGGCCAATCAGCCTGACTCCATGCAAACATGTGTCCAGCAGAGAGCCCTTCACCTGTGGCTCCCCAGCAAGACAGGTACCTCGGGGGTGCCAACTCATTCTGAGTCCATTATGCCTGGCCATTCATAAACCGCTGTCTAACGTGTGAGGAATAAACTCTCAATGTTTATGAGGAAATTGCGGAAGGAGATTGAAAGGTTACTTAAACGAAAAAAAAAAAGAAGTTCAGGAAGGCAAGATGGTAGAGAGACAAGAAAAAGACCTTAAAAGATAGAAAGGATTTGCCAAAGAAGAGAAAGCAAAAGAAATGATTCCGAATGGGTTAACCTGCAGCTAGGAAGTTAAGGAAGATTATTGATGGGTGAAGACTATGGAATAAAGTGAATAAAATTTCTCAGAAGTTGCTGAGAATATGGTAAGCAGCATGATTATCAAATTATGAATTGGCTGCAATGGCATTCTAGGGGGACACTAGGAAGGGGAAGCAAATGTTCCTGAGATGACAGTAGCAGGGGGAAAGTTGTTTCAGGGGAAGATCAGTCTTGCAGAGGGTGTATCAGAGGAGGGCAAGTGTGAGCAAGCAAGGAAATACTAAGTGTATACGGTTCCTTCACTGAGTGCACCCAGCCCCGCGGTCAGCCTTGAGAACAAGCAGGACTTCAGGTACTGGAGCTACATTTCAGTCATCAAGACTTGAGAAGACACCCTTAACTCAGGTCTTCTCTTCAAACTCCATCTTTCCTTCTTGACCTTCATTTGGCCTCTTCCCTTACCCTCCAGCTGTGGACTGAGGCCACAGAGCAAGATGGGTCACTAGTGTCCTCCATCCCCTGGCGACTGTGGTTCACATCAGTGGAGTACCAAAGGCAATAACCAAGTAACAGACACAAGAGTGTATGAAGAAGAAGAGATTCTGATAAGGCTTTCTGTGACAGTGTGGGCCAAGTCGGCTCTATATGGCTGGTATCACGTGAATTATGAGCAGCCTTAGGGGAGAAGTCCTCAGAAGGCAGAGCCTGGCTCTCGAGAGGCTCTGCGTGCTCACAGCCCACTCCAAGACCTCAGTTACAGCTTCGGCCCCCAATATCTCTCCCTCTGCCTGCTCACAGTTTTTGAAGTCTTCTTTCCTCCACATTTCTCTTGAGAGCTGGAGGAGGAAGATGAGCTTCAGGCCAGCTCAGACTCCCCTGGGATCCCAGCAGGATGCCTATCATTAACCTCCCACCTTCTAGGAAGCTCCTAAGATTTTCACATTTGGGGCAGTTCTCATTTCAGCTGTGCTTCAAATTGCTGGCTGGAGACGGCCTGTTGGAAGGTGGCTAAAAGCAAGTAGCAATCCTTCGGGCAGCCTGGCCCTTCTCGACTGTCAGTCATCTTCAGGGATATTCTGGGAAATGTTGTTTGTTCTAGAGAAGGGAGGGAAACAATCCAATTGTCCAATAATGCTTGAATGGAAAATAAATGATGCTATATGCATGTGATCACATAATATCAAACAGTCAAAAATCAAAGACCTAGATCTCTATGGATTCACGTGGATAAATATTGAAAACATAATATTGATTGAAAGAAAATAAGATAAACAATGTTAGATTGTGATAACAGGTATGTAAGTGTTTAAATATTTAAATCAATTCAACATATTGCTTCTATATATAGAGATGCAAGAAAATAAACTTTATCCAAAGAACACATTATTTACATTTAATATGCTCATTTATCTAGGAGACCCAAAAGAACCCACAGATAAACTAGCAGGAACTAATAAGACGGTTCAACAAGGCACACACATACAAGATCAATAAATTTTAAAAGTCAATCAGGCTTCTCTACACTGGCGATAACAAATTAGAAACTATAAAAGAAAATAAGAAAAAAAGAAGATCTAAAAATTGTCACAAGAGCCGTATAAATTATTTAGAGCTAAGCATACGTAGAAGGCAATATAACTAACGAACTGAGTACGAACAGTTAAACTCCGCCCAACCCAAGGTTAGGAAGAGACTGTTGTTACTTTATGAGAACAGACCCTCTTCTTAAGGAGCAGATCAGTAAGTGAGAGTGAATCAAAGAAACACAGCATTTGAAAAGTCAGCTAGTCCAAGCCTCTTGATCGCACATACAGAAGCTGAAGCCCAGATAGGTTGAGTTACTTGCTAAAGGGCCCAATGTCCTGACTCAAGGACTAGCATTTTTCACTCAGTCGCAAGACACAATCAAATGCAGTACCTTGGAAAGAGATGGGGAAAAAATGAAGAAATCAATTATATAGTTCCTCATCTTTAAGTACAGAAATAGCCGTGACAAAATTACACGTATTGAGGGAAAATTGAAGTGCAGAGTTTAAAATGTCAATAATCCACAGGGAAACTGGAGACCATTTAAAACATTCATATTAAATCTCTCTAGAAAAGACATTAAAAGATCTCCAATCAAAATGTGAATTTTATAATATACATGGTATGATACAATTTATAATAGATATGGTAGGAACCTTTCCCTTTCACGGGAAAGCTTCGGCTGGGAAAAAGGAATTGTTCTTGAAAATGGGGCCTGTGCTATTGCAGACACTGTGCTCAACCTAGGTCCACCGAATGCTCTGATGTCATCACTGAGGTCACAGAATTCCACTGTGAGCCTGGCAACCTTGCAAACATAACAGCCCTGGTGAGCACTAGGCACTACTGCTGGTTCACCAAGTGGTACAAGTTTTTCAGCCATTTAGGAGACTTGACTATTTTTGTTTGTATTGAATCATTTCAACGGATTGCCCAAGAGCCAAGAAGGGCCAACCTGTAGGGAAGAGGAGGAGTTGGACATCTCTTGAGGCATCTTCTAAGGGAGACTTCTAGTTGGTACGATGGAACGGCGACAAAAGAGGAAACATCTGGAAAATGAAGAGTCCCAGGAAACTGCCGAGAACGGAGGAGGTATGTGGGGGGCAACTTGTCTGGGGCACATGGGTTTCTGCCAAACTGAAGCTTCTCTAGGAAGCGGGGAACTGAGAACGTGTCACCTGTGAAGCAGGGAGCGAGAGACCTTGTCTCACTGATGCTGCCGTATCTATCCGGAGGGTCCCTGTGGTGTGAGACGGCACAGAACGGCCAGATGCCCCCTGGGAGATGGGAGGTCAGCTCCGCTGGTCTGAGGACTCTCTCCTGGGGCAGCCGGGCCTCGAGCTTTGTCGGACTCACAGCAGGCTGCATCCTGCTTGCACAGACCTAGAGGTGCAGCTTTCCATAGTCCCCGATTTCTCCCTTATGCTCTTGGATCTTTCCTAGGGGTCATGAGGTGGGGAATGTGAAGGATGCAAGGATGCTGAGAGAGACCCATGAGTTGCTTGGCCTCTTTTACCAAAGTGGAAAGAGAAGCCCCATGAGTTGAAGGCCCTGTTGAAAAATATCTTGACAAGTGGAATGCACTTTGAAAGAAGATTGTTTGTCTAGGGATGGTGTCATATTGAAAGCAAGGAGGTTTTATTCCTTCAACAGGAAGAATTTCCCAAAGGAGATCAAGGGAAGGGAAGGGTTTTCCAGAGACTGAGACCGCGTGAGCGGGGGTGAGAAATGGCCTCAGCGTCCTGCGGGGAGCTCTGAGAGCCACGGGCCACGTGGTGCCTGCGTGCATTAAATGTAGGCGAGTAGCTTGCCCTGGGAGAGGGGTGGTCACCCCAGAGCTCCAGCTAGAGGCCTCTGCCCCAGATTAGAGCCCAGTAGCTCCTACCAGGCCCAGGGCCCTGGAGACTGTAGGATGGGCCCTGGGAATGGAGCTCTAGACAGCAGGCAGATTTCCAGGCAGTGGCTGGGACAGGCTGGGGAAGGCAATGACTGCCCCTGACAATTCAGAATATTTTGCCCTATGTTCCTGTGTGTGTGTGTGTGAGTGTGTGTGTGTGTGTGTGTGTGTGTGTGTGTGTGTGGTAGTGCAGAGAAGAGCGAGATGAATGGGGGTAGAGTGCTTACCAGATATAAAGTCTGCGTGGTAAAGTTCTTGTCACCCTGCCTGGACCTGGCTGACACTCGGTGTACGTAAGGGTGTATACAGAATTCTTGTTAGGGGTGTTTTATGAGACAGTAACTCATACACCCATGTACACTCTGATGCAGCAAAAATATCACACACCCCACATATAACTTCCTTAGTAAACCACACACAGCACATGGAGGTATATACACGCATCCCTCCTATACTACGTTCTCATACAACCCACCTGTATCACAATCCTCTCCTCCAACACCAAACGCTGGAGATGAGATATGTATATAGACACACACACTATATATATAGGACACACACACACACACACACACACACACTATATACATGTATCTCCTCAACTCTTGCACAAACACAACTAACTTCAGCCATCTCTAAATACCTCTATAAGAACCAGTCACGTGTCATACACACCACACTTATAACACATTCTTGAGTAATGCCAGACCCGCTTTGTACAAACCACAGTAAACCACAGTCTCAGTAACCCATGTCAGGATTGCCAGAGAAAATATGGGCTATCCTGTTCAATTTGAATTCTAGATAAAGAACAAGTAATTTTTCAGTATCCGTATGTCCCACATATTGTATGGGCTATACTTACACTAAAACTAAGTCAGGCCAAATACTGCATGGGAATACTTACACTAAAAGATTATTCTGGGTTTATCTGAAACTGAAATTTAACTGGGTGCCTTGTATTCTTGTTCGCTAAGTCTGGCAACCCTTATATACTTACCACCAGCTGATGTATTATATATTTATTGTAGTTTTGTTTAGTGTGTGTCTTCCCCTACTAGAATGTGCAGCGTTACCAAAGACTACAACAATGGAAGAGTGCCGGATAAACAGGAGTAGCTGCTTACTGAATCTTGGTGAATGAATGAATGAACACACACCATAAATACAAGCCACACCATGTAATGAGGAAACGTTACATGTCCCAGAATTCCTGACTTGTGAACAGAAACCATGCACACAAAGGCCACAGACACAGATAGACACGTCTGCACTGTGCTCCCCATGCCAACCCCACACTTACCACAGACTTAACTGATACACATCACTCACTCTTCCCACACACTCACAGTCACCACCGAGGCCTACATTACCAACTAGACAGTGAGAGAATAAGTATTGATTGGAATTAAATCCTGGAGGATCCACTGGGAACCACACTCTCAGCTGTGTGTATTCACTGCACCTGACACGTGTCACACACTCAGTAAATATTTGTGGACAGAGGACTGATGAACCCACCCTGAGCCTTTCATTCCTCCCTCAGGAATCTCGAAGTCACAAGAGGATCCCCCTCGGCTTGGATCCACTGTGGTGGCCCAAGGCTGCAGCCCAGGGGCAGTGGAGGTCTCCTCTGCCTCTAAATACTTCTTCTGTACTTCTACTCTGCGCAAGCTCAGCTACGCTGGTAAGGGCGTGGGGCTCCTCAGGTGACGGGGTGCTTGGCTGTGAAGCAGGAGGCACACAGATCCCAGGGAGGCTGAGAGGAAATCCAGGGTCATCAGAGGTGATGAGGGCTCTGTGGAGGAGCCTGGGCAGGATGGCTGAGCTGTTCCGAGGGCGTGGATGCCAGCTGAGTCTGGGGGTGTGTGTGTGAATACTTCTACTACCATGGTGGGGAAATCAAGGAGCAGGGGCCGGAAAGGTCTGGGCTTGAGGTGGAGGGAAGAGGGACCAGATTAAGCATCTTCAGAGGAAAATGTAGGCTTTGTCTTTGCCTTTGCTTCCAGAGAAGGACAGAGTTCTGCATCATACACCTCCAGCCTGAGAGCAGGACCATCCAGCTCAGGTGCACACAGCTCACACATACACGTGCCCTCCAGGCACAGCCCTTCTCAGTGCACATCAACCCCAAGCACGTGCTCCACAGTACTCTCCTGCACCACAGACCCATTCCACAAGGAATGCACCACCGATATTCCCAAACTCACACTCCTCATCGTACACGCATCCAGCCGCATCCCTCACATACTACAGCCCTCACCACCATACTCCACACCCCTGTATACAGACACCGCTCCAGTATACCCCCCCACGCACATGAAAAGCCCACAGATGACACCACATACACCACTCCGTCCTACGGCCAATGGACACCAAGCTCACGACATTGCTATGTCGTGCCAATGTCCCTCTCTCGTCTACCACACCTGCTCCCTCAGCTTCCGGCATGGCCCATGCATGTTATTATGATTTTAATTTCCTTTTTCAGGAATCCGGAGATTTCATCGAGACACTGCCCAGCCTAGACCACCCCTAGCCCAGGATCAGGAAGAAGGAGAGACCGCTTCCCCATCACACTGTGTCTCCTCCTCACCCTCTTCACCCTGTAAGAACTATCTGCACCCAGACAAAGAGTAAAGGGGCATGAAAATACACTACATGCAGGTACAAGTGAACAAGGGTGTCGCTGTCTCCTGGAAGACAAAGAAACCCTTGGAGTTGCCTGAAAAGCAGCTGAGGATAGAAGAAGTGACCCTTCCTGAGGATGTGTGCGCAGTAGCCACTGACCCCTCTTCTGATGTGTCCACCGAAAGCCTCCTGTCTGACAGTGAGCCCACTGGGGAGGAGAAAGAGTATGAGGAAAGGGCAGAGCCAGGCAGCCCATCAGGGCCACCTGCCGTCGAGGAGAGACCCAGCGCCAAGACAGCGGACTGGATGCTGACCATGGAGACCGGCTTCAGGTGCATGGCCTGCTGCCGGGTCTTCCCCACCTTGGAGATCCTCCAGCAGCACGTGAAGGGCGGCGTCCTGCAGGGCTTCAGCTGCCGTGCCTTTCATCTCACCATGGCCCAGCGGATGGGCAATGTGGAATCCGAGAGCACCCCTGAGGAAGAGGACGAGGAGGAGGAGGAGGAGAACGAGGAGGAGGAGGAGGAGGAGGAGGAGGAGGAGAAGGAGGTAGAGAAGCAAGAAGAAAAGGAGAATGAGGGAGAGCAGCCCACGGGGGAAGGCCCCAGCCCAAAGAGACCCCGCAGGCAGGGTCTTTTCTCTCCTTTGAGTTCCAAACAGCAACTGAGATTCATGGGACAGAAGATCCTGGAAGACGGTGTGGCCGTCCCTTGGAAGAGGTAAGGCTTGAGGCTGGCAGTCTTCTGAGCCTATGTCACGAGGGCCCAGAGGAGTCTAAGGGAAGGGGCCGCACACATGTGCTGGTTTACCTAATGGCTCTGCAGTTGCATCAAATGGGACACACCCAGCACTAACAAAGGCATTGACCTCTGTTGACGTAAACAAGAAGGTGGAGCCTTTTCCTAGGAGTTTTCTCAGGGTCTGCACGATGGACCTCAACTCTTAGAGGACGTACTGCCAGCAGCTCCTTCTCGGCAGAGAGAGCCAGGAGTGGTCTCAAGAGAGGACAGGGGCCCTTGCAGGACCAGAACTTTGAGGTCTGAGAGCCTTGGGCCTGAGCCGAGATCTCACCCGGACCACTGGACCTAGCCTTCTGTGACAAAGGGGAATATGAAAGAGAGTCACGTGGAAATGAGGTCCCCCGAGATATGGAAATGTTCCAGAACCTTCGTTGCGTGGTAGTTGATCTGGAGCCAAGCTCACTGTGGTGTGTGTGGCTCTGAGCATTAAGGCAATGCTGCAGGGTAACCCTGACCAGCAGAGCTTGGAGTGCTTCTTGTCTCTTCCTGTTCTACCTCATTTGTTTTATCCCTTCCAGGGAGAAGAAAGGACCCTCGGGAGAGTAGCAGACAGAATGCCGTGGTCTGAAGGAGGATGAAGGGACCGGCACTCAGTCTAACATCATATGACAATAGAAGCGTCCTATGAAATAAAGGCCATTTTCCAAACCTTTCCTGGAGCTTTTATTTAATGACATTTTTCTATCTATGCATCTATCTGTCATCTACATCTGTATCTTTCAAGGTTTGTGAACAAGCTTTCACATAAGCACTAGAGACGTCCGCCAGCATTTTCCAGAAGAGGCCTGCAAATTGCTGGGGACTCCTCACAAATAGGGAACGGCCACAACCCCTGCCACACAGACTATGCGTGTGGCCCTCCTGACGTACTCCCACTCTCTCTCTGAATTTCCCAACGTCTGAGATGAGGGTGCTGGCTGGAGGCAATGATCACGTGCAGGCTGAATCTTCTCCAGATTCTGATTCTCTTCCTGCGCATATCGTCCTTAAGCACAGTCTCCATGTCCCTGGCCACACTGATCTCTCTCCTTCAGTCCTTCCCTCCCTCCCTCTCCTGCCTCCCAGTGCAGAGAATACTTTTTTGCATTTGAGACGACATTTATTTTTGGTTCACAGAATTCTCACCTGTTCTACTGTGGCCTCCGTTGTGAACATTCCAAAGCTGAGACTTTTCTGTTTTTCTCCCTCATTTCTGCTGAGTCTTTACCTTCCTAATGCAGTGAACTCACAGTGCCTAGCTGACTGGATGGGGAAAAAAATCCAGGAAGCAAAGAGAAATAATAAAAGAATATATCAGTTAATTTTTCATAGTGTTATCCAACTACATATTTTTAAATTTTGGAATAATATTAGGAATCTTCTCTTTATAAAAAACTGAATTATCGGGCTTCCCTGGTGGAGCAGTGGTTAAGAATATGCCTGCGAATGCAGGGGTCATGGGTTCGAGCCCTGGTCTGGGAAGATCCCACGTGCCACGGAGTAACTAAGCCCGCGCGCCACAACTACTGAGCCTGCGCTCTAGAGCCCGTGTGCCACATCAACCGAGCCCACGTGCCACAACTACGGAAGCCTGCGTGCCTAGAGACCATGCTCCGCAACAAGAGAAGCCACTGCAATGAGAAGCCCGTGCACCACAGCCAAGAGGAGCCCCCGCTCACTGCAACTAGAGAACACCCGCTAGCAGCAACAAAGACCCAATGCAGCCCCAAATAAATTAATTAATTTTTAAAAATTGAATTAGTTTCAAGGGTACAATGTATAAAAGTACAATAAAAGCCCCCCTTCATAACCCCCCAACCCCACTCTCAAGATGGAATCGATATGCTGTGATACAATTTATAGTCGTAGTACTACTCCTCCTCCCACCACATCCGAAATCCTCTGAGCCAGGTGCAGCAGCTTCCTTTCACAATGCTAGGACCCGCCACAAGACACATGATAATCCCTTTGGACATTTCAAGGAGCGGCACCAAGGGAACAGTACCGGGGAAATGCCACTGACAGCTCAGAATATCCATGGCATTTCTAGAGCCTCGGCACTGCTCTCGCTCTGGGAATGAAGGTCCAAAAAGCACATCGGAGAATGTTCATAGTTGTAAACAAGCTCCACCTTTGAAACACAATCTACATAGAACCACATATACAAGCCTGCACGATGGATGAAGCCAAGGTCTCCTCCATGATTTCCCTTCTGACCACCTTATTGTCTCCTCAACCATAAAAGGTGAACTTGAAACTCAGGACCTTGCCTTGTCACCAGAAACATCCAAGCTTGGATCAGTCTTTCTAAGACCAGATACTTGCTCTCTGAACTATTAGAGACTTGTCACATACACACAGGTAGAACAGGATTATTTCTATCTACCTGGGGACTTGGAGTCTTTCACATTGCTCCTGTTAAAACTCTCACAACAGCAAAACTTTACCTACAAAGGGTTCAAGCTATGCCACTCCCAACTTCCACAAACCTCCTCAGCTCTTGTGAGTCACATGCAGCCAATTCCAGGAATTGGAAACATGGTTGTGAGGATGAAACTGACTTTGGGGCTCCCCTTGGATATGGTCTTCCAGACTTACCAAAAGGCCATTAAGAGGAAGGTTTACCCCACCTCAGGGAAACCCGAGGCAGTACTTGCAGTCAAGGGCTGGCCATGGCTTCTGAGCTACATCCAAAAAGAATTTCATACTGTACCTGGATCTGCTGAAGCCATTTCTGACTGTCCGAGAGCCAGCATGTACCACTCCTCAACTGCCTCCATTGTGGATCATCAGTAGGGCTGTCAGATTTAGGACATAAAAATACAGGATACCCAGTTAAACTTGAACTTCACATGAATAATAAGTCATTATTTTTAGTATAAGTAGATCCTATGAACTATTTGGGGCATACTTATCTTCAAAATGTACTCGTTGTTTTTCAAACATTCATATTTAACTAAACAGTCTATATTTTATCTGTCAACCCTACTCAGCAGAAATGATGGAGGCTCATAGAGATCCAGGAGACGCCTCAGCGCCTCCTCAGCTTTTATTTCTACGTCCTGGACAGCGAGCACGAACCTTCCACTCCCAGTCAGTGGCTAGAATGGAGGATATTCTCTGTTTTAGAGCTTTTTCTACTTGTCATTGTTATTATCTTCCTTATTTTAAAGAGATGTTTATTTTTTCCCAATCTTAATAGCTCATCCAAAAGTATTTCAAAGTTCATTAGAGAAGGGAAAAACAATATGGTTCTGAAAAGTGAAGGAAACCGCCTGGTGTTTAGTAAAGAAGTAGTAGGGAGACTGAAAAAGCCAAACTTAATAAGCAGATCTCTCCAAGGGTATTTTCAGAGCTTGATACCCTCCCACACCCTGAAAATATTATTACATCAAGAATGTAGAACTGCTAACCAAATGTAAGGCTCCCATATGATTCTATCAAACTGAGGATGCTTCTTTACTAAGCAGTGAGCACACTTGCTGTCCCAGGGACCTTGGCAGTTGCAACGTAGGGCTCTTCCCTTTGGGATGGAAACAGCAAGTTTTCCTGTGGTCTACACGCTGGCCCCAAAAATACTACACTCCCAATACTTGTCAACTTTAAGTATTTTTCTACATATCTCCATTTTTCTGTTACTATTTGGACTACATCCTAGACTTGACACTACATAAATTGCATTCAAGAAGCTATTTTTAAAAGTTGGTAGGAAACCTTAAATCTATGGCTTGCAGTCCCTGGCTTACTTTCATCCAGGTGCATAACGGTTTTCAAAAGTAGTCAGGTTAGTTACCCCGTATCACAGCCCCACGCTTGTGTCACAGATATAAAAATGGAACATGATATTTAAGGTTTTAGTTGCCAAATCATCAAGCCTCCCAGACAGAGGCAATAGAGCAAAATGATTACAGAGGCATGGATTTTGATTTGCTCCAGTGTCTTGGGCAAGTCACTTGGCCTCTGTATTTATTTGTACTTATCTGCACTTATCTGTCACTTGGGGGTCATAATTGTACCTGGTCCATGGGTACGCTGTACAAATGATCTGTAAAGTAGTTACAAGAAACCGACACAGAGTAAGCACTCCACAGACATTGGCTATTAGCTATTGGAAATAGTTCTCCGTGAAACAGATGACATTATCCGTGGATGACTCGGTGGGAGACAGTGAATCACAGAATCACAGCATGTTGAAAGTGACCTAGTTCACACTCTAATGTGAAAAGAAGAAAAGTGTGCATGGGTAGAAAATGTCTGAAACTTTACACAACAAAGAGTTCATCATGTTAACTTGGAGGATTAGAATAAATCAGGAAAGGAGGAAAGAAAAACTTGAGTGTAATTCAATTTCTCTATCATTTGTGTTTCTACACTGAGACTCTGAATACACTGGAAGTGCAATTTTTTTTAATGTGGCGGGATAAAGGTTTTCAAGTTTTCCTGATCCATCCGTATTATTATCTCAGAATTGCTGGCATTTCTTGCCATCTTTGGATCTACACCCATGTGAGTCAGTGGGCCATTCTGGACGGAGGAGATAATAGAGCAGAAGTGAAGTGAGAGAAAAGGAGAGACAAGATTTTCTCTTTTCTCTTCAAAGAGGAAATGTCTTTGGAATGGGAACAACTCACAACCAAACTTTGGGGAAAGGATGTGATGGAAAATGAGACAAACATCCTACCCCTGTGATGAGAAGGATTCCCTGGGCTGGATGGAGGGAGGTCACAGGTGGCTGGACAAGGAAACCAACTAGGGAGAAACACACACAAGTGCAGAGCAAACACCCTGAGGCCACTCAGCCTGACTCCATGCAAACATGTGTCCAGCAGAGAGCCCTTCACCTGTGGCTCCCCAGCAAGACAGGTACCTCGGGGGTGCCAACTCATTCTGAGTCCATTATGCCTGGCCATTCATAAACCGCTGTCTAACGTGTGAGGAATAAACTCTCAATGTTTATGAGGAAATTGCGGAAGGAGATTGAAAGGTTACTTAAACGAAAAAAAAAAGAAGTTCAGGAAGGCAAGATGGTAGAGAGACAAGAAAAAGACCTTAAAAGATAGAAAGGATTTGCCAAAGAAGAGAAAGCAAAAGAAATGATTCCGAATGGGTTAACCTGCAGCTAGGAAGTTAAGGAAGATTATTGATGGGTGAAGACTATGGAATAAAGTGAATAAAATTTCTCAAAAGTTGCTGAGAATATGGTAAGCAGCATGATTATCAAATTATGAATTGGCTGCAATGGCATTCTAGGGGGACACTAGGAAGGGGAAGCAAATGTTCCTGAGATGACAGTAGCAGGGGGAAAGTTGTTTCAGGGGAAGATCAGTCTTGCAGAGGGTGTATCAGAGGAGGGCAAGTGTGAGCAAGCAAGGAAATACTAAGTGTATACGGTTCCTTCACTGAGTGCACCCAGCCCCGCGGTCAGCCTTGAGAACAAGCAGGACTTCAGGTACTGGAGCTACATTTCAGTCATCAAGACTTGAGAAGACACCCTTAACTCAGGTCTTCTCTTCAAACTCCATCTTTCCTTCTTGACCTTCATTTGGCCTCTTCCCTTACCCTCCAGCTGTGGACTGAGGCCACAGAGCAAGATGGGTCACTAGTGTCCTCCATCCCCTGGCGACTGTGGTTCACATCAGTGGAGTACCAAAGGCAATAACCAAGTAACAGACACAAGAGTGTATGAAGAAGAAGAGATTCTGATAAGGCTTTCTGTGACAGTGTGGGCCAAGTCGGCTCTATATGGCTGGTATCACGTGAATTATGAGCAGCCTTAGGGGAGAAGTCCTCAGAAGGCAGAGCCTGGCTCTCGAGAGGCTCTGCGTGCTCACAGCCCACTCCAAGACCTCAGTTACAGCTTCGGCCCCCAATATCTCTCCCTCTGCCTGCTCACAGTTTTTGAAGTCTTCTTTCCTCCACATTTCTCTTGAGAGGTGGAGGAGGAAGATGAGCTTCAGGCCAGCTCAGACTCCCCTGGGATCCCAGCAGGATGCCTATCATTAACCTCCCACCTTCTAGGAAGCTCCTAAGATTTTCACATTTGGGGCAGTTCTCATTTCAGCTGTGCTTCAAATTGCTGGCTGGAGACGGCCTGTTGGAAGGTGGCTAAAAGCAAGTAGCAATCCTTCGGGCAGCCTGGCCCTTCTCGACTGTCAGTCATCTTCAGGGATATTCTGGGAAATGTTGTTTGTTCTAGAGAAGGGAGGGAAACAATCCAATTGTCCAATAATGCTTGAATGGAAAATAAATGATGCTATATGCATGTGATCACATAATATCAAACAGTCAAAAATCAAAGACCTAGATCTCTATGGATTCACGTGGATAAATATTGAAAACATAATATTGATTGAAAGAAAATAAGATAAACAATGTTAGATTGTGATAACAGGTATGTAAGTGTTTAAATATTTAAATCAATTCAACATATTGCTTCTATATATAGAGATGCAAGAAAATAAACTTTATCCAAAGAACACATTATTTACATTTAATATGCTCATTTATCTAGGAGACCCAAAAGAACCCACAGATAAACTAGCAGGAACTAATAAGACGGTTCAACAAGGCACACACATACAAGATCAATAAATTTTAAAAGTCAATCAGGCTCCTCTACACTGGCGATAACAAATTAGAAACTATAAAAGAAAATAAGAAAAAAAGAAGATCTAAAAATTGTCACAAGAGCCGTATAAATTATTTAGAGCTAAGCATACGTAGAAGGCAATATAACTAACGAACTGAGTACGAACAGTTAAACTCTGCCCAACCCAAGGTTAGGAAAAGACTGTTGTTACTTTATGAGAACAGACCCTCTTCTTAAGGAGCAGATCAGTAAGTGAGAGTGAATCAAAGAAACACAGCATTTGAAAAGTCAGCTAGTCCAAGCCTCTTGATCGCACATACAGAAGCTGAAGCCCAGATAGGTTGAGTTACTTGCTAAAGGGCCCAATGTCCTGACTCAAGGACTAGCATTTTTCACTCAGTCGCAAGACACAATCAAATGCAGTACCTTGGAAAGAGATGGGGAAAAAATGAAGAAATCAATTATATAGTTCCTCATCTTTAAGTACAGAAATAGCCGTGACAAAATTACACGTATTGAGGGAAAATTGAAGTGCAGAGTTTAAAATGTCAATAATCCACAGGGAAACTGGAGACCATTTAAAACATTCATATTAAATCTCTCTAGAAAAGACATTAAAAGATCTCCAATCAAAATGTGAATTTTATAATATACATGGTATGATACAATTTATAATAGATATGGTAGGAACCTTTCCCTTTCACGGGAAAGCTTCGGCTGGGAAAAAGGAATTGTTCTTGAAAATGGGGCCTGTGCTATTGCAGACACTGTGCTCAACCTAGGTCCACCGAATGCTCTGATGTCATCACTGAGGTCACAGAATTCCACTGTGAGCCTGGCAACCTTGCAAACATAACAGCCCTGGTGAGCACTAGGCACTACTGCTGGTTCACCAAGTGGTACAAGTTTTTCAGCCATTTAGGAGACTTGACTATTTTTGTTTGTATTGAATCATTTCAACGGATTGCCCAAGATCCAAGAAGGGCCAACCTGTAGGGAAGAGGAGGAGTTGGACATCTCTTGAGGCATCTTCTAAGGGAGACTTCTAGTTGGTACGATGGAATGGCGACAAAAGAGGAAACATCTGGAAAATGAAGAGTCCCAGGAAACTGCCGAGAACGGAGGAGGTATGTGGGGGGCAACTTGTCTGGGGCACATGGGTTTCTGCCAAACTGAAGCTTCTCTAGGAAGCGGGGAACTGAGAACGTGTCACCTGTGAAGCAGGGAGCGAGAGACCTTGTCTCACTGATGCTGCCGTATCTATCCGGAGGGTCCCTGTGGTGTGAGACGGCACAGAACGGCCAGATGCCCCCTGGGAGATGGGAGGTCAGCTCCGCTGGTCTGAGGACTCTCTCCTGGGGCAGCCGGGCCTGGAGCTTTGTCGGACTCACAGCAGGCTGCATCCTGCTTGCACAGACCTAGAGGTGCAGCTTTCCTCAGTCCCCGATTTCTCCCTTATGCTCTTGGATCTTTCCTAGGGGTCATGAGGTGGGGGATGTGAAGGATGCAAGGATGCTGAGAGAGACCCATGAGTTGCTTGGCCTCTTTTACCAAAGTGGAAAGAGAAGCCCCATGAGTTGAAGGCCCTGTTGAAAAATATCTTGACAAGTGGAATGCACTTTGAAAGAAGATTGTTTGTCTAGGGATGGTGTCATATTGAAAGCAAGGAGGTTTTATTCCTTCAACAGGAAGAATTTCCCAAGGGAGATCAAGGGAATGGAAGGGTTTTCCAGAGACTGAGACCGCGTGAGCGGGGGTGAGAAATGGCCTCAGGGTCCTGCGGGGAGCTCTGAGAGCCACGGGCCACGTGGTGCCTGCGTGCATTAAATGTAGGCGAGTAGCTTGCCCTGGGAGAGGGGTGGTCACCCCAGAGCTCCTGCTAGAGGCCTCTGCCCCAGATTAGAGCCCAGTAGCTCCTACCAGGCCCAGGGCCCTGGAGACTGTAGGATGGGCCCTGGGAATGGAGCTCTAGACAGCAGGCAGATTTCCAGGCAGTGGCTGGGACAGGCTGGTGAAGGCAATGACTGCCCCTGACCATTCAGAATATTTTGCCCTATGTTCCTGTGTGTGTGTGTGTGAGTGTGTGTGTGTGTGTGTGTGTGTGTGTGTGTGGTAGTGCAGAGAAGAGCGAGATGAATGGGGGTAGAGTGCTTACCAGATATAAAGTCTGCGTGGTAAAGTTCTTGTCACCCTGCCTGGACCTGGCTGACACTCGGTGTACGTAAGAGTGTATACAGAATTCTTGTTAGGGGTGTTTTATGAGACAGTAACTCATACACCCATGTACACTCTGATGCAGCAAAAATATCACACACCCCACATATAACTTCCTTAGTAAACCACACACAGCACATGGAGGTATATACACGCATCCCTCCTATACTACGTTCTCATACAACCCACCTGTATCACAATCCTCTCCTCCAACACCAAACGCTGGAGATGAGATATGTATATAGACACACACACTATATATATAGGACACACACACACACACACACACACACACTATATACATGTATCTCCTCAACTCTTGCACAAACACAACTAACTTCAGCCATCTCTAAATACCTCTATAAGAACCAGTCACGTGTCATACACACCACACTTATAACACATTCTTGAGTAATGCCAGACCCGCTTTGTACAAACCACAGTAAACCACAGTCTCAGTAACCCATGTCAGGATTGCCAGAGAAAATATGGGCTATCCAGTTCAATTTGAATTCTAGATAAAGAACAAGTAATTTTTCAGTATCCGTATGTCCCACATATTGTATGGGCTATACTTACACTAAAACTAAGTCAGGCCAAATACTGCATGGGAATACTTACACTAAAAGATTATTCTGGGTTTATCTGAAACTGAAATTTAACTGGGTGCCTTGTATTCTTGTTCGCTAAGTCTGGCAACCCTTATATACTTGCCACCAGCTGATGTATTATATATTTATTGTAGTTTTGTTTAGTGTGTGTCTTCCCCTACTAGAATGTGCAGCGTTACCAAAGACTACAACAATGGAAGAGTGCCGGATACACAGGAGTAGCTGCTTACTGAATCTTGGTGAATGAATGAATGAACACACACCATAAATACAAGCCACACCATGTAATGAGGAAACGTTACATGTCCCAGAATTCCTGACTTGTGAACAGAAACCATGCACACAAAGGCCACAGACACAGATAGACACGTCTGCACTGTGCTCCCCATGCCAACCCCACACTTACCACAGACTTAACTGATACACATCACTCACTCTTCCCACACACTCACAGTCACCACCGAGGCCTACATTACCAACTAGACAGTGAGAGAATAAGTATTGATTGGAATTAAATCCTGGAGGATCCACTGGGAACCACACTCTCAGCTGTGTGTATTCACTGCACCTGACACGTGTCACACACTCAGTAAATATTTGTGGACAGAGGACTGATGAACCCACCCTGAGCCTTTCATTCCTCCCTCAGGAATCTCGAAGTCACAAGAGGATCCCCCTCGGCTTGGATCCACTGTGGTGGCCCAAGGCTGCAGCCCAGGGGCAGTGGAGGTCTCCTCTGCCTCTAAATACTTCTTCTGTACTTCTACTCTGCGCAAGCTCAGCTACGCTGGTAAGGGCGTGGGGCTCCTCAGGTGACGGGGTGCTTGGCTGTGAAGCAGGAGGCACACAGATCCCAGGGAGGCTGAGAGGAAATCCAGGGTCATCAGAGGTGATGAGGGCTCTGTGGAGGAGCCTGGGCAGGATGGCTGAGCTGTTCCTAGGGCGTGGATGCCAGCTGAGTCTGGGGGTGTGTGTGTGAATACTGCTACTACCGTGGTGGGGAAGTCAAGGAGCAGGGGCCGGAAAGGTCTGGGCTTGAGGTGGAGGGAAGAGGGACCAGATTAAGCATCTTCAGAGGAAAATGTAGGCTTTGTCTTTGCCTTTGCTTCCAGAGAAGGACAGAGTTCTGCATCATACACCTCCAGCCTGAGAGCAGGACCATCCAGCTCAGGTGCACACAGCTCACACATACACGCGCCCTCCAGGCACAGCCCTTCTCAGTGCACATCAACCCCAAGCACGTGCTCCACAGTACTCTCCTGCACCACAGCCCCATTCCACAAGGAATGCACCACCGATATTCCCAAACTCACACTCCTCATCGTACACGCATCCAGCCGCATCCCTCACATACTACAGCCCTCACCACCATACTCCACACCCCTGTATACAGACACCGCTCCAGTATACCCCCCCACGCACATGAAAAGCCCACAGATGACACCACATACACCACTCCGTCCTACGGCCAATGGACACCAAGCTCACGACATTGCTATGTCGTGCCAATGTCCCTCTCTCGTCTACCACACCTGCTCCCTCAGCTTCCGGCATGGCCCATGCATGTTATTATGATTTTAATTTCCTTTTTCAGGAATCCGGAGATTTCATCGAGACACTGCCCAGCCTAGACCACCCCTAGCCCAGGATCAGGAAGAAGGAGAGACCGCTTCCCCATCACACTGTGTCTCCTCCTCACCCTCTTCACCCTGTAAGAACTATCTGCACCCAGACAAAGAGGAAAGGGGCATGAAAATACACTACATGCAGGTACAAGTGAACAAGGGTGTCGCTGTCTCCTGGAAGACAAAGAAACCCTTGGAGTTGCCTGAAAAGCAGCTGAGGATAGAAGAAGTGACCCTTCCTGAGGATGTGTGCGCAGTAGCCACTGACCCCTCTTCTGATGTGTGCACCGAAAGCCTCCTGTCTGACAGTGAGCCCACTGGGGAGGAGAAAGAGTATGAGGAAAGGGCAGAGCCAGGCAGCCCATCAGGGCCACCTGCCGTCGAGGAGAGACCCAGCGCCAAGACAGCGGACTGGATGCTGACCATGGAGACCGGCTTCAGGTGCATGGCCTGCTGCCGGGTCTTCCCCACCTTGGAGATCCTCCAGCAGCACGTGAAGGGCGGCGTCCTGCAGGGCTTCAGCTGCCGTGCCTTTCATCTCACCATGGCCCAGCGGATGGGCAATGTGGAATCCGAGAGCACCCCTGAGGAAGAGGACGAGGAGGAGGAGGAGGAGAACGAGGAGGAGGAGGAGGAGGAGGAGGAGGAGGAGGAGGAGAAGGAGGTAGAGAAGCAAGAAGAAAAGGAGAATGAGGGAGAGCAGCCCACGGGGGAAGGCCCCAGCCCAAAGAGACCCCGCAGGCAGGGTCTTTTCTCTCCTTTGAGTTCCAAACAGCAACTGAGATTCATGGGACAGAAGATCCTGGAAGACGGTGTGGCCGTCCCTTGGAAGAGGTAAGGCTTGAGGCTGGCAGTCTTCTGAGCCTATGTCACGAGGGCCCAGAGGAGTCTAAGGGAAGGGGCCGCACACATGTGCTGGTTTACCTAATGGCTCTGCAGTTGCATCAAATGGGACACACCCAGCACTAACAAAGGCATTGACCTCTGTTGACGTAAACAAGAAGGTGGAGCCTTTTCCTAGGAGTTTTCTCAGGGTCTGCACGATGGACCTCAACTCTTAGAGGACGTACTGCCAGCAGCTCCTTCTCGGCAGAGAGAGCCAGGAGTGGTCTCAAGAGAGGACAGGGGCCCTTGCAGGACCAGAACTTTGAGGTCTGAGAGCCTTGGGCCTGAGCCGAGATCTCACCCGGACCACTGGACCTAGCCTTCTGTGACAAAGGGGAATATGAAAGAGAGTCACGTGGAAATGAGGTCCCCCGAGATATGGAAATGTTCCAGAACCTTCGTTGCATGGTAGTTGATCTGGAGCCAAGCTCACTGTGGTGTGTGTGGCTCTGAGCATTAAGGCAATGCTGGAGGGTAACCCTGACCAGCAGAGCTTGGAGTGCTTCTTGTCTCTTCCTGTTCTACCTCATTTGTTTTATCCCTTCCAGGGAGAAGAAAGGACCCTCGGGAGAGTAGCAGACAGAATGCCGTGGTCTGAAGGAGGATGAAGGGACCGGCACTCAGTCTAACATCATATGACAATAGAAGCGTCCTATGCAATAAAGGGCATTTTCCAAACCTTTCCTGGAGCTTTTATTTAAGGACATTTTTCTATCTATGCATCTATCTGTCATCTACATCTGTATCTTTCAAGGTTTGTGAACAAGCTTTCACATAAGCACTAGAGACGTCCGCCAGCATTTTCCAGAAGAGGCCTGCAAATTGCTGGGGACTCCTCACAAATAGGGAACGGCCACAACCCCTGCCACACAGACTATGCGCGTGGCCCTCCTGACGTACTCCCACTCTCTCTCTGAATTTCCCAACGTCTGAGATGAGGGTGCTGACTGGAGGCAATGATCACGTGCAGGCTGAATCTTCTCCAGATTCTGATTCTCTTCCTGGGCATATCGTCCTTAAGCACAGTCTCCATGTCCCTGGCCACACTGATCTCTCTCCTTCAGTCCTTCCCTCCCTCCCTCTCCTGCCTCCCAGTGCAGAGAATACTTTTTTGCATTTGAGACGACATTTATTTTTGGTTCACAGAATTCTCACCTGTTCTACTGTGGCCTCCGTTGTGAACATTCCAAAGCTGAGACTTTTCTGTTTTTCTCCCTCATTTCTGCTGAGTCTTTACCTTCCTAATGCAGTGAACTCACAGTGCCTAGCTGACTGGATGGGGAAAAAAATCCAGGGAGCAAAGAGAAATAATAAAAGAATATATCAGTTAATTTTTCATAGTGTTATCCAACTACATATTTTTAAAATTTTGGAATAATATTAGGAATCTTCTCTTTATAAAAAACTGAATTATCGGGCTTCCCTGGTGGAGCAGTGGTTAAGAATATGCCTGCGAATGCAGGGGTCATGGGTTCGAGCCCTGGTCTGGGAAGATCCCACGTGCCACGGAGTAACTAAGCCCGCGTGCCACAACTACTGAGCCTGCGCTCTAGAGCCCGTGTGCCACATCAACCGAGCCCACGTGCCACAACTACGGAAGCCTGCGTGCCTAGAGACCATGCTCCGCAACAAGAGAAGCCACTGCAATGAGAAGCCCGTGCACCACAGCCAAGAGGAGCCCCCGCTCACTGCAACTAGAGAACACCCGCTAGCAGCAACAAAGACCCAATGCAGCCCCAAATAAATTAATTAATTTTTAAAAATTGAATTAGTTTCAAGGGTACAATGTATAAAAGTACAATAAAAGCCCCCCTTCATAACCCCCCAACCCCACTCTCAAGATGGAATCGATATGCTGTGATACAATTTATAGTCGTAGTACTACTCCTCCTCCCACCACATCCAAAATCCTCTGAGCCAGGTGCAGCAGCTTCCTTTCACAATGCTAGGACCCGCCACAAGACACATGATAATCCCTTTGGACATTTCAAGGAGCGGCACCAAGGGAACAGTACCGGGGAAATGCCACTGACAGCTCAGAATATCCATGGCATTTCTAGAGCCTCGGCACTGCTCTCGCTCTGGGAATGAAGGTCCAAAAAGCACATCGGAGAATGTTCATAGTTGTAAACAAGCTCCACCTTTGAAACACAATCTACATAGAACCACATATACAAGCCTGCACGATGGATGAAGCCAAGGTCTCCTCCATGATTTCCCTTCTGACCACCTTATTGTCTCCTCAACCATAAAAGGTGAACTTGAAACTCAGGACCTTGCCTTGTCACCAGAAACATCCAAGCTTGGATCAGTCTTTCTAAGACCAGATACTTGCTCTCTGAACTATTAGAGACTTGTCACATACACACAGGTAGAACAGGATTATTTCTATCTACCTGGGGACTTGGAGTCTTTCACATTGCTCCTGTTAAAACTCTCACAACAGCAAAACTTTACCTACAAAGGGTTCAAGCTATGCCACTCCCAACTTCCACAAACCTCCTCAGCTCTTGTGAGTCACATGCAGCCAATTCCAGGAATTGGAAACATGGTTGTGAGGATGAAACTGACTTTGGGGCTCCCCTTGGATATGGTCTTCCAGACTTACCAAAAGGCCATTAAGAGGAAGGTTTACCCCACCTCAGGGAAACCCGAGGCAGTACTTGCAGTCAAGGGCTGGCCATGGCTTCTGAGCTACATCCAAAAAGAATTTCATACTGTACCTGGATCTGCTGAAGCCATTTCTGACTGTCCGAGAGCCAGCATGTACCACTCCTCAACTGCCTCCATTGTGGATCATCAGTAGGGCTGTCAGATTTAGGACATAAAAATACAGGATACCCAGTTAAACTTGAACTTCACATGAATAATAAGTCATTATTTTTAGTGTAAGTAGATCCTATGAACTATTTGGGGCATACTTATCTTCAAAATGTACTCGTTGTTTTTCAAACATTCATATTTAACTAAACAGTCTATATTTTATCTGTCAACCCTACTCAGCAGAAATGATGGAGGCTCATAGAGATCCAGGAGACGCCTCAGCGCCTCCTCAGCTTTTATTTCTACGTCCTGGACAGCGAGCACGAACCTTCCACTCCCAGTCAGTGGCTAGAATGGAGGATATTCTCTGTTTTAGAGCTTTTTCTACTTGTCATTGTTATTATCTTCCTTATTTTAAAGAGATGTTTATTTTTTCCCAATCTCAATAGCTCATCCAAAAGTATTTCAAAGTTCATTAGAGAAGGGAAAAACAATATGGTTCTGAAAAGTGAAGGAAACCGCCTGGTGTTTAGTAAAGAAGTAGTAGGGAGACTGAAAAAGCCAAACTTAATAAGCAGATCTCTCCAAGGGTATTTTCAGAGCTTGATACCCTCCCACACCCTGAAAATATTATTACATCAAGAATGTAGAACTGCTAACCAAATGTAAGGCTCCCATATGATTCTATCAAACTGAGGATGCTTCTTTACTAAGCAGTGAGCACACTTGCTGTCCCAGGGACCTTGGCAGTTGCAACGTAGGGCTCTTCCCTTTGGGATGGAAACAGCAAGTTTTCCTGTGGTCTACACGCTGGCCCCAAAAATACTACACTCCCAATACTTGTCAACTTTAAGTATTTTCCTACATATCTCCATTTTTCTGTTACTATTTGGACTACATCCTAGACTTGACACTACATAAATTGCATTCAAGAAGCTATTTATAAAAGTTGGTAGGAAACCTTAAATCTATGGCTTGCAGTCCCTGGCTTACTTTCATCCAGGTGCATAAGGGTTTTCAAAAGTAGTCAGGTTACTTACCCTGTATCACAGCCCCACGCTTGTGTCACAGATATAAAAATGGAACATGATATTTAAGGTTTTAGTTGCCAAATCATCAAGCCTCCCAGACAGAGGCAATAGAGCAAAATGATTACAGAGGCATGGATTTTGATTTGCTCCAGTGTCTTGGGCAAGTCACTTGGCCTCTGTATTTATTTGTACTTATCTGCACTTATCTGTCACTTGGGGGTCATAATTGTACCTGGTCCATGGGTACGCTGTACAAATGATCTGTAAAGTAGTTACAAGAAACCGACACAGAGTAAGCACTCCACAGACATTGGCTATTAGCTATTGGAAATAGTTCTCCGTGAAACAGATGACATTATCCGTGGATGACTCGGTGGGAGACAGTGAATCACAGAATCACAGCATGTTGAAAGTGACCTAGTTCACACTCTAATGTGAAAAGAAGAAAAGTGTGCATGGGTAGAAAATGTCTGAAACTTTACACAACAAAGAGTTCATCATGTTAACTTGGAGGATTAGAATAAATCAGGAAAGGAGGAAAGAAAAACTTGAGTGTAATTCAATTTCTCTATCATTTGTGTTTCTACACTGAGACTCTGAATACACTGGAAGTGCAATTTTTTTTAATGTGGCGGGATAAAGGTTTTCAAGTTTTCCTGATCCATCCGTATTATTATCTCAGAATTGCTGGCATTTCTTGCCATCTTTGGATCTACACCCATGTGAGTCAGTGGGCCATTCTGGACGGAGGAGATAATAGAGCAGAAGTGAAGTGAGAGAAAAGGAGAGACAAGATTTTCTCTTTTCTCTTCAAAGAGGAAAGGTCTTTGGAATGGGAACAACTCACAACCAAACTTTGGGGAAAGGATGTGATGGAAAATGAGACAAACATCCTACCCCTGAGATGAGAAGGATTCCCTGGGCTGGATGGAGGGAGGTCACAGGTGGCTGGACAAGGAAACCAACTAGGGAGAAACACACACAAGTGCAGAGCAAACACCCTGAGGCCACTCAGCCTGACTCCATGCAAACATGTGTCCAGCAGACAGCCCTTCACCTGTGGCTCCCCAGCAAGACAGGTACCTCGGGGGTGCCAACTCATTCTGAGTCCATTATGCCTGGCCATTCATAAACCGCTGTCTAACGTGTGAGGAATAAACTCTCAATGTTTATGAGGAAATTGGGGAAGGAGATTGAAAGGTTACTTAAACGAAAAAAAAAGAAGTTCAGGAAGGCAAGATGGTAGAGAGACAAGAAAAAGACCTTAAAAGATAGAAAGGATATGCCAAAGAAGAGAAAGCAAAAGAAATGATTCCGAATGGGTTAACCTGCAGCTAGGAAGTTAAGGAAGATTATTGATGGGTGAAGACTATGGAATAAAGTGAATAAAATTTCTCAGAAGTTGCTGAGAATATGGTAAGCAGCATGATTATCAAATTATGAATTGGCTGCAATGGCATTCTAGGGGGACACTAGGAAGGTGAAGCAAATGTTCCTGAGATGACAGTAGCAGGTGGAAAGTTGTTTCAGGGGAAGATCAGTCTTGCAGAGGGTGTATCAGAGGAGGGCAAGTGTGAGCAAGCAAGGAAATACTAAGTGTATACGGTTCCTTCACTGAGTGCACCCAGCCCCGCGGTCAGCCTTGAGAACAAGCAGGACTTCAGGTACTGGAGCTACATTTCAGTCATCAAGACTTGAGAAGACACCCTTAACTCAGGTCTTCTCTTCAAACTCCATCTTTCCTTCTTGACCTTCATTTGGCCTCTTCCCTTACCCTCCAGCTGTGGACTGAGGCCACAGAGCAAGATGGGTCACTAGTGTCCTCCATCCCCTGGCGACTGTGGTTCACATCAGTGGAGTACCAAAGGCAATAACCAAGTAACAGACACAAGAGTGTATGAAGAAGAAGAGATTCTGATAAGGCTTTCTGTGACAGTGTGGGCCAAGTCGGCTCTATATGGCTGGTATCACGTGAATTATGAGCAGCCTTAGGGGAGAAGTCCTCAGAAGGCAGAGCCTGGCTCTCGAGAGGCTCTGCGTGCTCACAGCCCACTCCAAGACCTCAGTTACAGCTTCGGCCCCCAATATCTCTCCCTCTGCCTGCTCACAGTTTTTGAAGTCTTCTTTCCTCCACATTTCTCTTGAGAGCTGGAGGAGGAAGATGAGCTTCAGGCCAGCTCAGACTCCCCTGGGATCCCAGCAGGATGCCTATCATTAACCTCCCACCTTCTAGGAAGCTCCTAAGATTTTCACATTTGGGGCAGTTCTCATTTCAGCTGTGCTTCAAATTGCTGGCTGGAGACGGCCTGTTGGAAGGTGGCTAAAAGCAAGTAGCAATCCTTCGGGCAGCCTGGCCCTTCTCGACTGTCAGTCATCTTCAGGGATATTCTGGGAAATGTTGTTTGTTCTAGAGAAGGGAGGGAAACAATCCAATTGTCCAATAATGCTTGAATGGAAAATAAATGATGCTATATGCATGTGATCACATAATATCAAACAGTCAAAAATCAAAGACCTAGATCTCTATGGATTCACGTGGATAAATCTTGAAAACATAATATTGATTGAAAGAAAATAAGATAAACAATGTTAGATTGTGATAACAGGTATGTAAGTGTTTAAATATTTAAATCAATTCAACATATTGCTTCTATATATAGAGATGCAAGAAAATAAACTTTATCCAAAGAACACATTATTTACATTTAATATGCTCATTTATCTAGGAGACCCAAAAGAACCCACAGATAAACTAGCAGGAACTAATAAGACGGTTCAACAAGGCACACACATACAAGATCAATAAATTTTAAAAGTCAATCAGGCTCCTCTACACTGGCGATAACAAATTAGAAACTATAAAAGAAAATAAGAAAAAAAGAAGATCTAAAAATTGTCACAAGAGCCGTATAAATTATTTAGAGCTAAGCATACGTAGAAGGCAATATAACTAACGAACTGAGTACGAACAGTTAAACTCCGCCCAACCCAAGGTTAGGAAGAGACTGTTGTTACTTTATGAGAACAGACCCTCTTCTTAAGGAGCAGATCAGTAAGTGAGAGTGAATCAAAGAAACACAGCATTTGAAAAGTCAGCTAGTCCAAGCCTCTTGATCGCACATACAGAAGCTGAAGCCCAGATAGGTTGAGTTACTTGCTAAAGGGCCCAATGTCCTGACTCAAGGACTAGCATTTTTCACTCAGTCGCAAGACACAATCAAATGCAGTACCTTGGAAAGAGATGGGGAAAAAATGAAGAAATCAATTATATAGTTCCTCATCTTTAAGTACAGAAATAGCCGTGACAAAATTACACGTATTGAGGGAAAATTGAAGTGCAGAGTTTAAAATGTCAATAATCCACAGGGAAACTGGAGACCATTTAAAACATTCATATTAAATCTCTCTAGAAAAGACATTAAAAGATCTCCAATCAAAATGTGAATTTTATAATAGACATGGTATGATACAATTTATAATAGATATGGTAGGAACCTTTCCCTTTCACGGGAAAGCTTCGGCTGGGAAAAAGGAATTGTTCTTGAAAATGGGGCCTGTGCTATTGCAGACACTGTGCTCAACCTAGGTCCACCGAATGCTCTGATGTCATCACTGAGGTCACAGAATTCCACTGTGAGCCTGGCAACCTTGCAAACATAACAGCCCTGGTGAGCACTAGGCACTACTGCTGGTTCACCAAGTGGTACAAGTTTTTCAGCCATTTAGGAGACTTGACTATTTTTGTTTGTATTGAATCATTTCAACGGATTGCCCAAGAGCCAAGAAGGGCCAACCTGTAGGGAAGAGGAGGAGTTGGACATCTCTTGAGGCATCTTCTAAGGGAGACTTCTAGTTGGTACGATGGAACGGCGACAAAAGAGGAAACATCTGGAAAATGAAGAGTCCCAGGAAACTGCCGAGAACGGAGGAGGTATGTGGGGGGCAACTTGTCTGGGGCACATGGGTGTCTGCCAAACTGAAGCATCTCTAGGAAGCGGGGAACTGGGAACGTGTCACCTGTGAAGCAGGGAGCGAGAGACCTTGTCTCACTGATGCTGCCGTATCTATCCGGAGGGTCCCTGTGGTGTGAGACGGCACAGAACGGCCAGATGCCCCCTGGGAGATGGGAGGTCAGCTCCGCTGGTCTGAGGACTCTCTCCTGGGGCAGCCGGGCCTGGAGCTTTGTCGGACTCACAGCAGGCTGCATCCTGCTTGCACAGACCTAGAGGTGCAGCTTTCCTCAGTCCCCGATTTCTCTCTTATGCTCTTGGATCTTTCCTAGGGGTCATGAGGTGGGGGATGTGAAGGATGCAAGGATGCTGAGAGAGACCCATGAGTTGCTTGGCCTCTTTTACCAAAGTGGAAAGAGAAGCCCCATGAGTTGAAGGCCCTGTTGAAAAATATCTTGACAAGTGGAATGCACTTTGAAAGAAGATTGTTTGTCTAGGGATGGTGTCATATTGAAAGCAAGGAGGTTTTATTCCTTCAACAGGAAGAATTTCCCAAAGGAGATCAAGGGAAGGGAAGGGTTTTCCAGAAACTGAGACCGCATGAGCGGGGGTGAGAAATGGCCTCAGGGTCCTGCGGGGAGCTCTGAGAGCCACGGGCTACGTGGTGCCTGCGTGCATTAAATGTAGGCGAGTAGCTTGCCCTGGGAGAGGGGTGGTCACCCCAGAGCTCCAGCTAGAGGCCTCTGCCCCAGATTAGAGCCCAGTAGCTCCTACCAGGCCCAGGGCCCTGGAGACTGTAGGATGGGCCCTGGGAATGGAGCTCTAGACAGCAGGCAGATTTCCAGGCAGTGGCTGGGACAGGCTGGGGAAGGCAATGACTGCCCCTGACCATTCAGAATATTTTGCCGTATGTTCCTGTGTGTGTGTGTGTGAGTGTGTGTGTGTGTGTGTGTGTGTGTGTGTGTGTGTGTGTGTGGTAGTGCAGAGAAGAGCGAGATGAATGGGGGTAGAGTGCTTACCAGATATAAAGTCTGCGTGGTAAAGTTCTTGTCACCCTGCCTGGACCTGGCTGACACTCGGTGTACGTAAGAGTGTATACAGAATTCTTGTTAGGGGTGTTTTATGAGACAGTAACTCATACACCCATGTACACTCTGATGCAGCAAAAATATCACACACCCCACATATAACTTACTTAGTAAACCACACACAGCACATGGAGGTATATACACGCATCCCTCCTATACTACGTTCTCATACAACCCACCTGTATCACAATCCTCTCCTCCAACACCAAACGCTGGAGATGAGATATGTATATAGACACACACACTATATATATAGGACACACACACACACACACACACACTATATACATGTATCTCCTCAACTCTTGCACAAACACAACTAACTTCAGCCATCTCTAAATACCTCTATAAGAACCAGTCACGTGTCATACACACCACACTTATAACACATTCTTGAGTAATGCCAGACCCGCTTTGTACAAACCACAGTAAACCACAGTCTCAGTAACCCATGTCAGGATTGCCAGAGAAAATATGGGCTATCCAGTTCAATTTGAATTCTAGATAAAGAACAAGTAATTTTTCAGTATCCGTATGTCCCACATATTGTATGGGCTATACTTACACTAAAACTAAGTCAGGCCAAATACTGCATGGGAATACTTACACTAAAAGATTATTCTGGGTTTATCTGAAACTGAAATTTAACTGGGTGCCTTGTATTCTTGTTCGCTAAGTCTGGCAACCCTTATATACTTGCCACCAGCTGATGTATTATATATTTATTGTAGTTTTGTTTAGTGTGTGTCTTCCCCTACTAGAATGTGCAGCGTTACCAAAGACTACAACAATGGAAGAGTGCCGGATACACAGGAGTAGCTGCTTACTGAATCTTGGTGAATGAATGAATGAACACACACCATAAATACAAGCCACACCATGTAATGAGGAAACGTTACATGTCCCAGAATTCCTGACTTGTGAACAGAAACCATGCACACAAAGGCCACAGACACAGATAGACACGTCTGCACTGTGCTCCCCATGCCAACCCCACACTTACCACAGACTTAACTGATACACATCACTCACTCTTCCCACACACTCACAGTCACCACCGAGGCCTACATTACCAACTAGACAGTGAGAGAATAAGTATTGATTGGAATTAAATCCTGGAGGATCCACTGGGAACCACACTCTCAGCTGTGTGTATTCACTGCACCTGACACGTGTCACACACTCAGTAAATATTTGTGGACAGAGGACTGATGAACCCACCCTGAGCCTTTCATTCCTCCCTCAGGAATCTCGAAGTCACAAGAGGATCCCCCTCGGCTTGGATCCACTGTGGTGGCCCAAGGCTGCAGCCCAGGGGCAGTGGAGGTCTCCTCTGCCTCTAAATACTTCTTCTGTACTTCTACTCTGCGCAAGCTCAGCTACGCTGGTAAGGGCGTGGGGCTCCTCAGGTGACGGGGTGCTTGGCTGTGAAGCAGGAGGCACACAGATCCCAGGGAGGCTGAGAGGAAATCCAGGGTCATCAGAGGTGATGAGGGCTCTGTGGAGGAGCCTGGGCAGGATGGCTGAGCTGTTCCTAGGGCGTGGATGCCAGCTGAGTCTGGGTGTGTGTGTGTGAATACTGCTACTACCATGGTGGGGAAGTCAAGGAGCAGGGGCCGGAAAGGTCTGGGCTTGAGGTGGAGGGAAGAGGGACCAGATTAAGCATCTTCAGAGGAAAATGTAGGCTTTGTCTTTGCCTTTGCTTCCAGAGAAGGACAGAGTTCTGCATCATACACCTCCAGCCTGAGAGCAGGACCATCCAGCTCAGGTGCACACAGCTCACACATACACGCGCCCTCCAGGCACAGCCCTTCTCAGTGCACATCAACCCCAAGCACGTGCTCCACAGTACTCTCCTGCACCACAGCCCCATTCCACAAGGAATGCACCACCGATATTCCCAAACTCACACTCCTCATCGTACACGCATCCAGCCGCATCCCTCACATACTACAGCCCTCACCACCATACTCCACACCCCTGTATACAGACACCGCTCCAGTATACCCCCCCACGCACATGAAAAGCCCACAGATGACACCACATACACCACTCCGTCCTACGGCCAATGGACACCAAGCTCACGACATTGCTATGTCGTGCCAATGTCCCTCTCTCGTCTACCACACCTGCTCCCTCAGCTTCCGGCATGGCCCATGCATGTTATTATGATTTTAATTTCCTTTTTCAGGAATCCGGAGATTTCATCGAGACACTGCCCAGCCTAGACCACCCCTAGCCCAGGATCAGGAAGAAGGAGAGACCGCTTCCCCATCACACTGTGTCTCCTCCTCACCCTCTTCACCCTGTAAGAACTATCTGCACCCAGACAAAGAGGAAAGGGGCATGAAAATACACTACATGCAGGTACAAGTGAACAAGGGTGTCGCTGTCTCCTGGAAGACAAAGAAACCCTTGGAGTTGCCTGAAAAGCAGCTGAGGATAGAAGAAGTGACCCTTCCTGAGGATGTGTGTGCAGTAGCCACTGACCCCTCTTCTGATGTGTCCACCGAAAGCCTCCTGCCTGACAGTGAGCCCACTGGGGAGGAGAAAGAGTATGAGGAAAGGGCAGAGCCAGGCAGCCCATCAGGGCCACCTGCCGTCGAGGAGAGACACAGCGCCAAGACAGTGGACTGGATGCTGACCATGGAGACCGGCTTCAGGTGCATGGCCTGCTGCCGGGTCTTCCCCACCTTGGAGATCCTCCAGCAGCACGTGAAGGGCGGCGTCCTGCAGGGCTTCAGCTGCCGTGCCTTTCATCTCACCATGGCCCAGCGGATGGGCAATGTGGAATCCGAGAGCACCCCTGAGGAAGAGGACGAGGAGGAGGAGGAGGAGAACGAGGAGGAGGAGGAGGAGGAGGAGGAGGAGGAGGAGGAGAAGGAGGTAGAGAAGCAAGAAGAAAAGGAGAATGAGGGAGAGCAGCCCACGGGGGAAGGCCCCAGCCCAAAGAGACCCCGCAGGCAGGGTCTTTTCTCTCCTTTGAGTTCCAAACAGCAACTGAGATTCATGGGACAGAAGATCCTGGAAGACGGTGTGGCCGTCCCTTGGAAGAGGTAAGGCTTGAGGCTGGCAGTCTTCTGAGCCTATGTCACGAGGGCCCAGAGGAGTCTAAGGGAAGGGGCCGCACACATGTGCTGGTTTACCTAATGGCTCTGCAGTTGCATCAAATGGGACACACCCAGCACTAACAAAGGCATTGACCTCTGTTGACGTAAACAAGAAGGTGGAGCCTTTTCCTAGGAGTTTTCTCAGGGTCTGCACGATGGACCTCAACTCTTAGAGGACGTACTGCCAGCAGCTCCTTCTCGGCAGAGAGAGCCAGGAGTGGTCTCAAGAGAGGACAGGGGCCCTTGCAGGACCAGAACTTTGAGGTCTGAGAGCCTTGGGCCTGAGCCGAGATCTCACCCGGACCACTGGACCTAGCCTTCTGTGACAAAGGGGAATATGAAAGAGAGTCACGTGGAAATGAGGTCCCCCGAGATATGGAAATGTTCCAGAACCTTCGTTGCGTGGTAGTTGATCTGGAGCCAAGCTCACTGTGGTGTGTGTGGCTCTGAGCATTAAGGCAATGCTGGAGGGTAACCCTGACCAGCAGAGCTTGGAGTGCTTCTTGTCTCTTCCTGTTCTACCTCATTTGTTTTATCCCTTCCAGGGAGAAGAAAGGACCCTCGGGAGAGTAGCAGACAGAATGCCGTGGTCTGAAGGAGGATGAAGGGACCGGCACTCAGTCTAACATCATATGACAATAGAAGCGTCCTATGCAATAAAGGGCATTTTCCAAACCTTTCCTGGAGCTTTTATTTAAAGACATTTTTCTATCTATGCATCTATCTGTCATCTACATCTGTATCTTTCAAGGTTTGTGAACAAGCTTTCACATAAGCACTAGAGACGTCCGCCAGCATTTTCCAGAAGAGGCCTGCAAATTGCTGGGGACTCCTCACAAATAGGGAACGGCCACAACCCCTGCCACACAGACTATGCGCGTGGCCCTCCTGACGTACTCCCACTCTCTCTCTGAATTTCCCAACGTCTGAGATGAGGGTGCTGACTGGAGGCAATGATCACGTGCAGGCTGAATCTTCTCCAGATTCTGATTCTCTTCCTGGGCATATCGTCCTTAAGCACAGTCTCCATGTCCCTGGCCACACTGATCTCTCTCCTTCAGTCCTTCCCTCCCTCCCTCTCCTGCCTCCCAGTGCAGAGAATACATTTTTGCATTTGAAACGACATTTATTTTTGGTTCACAGAATTCTCACCTGTTCTACTGTGGCCTCCGTTGTGAACATTCCAAAGCTGAGACTTTTCTGTTTTTCTCCCTCATTTCTACTGAGTCTTTACCTTCCTAATGCAGTGAACTCACAGTGCCTAGCTGACTGGATGGGGAAAAAAATCCAGGGAGCAAAGAGAAATAATTAAAGAATATATCAGTTAATTTTTCATAGTGTTATCCAACTACATATTTTTAAATTTTGGAATAATATTAGGAATCTTCTCTTTATAAAAAACTGAATTATCGGGCTTCCCTGGTGGAGCAGTGGTTAAGAATATGCCTGCGAATGCAGGGGTCATGGGTTCGAGCCCTGGTCTGGGAAGATCCCACGTGCCATGGAGTAACTAAGCCCGCGTGCCACAACTACTGAGCCTGCGCTCTAGAGCCCGTGTGCCACATCAACCGAGCCCACGTGCCACAACTACGGAAGCCTGCGTGCCTAGAGACCATGCTCCGCAACAAGAGAAGCCACTGCAATGAGAAGCCCGTGCACCACAGCCAAGAGGAGCCCCCGCTCACTGCAACTAGAGAACACCCGCTAGCAGCAACAAAGACCCAATGCAGCCCCAAATAAATTAATTAATTTTTAAAAATTGAATTAGTTTCAAGGGTACAATGTATAAAAGTACAATAAAAGCCCCCCTTCATAACCCCCCAACCCCACTCTCAAGATGGAATCGATATGCTGTGATACAATTTATAGTCGTAGTACTACTCCTCCTCCCACCACATCCGAAATCCTCTGAGCCAGGTGCAGCAGCTTCCTTTCACAATGCTAGGACCCGCCACAAGACACATGATAATCCCTTTGGACATTTCAAGGAGCGGCACCAAGGGAACAGTACCGGGGAAATGCCACTGACAGCTCAGAATATCCATGGCATTTCTAGAGCCTCGGCACTGCTCTCGCTCTGGGAATGAAGGTCCAAAAAGCACATCGGAGAATGTTCATAGTTGTAAACAAGCTCCACCTTTGAAACACAATCTACATAGAACCACATATACAAGCCTGCACGATGGATGAAGCCAAGGTCTCCTCCATGATTTCCCTTCTGACCACCTTATTGTCTCCTCAACCATAAAAGGTGAACTTGAAACTCAGGACCTTGCCTTGTCACCAGAAACATCCAAGCTTGGATCAGTCTTTCTAAGACCAGATACTTGCTCTCTGAACTATTAGAGACTTGTCACATACACACAGGTAGAACAGGATTATTTCTATCTACCTGGGGACTTGGAGTCTTTCACATTGCTCCTGTTAAAACTCTCACAACAGCAAAACTTTACCTACAAAGGGTTCAAGCTATGCCACTCCCAACTTCCACAAACCTCCTCAGCTCTTGTGAGTCACATGCAGCCAATTCCAGGAATTGGAAACATGGTTGTGAGGATGAAACTGACTTTGGGGCTCCCCTTGGATATGGTCTTCCAGACTTACCAAAAGGCCATTAAGAGGAAGGTTTACCCCACCTCAGGGAAACCCGAGGCAGTACTTGCAGTTAAGGGCTGGCCATGGCTTCTGAGCTACATCCAAAAAGAATTTCATACTGTACATGGATCTGCTGAAGCCATTTCTGACTGTCCGAGAGCCAGCATGTACCACTCCTCAACTGCCTCCATTGTGGATCATCAGTAGGGCTGTCAGATTTAGGACATAAAAATACAGGATACCCAGTTAAACTTGAACTTCACATGAATAATAAGTCATTATTTTTAGTATAAGTAGATCCTATGAACTATTTGGGGCATACTTATCTTCAAAATGTACTCGTTGTTTTTCAAACATTCATATTTAACTAAACAGTCTATATTTTATCTGTCAACCCTACTCAGCAGAAATGATGGAGGCTCATAGAGATCCAGGAGACGCCTCAGCGCCTCCTCAGCTTTTATTTCTACGTCCTGGACAGCGAGCACGAACCTTCCACTCCCAGTCAGTGGCTAGAATGGAGGATATTCTCTGCTTTAGAGCTTTTTCTACTTGTCATTGTTATTATCTTCCTTATTTTAAAGAGATGTTTATTTTTTCCCAATCTTAATAGCTCATCCAAAAGTATTTCAAAGTTCATTAGAGAAGGGAAAAACAATATGGTTCTGAAAAGTGAAGGAAACCGCCTGGTGTTTAGTAAAGAAGTAGTAGGGAGACTGAAAAAGCCAAACTTAATAAGCAGATCTCTCCAAGGGTATTTTCAGAGCTTGATACCCTCCCACACCCTGAAAATATTATTACATCAAGAATGTAGAACTGCTAACCAAATGTAAGGCTCCCATATGATTCTATCAAACTGAGGATGCTTCTTTACTAAGCAGTGAGCACACTTGCTGTCCCAGGGACCTTGGCAGTTGCAACGTAGGGCTCTTCCCTTTGGGATGGAAACAGCAAGTTTTCCTGTGGTCTACACGCTGGCCCCAAAAATACTACACTCCCAATACTTGTCAACTTTAAGTATTTTTCTACATATCTCCATTTTTCTGTTACTATTTGGACTACATCCTAGACTTGACACTACATAAATTGCATTCAAGAAGCTATTTATAAAAGTTGGTAGGAAACCTTAAATCTATGGCTTGCAGTCCCTGGCTTACTTTCATCCAGGTGCATAAGGGTTTTCAAAAGTAGTCAGGTTACTTACCCTGTATCACAGCCCCACGCTTGTGTCACAGATATAAAAATGGAACATGATATTTAAGGTTTTAGTTGCCAAATCATCAAGCCTCCCAGACAGAGGCAATAGAGCAAAATGATTACAGAGGCATGGATTTTGATTTGCTCCAGTGTCTTGGGCAAGTCACTTGGCCTCTGTATTTATTTGTACTTATCTGCACTTATCTGTCACTTGGGGGTCATAATTGTACCTGGTCCATGGGTACGCTGTACAAATGATCTGTAAAGTAGTTACAAGAAACCGACACAGAGTAAGCACTCCACAGACATTGGCTATTAGCTATTGGAAATAGTTCTCCGTGAAACAGATGACATTATCCGTGGATGACTCGGTGGGAGACAGTGAATCACAGAATCACAGCATGTTGAAAGTGACCTAGTTCACACTCTAATGTGAAAAGAAGAAAAGTGTGCATGGGTAGAAAATGTCTGAAACTTTACACAACAAAGAGTTCATCATGTTAACTTGGAGGATTAGAATAAATCAGGAAAGGAGGAAAGAAAAACTTGAGTGTAATTCAATTTCTCTATCATTTGTGTTTCTACACTGAGACTCTGAATACACTGGAAGTGCAATTTTTTTTAATGTGGCGGGATAAAGGTTTTCAAGTTTTCCTGATCCATCCGTATTATTATCTCAGAATTGCTGGCATTTCTTGCCATCTTTGGATCTACACCCATGTGAGTCAGTGGGCCATTCTGGACGGAGGAGATAATAGAGCAGAAGTGAAGTGAGAGAAAAGGAGAGACAAGATTTTCTCTTTTCTCTTCAAAGAGGAAAGGTCTTTGGAATGGGAACAACTCACAACCAAACTTTGGGGAAAGGATGTGATGGAAAATGAGACAAACATCCTACCCCTGTGATGAGAAGGATTCCCTGGGCTGGATGGAGGGAGGTCACAGGTGGCTGGACAAGGAAACCAACTAGGGAGAAACACACACAAGTGCAGAGCAAACACCCTGAGGCCACTCAGCCTGACTCCATGCAAACATGTGTCCAGCAGACAGCCCTTCACCTGTGGCTCCCCAGCAAGACAGGTACCTCGGGGGTGCCAACTCATTCTGAGTCCATTATGCCTGGCCATTCATAAACCGCTGTCTAACGTGTGAGGAATAAACTCTCAATGTTTATGAGGAAATTGCGGAAGGAGATTGAAAGGTTACTTAAACGAAAAAAAAAGAAGTTCAGGAAGGCAAGATGGTAGAGAGACAAGAAAAAGACCTTAAAAGATAGAAAGGATTTGCCAAAGAAGAGAAAGCAAAAGAAATGATTCCGAATGGGTTAACCTGCAGCTAGGAAGTTAAGGAAGATTATTGATGGGTGAAGACTATGGAATAAAGTGAATAAAATTTCTCAGAAGTTGCTGAGAATATGGTAAGCAGCATGATTATCAAATTATGAATTGGCTGCAATGGCATTCTAGGGGGACACTAGGAAGGGGAAGCAAATGTTCCTGAGATGACAGTAGCAGGGGGAAAGTTGTTTCAGGGGAAGATCAGTCTTGCAGAGGGTGTATCAGAGGAGGGTAAGTGTGAGCAAGCAAGGAAATACTAAGTGTATACGGTTCCTTCACTGAGTGCACCCAGCCCCGCGGTCAGCCTTGAGAACAAGCAGGACTTCAGGTACTGGAGCTACATTTCAGTCATCAAGACTTGAGAAGACACCCTTAACTCAGGTCTTCTCTTCAAACTCCATCTTTCCTTCTTGACCTTCATTTGGCCTCTTCCCTTACCCTCCAGCTGTGGACTGAGGCCACAGAGCAAGATGGGTCACTAGTGTCCTCCATCCCCTGGCGACTGTGGTTCACATCAGTGGAGTACCAAAGGCAATAACCAAGTAACAGACACAAGAGTGTATGAAGAAGAAGAGATTCTGATAAGGCTTTCTGTGACAGTGTGGGCCAAGTCGGCTCTATATGGCTGGTATCACGTGAATTATGAGCAGCCTTAGGGGAGAAGTCCTCAGAAGGCAGAGCCTGGCTCTCGAGAGGCTCTGCGTGCTCACAGCCCACTCCAAGACCTCAGTTACAGCTTCGGCCCCCAATATCTCTCCCTCTGCCTGCTCACAGTTTTTGAAGTCTTCTTTCCTCCACATTTCTCTTGAGAGGTGGAGGAGGAAGATGAGCTTCAGGCCAGCTCAGACTCCCCTGGGATCCCAGCAGGATGCCTATCATTAACCTCCCACCTTCTAGGAAGCTCCTAAGATTTTCACATTTGGGGCAGTTCTCATTTCAGCTGTGCTTCAAATTGCTGGCTGGAGACGGCCTGTTGGAAGGTGGCTAAAAGCAAGTAGCAATCCTTCGGGCAGCCTGGCCCTTCTCGACTCTCAGTCATCTTCAGGGATATTCTGGGAAATGTTGTTTGTTCTAGAGAAGGGAGGGAAACAATCCAATTGTCCAATAATGCTTGAATGGAAAATAAATGATGCTATATGCATGTGATCACATAATATCAAACAGTCAAAAATCAAAGACCTAGATCTCTATGGATTCACGTGGATAAATCTTGAAAACATAATATTGATTGAAAGAAAATAAGATAAACAATGTTAGATTGTGATAACAGGTATGTAAGTGTTTAAATATTTAAATCAATTCAACATATTGCTTCTATATATAGAGATGCAAGAAAATAAACTTTATCCAAAGAACACATTATTTACATTTAATATGCTCATTTATCTAGGAGACCCAAAAGAACCCACAGATAAACTAGCAGGAACTAATAAGACGGTTCAACAAGGCACACACATACAAGATCAATAAATTTTAAAAGTCAATCAGGCTCCTCTACACTGGCGATAACAAATTAGAAACTATAAAAGAAAATAAGAAAAAAAGAAGATCTAAAAATTGTCACAAGAGCCGTATAAATTATTTAGAGCTAAGCATACGTAGAAGGCAATATAACTAACGAACTGAGTACGAACAGTTAAACTCTGCCCAACCCAAGGTTAGGAAAAGACTGTTGTTACTTTATGAGAACAGACCCTCTTCTTAAGGAGCAGATCAGTAAGTGAGAGTGAATCAAAGAAACACAGCATTTGAAAAGTCAGCTAGTCCAAGCCTCTTGATCGCACATACAGAAGCTGAAGCCCAGATAGGTTGAGTTACTTGCTAAAGGGCCCAATGTCCTGACTCAAGGACTAGCATTTTTCACTCAGTCGCAAGACACAATCAAATGCAGTACCTTGGAAAGAGATGGGGAAAAAATGAAGAAATCAATTATATAGTTCCTCATCTTTAAGTACAGAAATAGCCGTGACAAAATTACACGTATTGAGGGAAAATTGAAGTGCAGAGTTTAAAATGTCAATAATCCACAGGGAAACTGGAGACCATTTAAAATATTCATATTAAATCTCTCTAGAAAAGACATTAAAAGATCTCCAATCAAAATGTGAATTGTATAATAGACATGGTATGATACAATTTATAATAGATATGGTAGGAACCTTTCCCTTTCACGGGAAAGCTTCGGCTGGGAAAAAGGAATTGTTCTTGAAAATGGGGCCTGTGCTATTGCAGACACTGTGCTCAACCTAGGTCCACCGAATGCTCTGATGTCATCACTGAGGTCACAGAATTCCACTGTGAGCCTGGCAACCTTGCAAACATAACAGCCCTGGTGAGCACTAGGCACTACTGCTGGTTCACCAAGTGGTACAAGTTTTTCAGCCATTTAGGAGACTTGACTATTTTTGTTTGTATTGAATCATTTCAACGGATTGCCCAAGAGCCAAGAAGGGCCAACCTGTAGGGAAGAGGAGGAGTTGGACATCTCTTGAGGCATCTTCTAAGGGAGACTTCTAGTTGGTACAATGGAACGGCGACAAAAGAGGAAACATCTGGAAAATGAAGAGTCCCAGGAAACTGCCGAGAACGGAGGAGGTATGTGGGGGGCAACTTGTCTGGGGCACATGGGTTTCTGCCAAACTGAAGCTTCTCTAGGAAGCGGGGGACTGAGAACGTGTCACCTGTGAAGCAGGGAGCGAGAGACCTTGTCTCACTGATGCTGCCGTATCTATCCGGAGGGTCCCTGTGGTGTGAGACGGCACAGAACGGCCAGATGCCCCCTGGGAGATGGGAGGTCAGCTCCGCTGGTCTGAGGACTCTCTCCTGGGGCAGCCGGGCCTGGAGCTTTGTCGGACTCACAGCAGGCTGCATCCTGCTTGCACAGACCTAGAGGTGCAGCTTTTCTCAGTCCCCGATTTCTCTCTTATGCTCTTGGATCTTTCCTAGGGGTCATGAGGTGGGGGATGTGAAGGATGCAAGGATGCTGAGAGAGACCCATGAGTTGCTTGGCCTCTTTTACCAAAGTGGAAAGAGAAGCCCCATGAGTTGAAGGCCCTGTTGAAAAATATCTTGACAAGTGGAATGCACTTTGAAAGAAGATTGTTTGTCTAGGGATGGTGTCATATTGAAAGCAAGGAGGTTTTATTACTTCAACAGGAAGAATTTCCCAAAGGAGATCAAGGGAAGGGAAGGGTTTTCCAGAAACTGAGACCGCGTGAGCGGGGGTGAGAAATGGCCTCAGGGTCCTGCGGGGAGCTCTGAGAGCCACGGGCCACGTGGTGCCTGCGTGCATTGAATGTAGGCGAGTAGCTTGCCCTGGGAGAGGGGTGGTCACCCCAGAGCTCCAGCTAGAGGCCTCTGCCCCAGATTAGAGCCCAGTAGCTCCTACCAGGCCCAGGGCCCTGGAGACTGTAGGATGGGCCCTGGGAATGGAGCTCTAGACAGCAGGCAGATTTCCAGGCAGTGGCTGGGACAGGCTGGGGAAGGCAATGACTGCCCCTGACCATTCAGAATATTTTGCGCTATGTTCCTGTGTGTGTGTGTGTGAGTGTGTGTGTGTGTGTGGTAGTGCAGAGAAGAGCAAGATGAATGGGGGTAGAGTGCTTACCAGATATAAAGTCTGCGTGGTAAAGTTCTTGTCACCCTGCCTGGACCTGGCTGACACTCGGTGTACGTAAGAGTGTATACAGAATTCTTGTTAGGGGTGTTTTATGAGACAGTAACTCATACAACCATGTACACTCTGATGCAGCAAAAATATCACACACCCCACATATAACTTCCTTAGTAAACCACACACAGCACATGGAGGTATATACACGCATCCCTCCTAACTACGTTCTCATACAACCCACCTGTATCACAATCCTCTCCTCCAACACCAAACGCTGGAGATGAGATATGTATATAGACACACACACTATATATATAGGACACACACACACACACACACACACTATATACATGTATCTCCTCAACTCTTGCACAAACACAACTAACTTCAGCCATCTCTAAATACCTCTATAAGAACCAGTCACGTGTCATACACACCACACTTATAACACATTCTTGAGTAATGCCAGACCCGCTTTGTACAAACCACAGTAAACCACAGTCTCAGTAACCCATGTCAGGATTGCCAGAGAAAATATGGGCTATCCAGTTCAATTTGAATTCTAGATAAAGAACAAGAAATTTTTCAGTATCCGTATGTCCCACATATTGTATGGGCTATACTTACACTAAAACTAAGTCAGGCCAAATACTGCATGGGAATACTTACACTAAAAGATTATTCTGGGTTTATCTGAAACTGAAATTTAACTGGGTGCCTTGTATTCTTGTTCGCTAAGTCTGGCAACCCTTATATACTTACCACCAGCTGATGTATTATATATTTATTGTAGTTTTGTTTAGTGTGTGTCTTCCCCTACTAGAATGTGCAGCGTTACCAAAGACTACAACAATGGAAGAGTGCCGGATACACAGGAGTAGCTGCTTACTGAATCTTGGTGAATGAATGAATGAACACACACCATAAATACAAGCCACACCATGTAATGAGGAAACGTTACATGTCCCAGAATTCCTGACTTGTGAACAGAAACCATGCACACAAAGGCCACAGACACAGATAGACACGTCTGCACTGTGCTCCCCATGCCAACCCCACACTTACCACAGACTTAACTGATACACATCACTCACTCTTCCCACACACTCACAGTCACCACCGAGGCCTACATTACCAACTAGACAGTGAGAGAATAAGTATTGATTGGAATTAAATCCTGGAGGATCCACTGGGAACCACACTCTCAACTGTGTGTATTCACTGCACCTGACACGTGTCACACACTCAGTAAATATTTGTGGACAGAGGACTGATGAACCCACCCTGAGCCTTTCATTCCTCCCTCAGGAATCTCGAGGTCACAAGAGGATCCCCCTCGGCTTGGATCCACTGTGGTGGCCCAAGGCTGCAGCCCAGGGGCAGTGGAGGTCTCCTCTGCCTCTAAATACTTCTTCTGTACTTCTACTCTGCGCAAGCTCAGCTACGCTGGTAAGGGCGTGGGGCTCCTCAGGTGACGGGGTGCTTGGCTGTGAAGCAGGAGGCACACAGATCCCAGGGAGGCTGAGAGGAAATCCAGGGTCATCAGAGGTGATGAGGGCTCTGTGGAGGAGCCTGGGCAGGATGGCTGAGCTGTTCCTAGGGCGTGGATGCCAGCTGAGTCTGGGTGTGTGTGTGTGAATACTTCTACTACCATGGTGGGGAAGTCAAGGAGCAGGGGCCGGAAAGGTCTGGGCTTGAGGTGGAGGGAAGAGGGACCAGATTAAGCATCTTCAGAGGAAAATGTAGGCTTTGTCTTTGCCTTTGCTTCCAGAGAAGGACAGAGTTCTGCATCATACACCTCCAGCCTGAGAGCAGGACCATCCAGCTCAGGTGCACACAGCTCACACATACACGCGCCCTCCAGGCACAGCCCTTCTCAGTGCACATCAACCCCAAGCACGTGCTCCACAGTACTCTCCTGCACCACAGCCCCATTCCACAAGGAATGCACCACCGATATTCCCAAACTCACACTCCTCATCGTACACGCATCCAGCCGCATCCCTCACATACTACAGCCCTCACCACCATACTCCACACCCCTGTATACAGACACCGCTCCAGTATACCCCCCCACGCACATGAAAAGCCCACAGATGACACCACATACACCACTCCGTCCTACGGCCAACGGACACCAAGCTCACGACATTGCTATGTCGTGCCAATGTCCCTCTCTCGTCTACCACACCTGCTCCCTCAGCTTCCGGCATGGCCCATGCATGTTATTATGATTTTAATTTCCTTTTTCAGGAATCCGGAGATTTCATCGAGACACTGCCCAGCCTAGACCACCCCTAGCCCAGGATCAGGAAGAAGGAGAGACCGCTTCCCCATCACACTGTGTCTCCTCCTCACCCTCTTCACCCTGTAAGAACTATCTGCACCCAGACAAAGAGGAAAGGGGCATGAAAATATACTACATGCAGGTACGAGTGAACAAGGGTGTCGCTGTCTCCTGGAAGACAAAGAAACCCTTGGAGTTGCCTGAAAAGCAGCTGAGGATAGAAGAAGTGACCCTTCCTGAGGATGTGTGCGCAGTAGCCAATGACCCCTCTTCTGATGTGTCCACCGAAAGCCTCCTGCCTGACAGTGAGCCCACTGGGGAGGAGAAAGAGTATGAGGAAAGGGCAGAGCCAGGCAGCCCATCAGGGCCACCTGCCGTCGAGGAGAGACCCAGCGCCAAGACAGCGGACTGGATGCTGACCATGGAGACCGGCTTCAGGTGCATGGCCTGCTGCCGGGTCTTCCCCACCTTGGAGATCCTCCAGCAGCACGTGAAGGGCGGCGTCCTGCAGGGCTTCAGCTGCCGTGCCTTTCATCTCACCATGGCCCAGCGGATGGGCAATGTGGAATCCGAGAGCACCCCTGAGGAAGAGGACGAGGAGGAGGAGGAGGAGAACGAGGAGGAGGAGGAGGAGGAGGAGGAGGAGGAGAAGGAGGTAGAGAAGCAAGAAGAAAAGGAGAATGAGGGAGAGCAGCCCACGGGGGAAGGCCCCAGCCCAAAGAGACCCCGCAGGCAGGGTCTTTTCTCTCCTTTGAGTTCCAAACAGCAACTGAGATTCATGGGACAGAAGATCCTGGAAGACGGTGTGGCCGTCCCTTGGAAGAGGTAAGGATTGAGGCTGGCAGTCTTCTGAGCCTATGTCACGAGGGACCAGAGGAGTCTAAGGGAAGGGGCCGCACACATGTGCTGGTTTACCTAATGGCTCTGCAGTTGCATCAAATGGGACACACCCAGCACTAACAAAGGCATTGACCTCTGTTGACGTAAACAAGAAGGTGGAGCCTTTTCCTAGGAGTTTTCTCAGGGTCTGCACGATGGACCTCAACTCTTAGAGGACGTACTGCCAGCAGCTCCTTCTCGGCAGAGAGAGCCAGGAGTGGTCTCAAGAGAGGACAGGGGCCCTTGCAGGACCAGAACTTTGAGGTCTGAGAGCCTTGGGCCTGAGCTGAGATCTCACCCGGACCACTGGACCTAGCCTTCTGTGACAAAGGGGAATATGAAAGAGAGTCACGTGGAAATGAGGTCCCCCGAGATATGGAAATGTTCCAGAACCTTCGTTGCGTGGTAGTTGATCTGGAGCCAAGCTCACTGTGGTGTGTGTGGCTCTGAGCATTAAGGCAATGCTGGAGGGTAACCCTGACCAGCAGAGCTTGGAGTGCTTCTTGTCTCTTCCTGTTCTACCTCATTTGTTTTATCCCTTCCAGGGAGAAGAAAGGACCCTCGGGAGAGTAGCAGACAGAATGCCGTGGTCTGAAGGAGGATGAAGGGACCGGCACTCAGTCTAACATCATATGACAATAGAAGCGTCCTATGCAATAAAGGGCATTTTCCAAACCTTTCCTGGAGCTTTTATTTAATGACATTTTTCTATCTATGCATCTATCTGTCATCTACATCTGTATCTTTCAAGGTTTGTGAACAAGCTTTCACATAAGCACTAGAGACGTCCGCCAGCATTTTCCAGAAGAGGCCTGCAAATTGCTGGGGACTCCTCACAAATAGGGAACGGCCACAACCCCTGCCACACAGACTATGCGCGTGGCCCTCCTGACGTACTCCCACTCTCTCTCTGAATTTCCCAACGTCTGAGATGAGGGTGCTGACTGGAGGCAATGATCACGTGCAGGCTGAATCTTCTCCAGATTCTGATTCTCTTCCTGCGCATATCGTCCTTAAGCACAGTCTCCATGTCCCTGGCCACACTGATCTCTCTCCTTCAGTCCTTCCCTCCCTCCCTCTCCTGCCTCCCAGTGCAGAGAATACTTTTTTGCATTTGAGACGACATTTATTTTTGGTTCACAGAATTCTCACCTGTTCTACTGTGGCCTCCGTTGTGAACATTCCAAAGCTGAGACTTTCTGTTTTTCTCCCTCATTTCTGCTGAGTCTTTACCTTCCTAATGCAGTGAACTCACAGTGCCTAGCTGACTGGATGGGGAAAAAAATCCAGGGAGCAAAGAGAAATAATAAAAGAATATATCAGTTAATTTTTCATAGTGTTATCCAACTACATATTTTTAAATTTTGGAATAATATTAGGAATCTTCTCTTTATAAAAAACTGAATTATCGGGCTTCCCTGGTGGAGCAGTGGTTAAGAATATGCCTGCGAATGCAGGGGTCATGGGTTCGAGCCCTGGTCTGGGAAGATCCCACGTGCCACGGAGTAACTAAGCCCACGTGCCACAACTACTGAGCCTGCACACTAGAGCCCGTGTGCCACATCAACCGAGCCCACGTGCCACAACTACGGAAGCCTGCGTGCCTAGAGACCATGCTCCGCAACAAGAGAAGCCACTGCAATGAGAAGCCCGTGCACCACAGCCAAGAGGAGCCCCCGCTCACTGCAACTAGAGAACACCCGCTAGCAGCAACAAAGACCCAATGCAGCCCCAAATAAATTAATTAATTTTTAAAAATTGAATTAGTTTCAAGGGTACAATGTATAAAAGTACAATAAAAGCCCCCCTTCATAACCCCCCAACCCCACTCTCAAGATGGAATCGATATGCTGTGATACAATTTATAGTCGTAGTACTACTCCTCCTCCCACCACATCCGAAATCCTCTGAGCCAGGTGCAGCAGCTTCCTTTCACAATGCTAGGACCCGCCACAAGACACATGATAATCCCTTTGGACATTTCAAGGAGCGGCACCAAGGGAACAGTACCGGGGAAATGCCACTGACAGCTCAGAATATCCATGGCATTTCTAGAGCCTCGGCACTGCTCTCGCTCTGGGAATGAAGGTCCAAAAAGCACATCGGAGAATGTTCATAGTTGTAAACAAGCTCCACCTTTGAAACACAATCTACATAGAACCACATATACAAGCCTGCACGATGGATGAAGCCAAGGTCTCCTCCATGATTTCCCTTCTGACCACCTTATTGTCTCCTCAACCATAAAAGGTGAACTTGAAACTCAGGACCTTGCCTTGTCACCAGAAACATCCAAGCTTGGATCAGTCTTTCTAAGACCAGATACTTGCTCTCTGAACTATTAGAGACTTGTCACATACACACAGGTAGAACAGGATTATTTCTATCTACCTGGGGACTTGGAGTCTTTCACATTGCTCCTGTTAAAACTCTCACAACAGCAAAACTTTACCTACAAAGGGTTCAAGCTATGACACTCCCAACTTCCACAAACCTCCTCAGCTCTTGTGAGTCACATGCAGCCAATTCCAGGAATTGGAAACATGGTTGTGAGGATGAAACTGACTTTGGGGCTCCCCTTGGATATGGTCTTCCAGACTTACCAAAAGGCCATTAAGAGGAAGGTTTACTCCACCTCAGGGAAACCCGAGGCAGTACTTGCAGTCAAGGGCTGGCCATGGCTTCTGAGCTACATCCAAAAAGAATTTCATACTGTACCTGGATCTGCTGAAGCCATTTCTGACTGTCCGAGAGCCAGCATGTACCACTCCTCAACTGCCTCCATTGTGGATCATCAGTAGGGCTGTCAGATTTAGGACATAAAAATACAGGATACCCAGTTAAACTTGAACTTCACATGAATAATAAGTCATTATTTTTAGTATAAGTAGATCCTATGAACTATTTGGGGCATACTTATCTTCAAAATGTACTCGTTGTTTTTCAAACATTCATATTTAACTAAACAGTCTATATTTTATCTGTCAACCCTACTCAGCAGAAATGATGGAGGCTCTTAGAGATCCAGGAGATGCCTCAGCGCCTCCTCAGCTTTTATTTCTACGTCCTGGACAGCGAGCACGAACCTTCCACTCCCAGTCAGTGGCTAGAATGGAGGATATTCTCTGTTTTAGAGCTTTTTCTACTTGTCATTGTTATTATCTTCCTTATTTTAAAGAGATGTTTATTTTTTCCCAATCTCAATAGCTCATCCAAAAGTATTTCAAAGTTCATTAGAGAAGGGAAAAACAATATGGTTCTGAAAAGTGAAGGAAACCGCCTGGTGTTTAGTAAAGAAGTAGTAGGGAGACTGAAAAAGCCAAACTTAATAAGCAGATCTCTCCAAGGGTATTTTCAGAGCTTGATACCCTCCCACACCCTGAAAATATTATTACATCAAGAATGTAGAACTGCTAACCAAATGTAAGGCTCCCATATGATTCTATCAAACTGAGGATGCTTCTTTACTAAGCAGTGAGCACACTTGCTGTCCCAGGGACCTTGGCAGTTGCAACGTAGGGCTCTTCCCTTTGGGATGGAAACAGCAAGTTTTCCTGTGGTCTACACGCTGGCCCCAAAAATACTACACTCCCAATACTTGTCAACTTTAAGTATTTTCCTACATATCTCCATTTTTCTGTTACTATTTGGACTACATCCTAGACTTGACACTACATAAATTGCATTCAAGAAGCTATTTTTAAAAGTTGGTAGGAAACCTTAAATCTATGGCTTGCAGTCCCTGGCTTACTTTCATCCAGGTGCATAAGGGTTTTCAAAAGTAGTCAGGTTAGTTACCCTGTATCACAGCCCCACGCTTGTGTCACAGATATAAAAATGGAACATGATATTTAAGGTTTTAGTTGCCAAATCATCAAGCCTCCCAGACAGAGGCAATAGAGCAAAATGATTACAGAGGCATGGATTTTGATTTGCTCCAGTGTCTTGGGCAAGTCACTTGGCCTCTGTATTTATTTGTACTTATCTGCACTTATCTGTCACTTGGGGGTCATAATTGTACCTGGTCCATGGGTACGCTGTACAAATGATCTGTAAAGTAGTTACAAGAAACCGACACAGAGTAAGCACTCCACAGACATTGGCTATTAGCTATTGGAAATAGTTCTCCGTGAAACAGATGACATTATCCGTGGATGACTCGGTGGGAGACAGTGAATCACAGAATCACAGCATGTTGAAAGTGACCTAGTTCACACTCTAATGTGAAAAGAAGAAAAGTGTGCATGGGTAGAAAATGTCTGAAACTTTACACAACAAAGAGTTCATCATGTTAACTTGGAGGATTAGAATAAATCAGGAAAGGAGGAAAGAAAAACTTGAGTGTAATTCAATTTCTCTATCATTTGTGTTTCTACACTGAGACTCTGAATACACTGGAAGTGCAATTTTTTTTAATGTGGCGGGATAAAGGTTTTCAAGTTTTCCTGATCCATCCGTATTATTATCTCAGAATTGCTGGCATTTCTTGCCATCTTTGGATCTACACCCATGTGAGTCAGTGGGCCATTCTGGACGGAGGAGATAATAGAGCAGAAGTGAAGTGAGAGAAAAGGAGAGACAAGATTTTCTCTTTTCTCTTCAAAGAGGAAAGGTCTTTGGAATGGGAACAACTCACAACCAAACTTTGGGGAAAGGATGTGATGGAAAATGAGACAAACATCCTACCCCTGTGATGAGAAGGATTCCCTGGGCTGGATGGAGGGAGGTCACAGGTGGCTGGACAAGGAAACCAACTAGGGAGAAACACACACAAGTGCAGAGCAAACACCCTGAGGCCACTCAGCCTGACTCCATGCAAACATGTGTCCAGCAGAGAGCCCTTCACCTGTGGCTCCCCAGCAAGACAGGTACCTCGGGGGTGCCAACTCATTCTGAGTCCATTATGCCTGGCCATTCATAAACCGCTGTCTAACGTGTGAGGAATAAACTCTCAATGTTTATGAGGAAATTGGGGAAGGAGATTGAAAGGTTACTTAAACGAAAAAAAAAGAAGTTCAGGAAGGCAGGATGGTAGAGAGACAAGAAAAAGACCTTAAAAGATAGAAAGGATTTGCCAAAGAAGAGAAAGCAAAAGAAATGATTCCGAATGGGTTAACCTGCAGCTAGGAAGTTAAGGAAGATTATTGATGGGTGAAGACTACGGAATAAAGCGAATAAAATTTCTCAGAAGTTGCTGAGAATATGGTAAGCAGCATGATTATCAAATTATGAATTGGCTGCAATGGCATTCTAGGGGGACACTAGGAAGGTGAAGCAAATGTTCCTGAGATGACAGTAGCAGGTGGAAAGTTGTTTCAGGGGAAGATCAGTCTTGCAGAGGGTGTATCAGAGGAGGGCAAGTGTGAGCAAGCAAGGAAATACTAAGTGTATACGGTTCCTTCACTGAGTGCACCCAGCCCCGCGGTCAGCCTTGAGAACAAGCAGGACTTCAGGTACTGGAGCTACATTTCAGTCATCAAGACTTGAGAAGACACCCTTAACTCAGGTCTTCTCTTCAAACTCCATCTTTCCTTCTTGACCTTCATTTGGCCTCTTCCCTTACCCTCCAGCTGTGGACTGAGGCCACAGAGCAAGATGGGTCACTAGTGTCCTCCATCCCCTGGCGACTGTGGTTCACATCAGTGGAGTACCAAAGGCAATAACCAAGTAACAGACACAAGAGTGTATGAAGAAGAAGAGATTCTGATAAGGCTTTCTGTGACAGTGTGGGCCAAGTCGGCTCTATATGGCTGGTATCACGTGAATTATGAGCAGCCTTAGGGGAGAAGTCCTCAGAAGGCAGAGCCTGGCTCTCGAGAGGCTCTGCGTGCTCACAGCCCACTCCAAGACCTCAGTTACAGCTTCGGCCCCCAATATCTCTCCCTCTGCCTGCTCACAGTTTTTGAAGTCTTCTTTCCTCCACATTTCTCTTGAGAGGTGGAGGAGGAAGATGAGCTTCAGGCCAGCTCAGACTCCCCTGGGATCCCAGCAGGATGCCTATCATTAACCTCCCACCTTCTAGGAAGCTCCTAAGATTTTCACATTTGGGGCAGTTCTCATTTCAGCTGTGCTTCAAATTGCTGGCTGGAGACGGCCTGTTGGAAGGTGGCTAAAAGCAAGTAGCAATCCTTCGGGCAGCCTGGCCCTTCTCGACTGTCAGTCATCTTCAGGGATATTCTGGGAAATGTTGTTTGTTCTAGAGAAGGGAGGGAAACAATCCAATTGTCCAATAATGCTTGAATGGAAAATAAATGATGCTATATGCATGTGATCACATAATATCAAACAGTCAAAAATCAAAGACCTAGATCTCTATGGATTCACGTGGATAAATCTTGAAAACATAATATTGATTGAAAGAAAATAAGATAAACAATGTTAGATTGTGATAACAGGTATGTAAGTGTTTAAATATTTAAATCAATTCAACATATTGCTTCTATATATACAGATGCAAGAAAATAAACTTTATCCAAAGAACACATTATTTACATTTAATATGCTCATTTATCTAGGAGACCCAAAAGAACCCACAGATAAACTAGCAGGAACTAATAAGACGGTTCAACAAGGCACACACATACAAGATCAATAAATTTTAAAAGTCAATCAGGCTCCTCTACACTGGCGATAACAAATTAGAAACTATAAAAGAAAATAAGAAAAAAAGAAGATCTAAAAATTGTCACAAGAGCCGTATAAATTATTTAGAGCTAAGCATACGTAGAAGGCAATATAACTAACGAACTGAGTACGAACAGTTAAACTCTGCCCAACCCAAGGTTAGGAAAAGACTGTTGTTACTTTATGAGAACAGACCCTCTTCTTAAGGAGCAGATCAGTAAGTGAGAGTGAATCAAAGAAACACAGCATTTGAAAAGTCAGCTAGTCCAAGCCTCTTGATCGCACATACAGAAGCTGAAGCCCAGATAGGTTGAGTTACTTGCTAAAGGGCCCAATGTCCTGACTCAAGGACTAGCATTTTTCACTCAGTCGCAAGACACAATCAAATGCAGTACCTTGGAAAGAGATGGGGAAAAATTGAAGAAATCAATTATATAGTTCCTCATCTTTAAGTACAGAAATAGCCGTGACAAAATTACACGTATTGAGGGAAAATTGAAGTGCAGAGTTTAAAATGTCAATAATCCACAGGGAAACTGGAGACCATTTAAAACATTCATATTAAATCTCTCTAGAAAAGACATTAAAAGATCTCCAATCAAAATGTGAATTGTATAATAGACATGGTATGATACAATTTATAATAGATATGGTAGGAACCTTTCCCTTTCACGGGAAAGCTTCGGCTGGGAAAAAGGAATTGTTCTTGAAAATGGGGCCTGTGCTATTGCAGACACTGTGCTCAACCTAGGTCCACCGAATGCTCTGATGTCATCACTGAGGTCACAGAATTCCACTGTGAGCCTGGCAACCTTGCAAACATAACAGCCCTGGTGAGCACTAGGCACTACTGCTGGTTCACCAAGTGGTACAAGTTTTTCAGCCATTTAGGAGACTTGACTATTTTTGTTTGTATTGAATCATTTCAACGGATTGCCCAAGAGCCAAGAAGGGCCAACCTGTAGGGAAGAGGAGGAGTTGGACATCTCTTGAGGCATCTTCTAAGGGAGACTTCTAGTTGGTACGATGGAACGGCGACAAAAGAGGAAACATCTGGAAAATGAAGAGTCCCAGGAAACTGCCGAGAACGGAGGAGGTATGTGGGGGGCAACTTGTCTGGGGCACATGGGTTTCTGCCAAACTGAAGCTTCTCTAGGAAGCGGGGGACTGAGAACGTGTCACCTGTGAAGCAGGGAGCGAGAGACCTTGTCTCACTGATGCTGCCGTATCTATCCGGAGGGTCCCTGTGGTGTGAGACGGCACAGAACGGCCAGATGCCCCCTGGGAGATGGGAGGTCAGCTCCGCTGGTCTGAGGACTCTCTCCTGGGGCAGCCGGGCCTGGAGCTTTGTCGGACTCACAGCAGGCTGCATCCTGCTTGCACAGACCTAGAGGTGCAGCTTTTCTCAGTCCCCGATTTCTCTCTTATGCTCTTGGATCTTTCCTAGGGGTCATGAGGTGGGGGATGTGAAGGATGCAAGGATGCTGAGAGAGACCCATGAGTTGCTTGGCCTCTTTTACCAAAGTGGAAAGAGAAGCCCCATGAGTTGAAGGCCCTGTTGAAAAATATCTTGACAAGTGGAATGCACTTTGAAAGAAGATTGTTTGTCTAGGGATGGTGTCATATTGAAAGCAAGGAGGTTTTATTCCTTCAACAGGAAGAATTTCCCAAAGGAGATCAAGGGAAGGGAAGGGTTTTCCAGAAACTGAGACCGCGTGAGCGGGGGTGAGAAATGGCCTCAGGGTCCTGCGGGGAGCTCTGAGAGCCACGGGCCACGTGGTGCCTGGGTGCATTGAATGTAGGCGAGTAGCTTGCCCTGGGAGAGGGGTGGTCACCCCAGAGCTCCAGCTAGAGGCCTCTGCCCCAGATTAGAGCCCAGTAGCTCCTACCAGGCCCAGGGCCCTGGAGACTGTAGGATGGGCCCTGGGAATGGAGCTCTAGACAGCAGGCAGATTTCCAGGCAGTGGCTGGGACAGGCTGGGGAAGGCAATGACTGCCCCTGACCATTCAGAATATTTTGCGCTATGTTCCTGTGTGTGTGTGTGTGAGTGTGTGTGTGTGTGTGGTAGTGCAGAGAAGAGCGAGATGAATGGGGGTAGAGTGCTTACCAGATATAAAGTCTGCGTGGTAAAGTTCTTGTCACCCTGCCTGGACCTGGCTGACACTCGGTGTACGTAAGAGTGTATACAGAATTCTTGTTAGGGGTGTTTTATGAGACAGTAACTCATACAACCATGTACACTCTGATGCAGCAAAAATATCACACACCCCACATATAACTTCCTTAGTAAACCACACACAGCACATGGAGGTATATACACGCATCCCTCCTAACTACGTTCTCATACAACCCACCTGTATCACAATCCTCTCCTCCAACACCAAACGCTGGAGATGAGATATGTATATAGACACACACACTATATATATAGGACACACACACACACACACACACACTATATACATGTATCTCCTCAACTCTTGCACAAACACAACTAACTTCAGCCATCTCTAAATACCTCTATAAGAACCAGTCACGTGTCATACACACCACACTTATAACACATTCTTGAGTAATGCCAGACCCGCTTTGTACAAACCACAGTAAACCACAGTCTCAGTAACCCATGTCAGGATTGCCAGAGAAAATATGGGCTATCCAGTTCAATTTGAATTCTAGATAAAGAACAAGAAATTTTTCAGTATCCGTATGTCCCACATATTGTATGGGCTATACTTACACTAAAACTAAGTCAGGCCAAATACTGCATGGGAATACTTACACTAAAAGATTATTCTGGGTTTATCTGAAACTGAAATTTAACTGGGTGCCTTGTATTCTTGTTCGCTAAGTCTGGCAACCCTTATATACTTACCACCAGCTGATGTATTATATATTTATTGTAGTTTTGTTTAGTGTGTGTCTTCCCCTACTAGAATGTGCAGCGTTACCAAAGACTACAACAATGGAAGAGTGCCGGATACACAGGAGTAGCTGCTTACTGAATCTTGGTGAATGAATGAATGAACACACACCATAAATACAAGCCACACCATGTAATGAGGAAACGTTACATGTCCCAGAATTCCTGACTTGTGAACAGAAACCATGCACACAAAGGCCACAGACACAGATAGACACGTCTGCACTGTGCTCCCCATGCCAACCCCACACTTACCACAGACTTAACTGATACACATCACTCACTCTTCCCACACACTCACAGTCACCACCGAGGCCTACATTACCAACTAGACAGTGAGAGAATAAGTATTGATTGGAATTAAATCCTGGAGGATCCACTGGGAACCACACTCTCAACTGTGTGTATTCACTGCACCTGACACGTGTCACACACTCAGTAAATATTTGTGGACAGAGGACTGATGAACCCACCCTGAGCCTTTCATTCCTCCCTCAGGAATCTCGAAGTCACAAGAGGATCCCCCTCGGCTTGGATCCACTGTGGTGGCCCAAGGCTGCAGCCCAGGGGCAGTGGAGGTCTCCTCTGCCTCTAAATACTTCTTCTGTACTTCTACTCTGCGCAAGCTCAGCTACGCTGGTAAGGGCGTGGGGCTCCTCAGGTGACGGGGTGCTTGGCTGTGAAGCAGGAGGCACACAGATCCCAGGGAGGCTGAGAGGAAATCCAGGGTCATCAGAGGTGATGAGGGCTCTGTGGAGGAGCCTGGGCAGGATGGCTGAGCTGTTCCTAGGGCGTGGATGCCAGCTGAGTCTGGGTGTGTGTGTGTGAATACTGCTACTACCATGGTGGGGAAGTCAAGGAGCAGGGGCCGGAAAGGTCTGGGCTTGAGGTGGAGGGAAGAGGGACCAGATTAAGCATCTTCAGAGGAAAATGTAGGCTTTGTCTTTGCCTTTGCTTCCAGAGAAGGACAGAGTTCTGCATCATACACCTCCAGCCTGAGAGCAGGACCATCCAGCTCAGGTGCACACAGCTCACACATACACGCGCCCTCCAGGCACAGCCCTTCTCAGTGCACATCAACCCCAAGCACGTGCTCCACAGTACTCTCCTGCACCACAGCCCCATTCCACAAGGAATGCACCACCGATATTCCCAAACTCACACTCCTCATCGTACACGCATCCAGCCGCATCCCTCACATACTACAGCCCTCACCACCATACTCCACACCCCTGTATACAGACACCGCTCCAGTATACCCCCCCACGCACATGAAAAGCCCACAGATGACACCACATACACCACTCCGTCCTACGGCCAACGGACACCAAGCTCACGACATTGCTATGTCGTGCCAATGTCCCTCTCTCGTCTACCACACCTGCTCCCTCAGCTTCCGGCATGGCCCATGCATGTTATTATGATTTTAATTTCCTTTTTCAGGAATCCGGAGATTTCATCGAGACACTGCCCAGCCTAGACCACCCCTAGCCCAGGATCAGGAAGAAGGAGAGACCGCTTCCCCATCACACTGTGTCTCCTCCTCACCCTCTTCACCCTGTAAGAACTATCTGCACCCAGACAAAGAGGAAAGGGGCATGAAAATATACTACATGCAGGTACGAGTGAACAAGGGTGTCGCTGTCTCCTGGAAGACAAAGAAACCCTTGGAGTTGCCTGAAAAGCAGCTGAGGATAGAAGAAGTGACCCTTCCTGAGGATGTGTGCGCAGTAGCCAATGACCCCTCTTCTGATGTGTCCACCGAAAGCCTCCTGCCTGACAGTGAGCCCACTGGGGAGGAGAAAGAGTATGAGGAAAGGGCAGAGCCAGGCAGCCCATCAGGGCCACCTGCCGTCGAGGAGAGACCCAGCGCCAAGACAGCGGACTGGATGCTGACCATGGAGACCGGCTTCAGGTGCATGGCCTGCTGCCGGGTCTTCCCCACCTTGGAGATCCTCCAGCAGCACGTGAAGGGCGGCGTCCTGCAGGGCTTCAGCTGCCGTGCCTTTCATCTCACCATGGCCCAGCGGATGGGCAATGTGGAATCCGAGAGCACCCCTGAGGAAGAGGACGAGGAGGAGGAGGAGGAGAACGAGGAGGAGGAGGAGGAGGAGGAGGAGGAGGAGAAGGAGGTAGAGAAGCAAGAAGAAAAGGAGAATGAGGGAGAGCAGCCCACGGGGGAAGGCCCCAGCCCAAAGAGACCCCGCAGGCAGGGTCTTTTCTCTCCTTTGAGTTCCAAACAGCAACTGAGATTCATGGGACAGAAGATCCTGGAAGACGGTGTGGCCGTCCCTTGGAAGAGGTAAGGATTGAGGCTGGCAGTCTTCTGAGCCTATGTCACGAGGGACCAGAGGAGTCTAAGGGAAGGGGCCGCACACATGTGCTGGTTTACCTAATGGCTCTGCAGTTGCATCAAATGGGACACACCCAGCACTAACAAAGGCATTGACCTCTGTTGACGTAAACAAGAAGGTGGAGCCTTTTCCTAGGAGTTTTCTCAGGGTCTGCACGATGGACCTCAACTCTTAGAGGACGTACTGCCAGCAGCTCCTTCTCGGCAGAGAGAGCCAGGAGTGGTCTCAAGAGAGGACAGGGGCCCTTGCAGGACCAGAACTTTGAGGTCTGAGAGCCTTGGGCCTGAGCTGAGATCTCACCCGGACCACTGGACCTAGCCTTCTGTGACAAAGGGGAATATGAAAGAGAGTCACGTGGAAATGAGGTCCCCCGAGATATGGAAATGTTCCAGAACCTTCGTTGCGTGGTAGTTGATCTGGAGCCAAGCTCACTGTGGTGTGTGTGGCTCTGAGCATTAAGGCAATGCTGGAGGGTAACCCTGACCAGCAGAGCTTGGAGTGCTTCTTGTCTCTTCCTGTTCTACCTCATTTGTTTTATCCCTTCCAGGGAGAAGAAAGGACCCTCGGGAGAGTAGCAGACAGAATGCCGTGGTCTGAAGGAGGATGAAGGGACCGGCACTCAGTCTAACATCATATGACAATAGAAGCGTCCTATGCAATAAAGGGCATTTTCCAAACCTTTCCTGGAGCTTTTATTTAATGACATTTTTCTATCTATGCATCTATCTGTCATCTACATCTGTATCTTTCAAGGTTTGTGAACAAGCTTTCACATAAGCACTAGAGACGTCCGCCAGCATTTTCCAGAAGAGGCCTGCAAATTGCTGGGGACTCCTCACAAATAGGGAACGGCCACAACCCCTGCCACACAGACTATGCGCGTGGCCCTCCTGACGTACTCCCACTCTCTCTCTGAATTTCCCAACGTCTGAGATGAGGGTGCTGACTGGAGGCAATGATCACGTGCAGGCTGAATCTTCTCCAGATTCTGATTCTCTTCCTGGGCATATCGTCCTTAAGCACAGTCTCCATGTCCCTGGCCACACTGATCTCTCTCCTTCAGTCCTTCCCTCCCTCCCTCTCCTGCCTCCCAGTGCAGAGAATACTTTTTTGCATTTGAGACGACATTTATTTTTGGTTCACAGAATTCTCACCTGTTCTACTGTGGCCTCCGTTGTGAACATTCCAAAGCTGAGACTTTCTGTTTTTCTCCCTCATTTCTGCTGAGTCTTTACCTTCCTAATGCAGTGAACTCACAGTGCCTAGCTGACTGGATGGGGAAAAAAATCCAGGGAGCAAAGAGAAATAATAAAAGAATATATCAGTTAATTTTTCATAGTGTTATCCAACTACATATTTTTAAATTTTGGAATAATATTAGGAATCTTCTCTTTATAAAAAACTGAATTATCGGGCTTCCCTGGTGGAGCAGTGGTTAAGAATATGCCTGCGAATGCAGGGGTCATGGGTTCGAGCCCTGGTCTGGGAAGATCCCACGTGCCACGGAGTAACTAAGCCCGCGTGCCACAACTACTGAGCCTGCGCTCTAGAGCCCGTGTGCCACATCAACCGAGCCCACGTGCCACAACTACGGAAGCCTGCGTGCCTAGAGACCATGCTCCGCAACAAGAGAAGCCACTGCAATGAGAAGCCCGTGCACCACAGCCAAGAGGAGCCCCCGCTCACTGCAACTAGAGAACACCCGCTAGCAGCAACAAAGACCCAATGCAGCCCCAAATAAATTAATTAATTTTTAAAAATTGAATTAGTTTCAAGGGTACAATGTATAAAAGTACAATAAAAGCCCCCCTTCATAACCCCCCAACCCCACTCTCAAGATGGAATCGATATGCTGTGATACAATTTATAGTCGTAGTACTACTCCTCCTCCCACCACATCCGAAATCCTCTGAGCCAGGTGCAGCAGCTTCCTTTCACAATGCTAGGACCCGCCACAAGACACATGATAATCCCTTTGGACATTTCAAGGAGCGGCACCAAGGGAACAGTACCGGGGAAATGCCACTGACAGCTCAGAATATCCATGGCATTTCTAGAGCCTCGGCACTGCTCTCGCTCTGGGAATGAAGGTCCAAAAAGCACATCGGAGAATGTTCATAGTTGTAAACAAGCTCCACCTTTGAAACACAATCTACATAGAACCACATATACAAGCCTGCACGATGGATGAAGCCAAGGTCTCCTCCATGATTTCCCTTCTGACCACCTTATTGTCTCCTCAACCATAAAAGGTGAACTTGAAACTCAGGACCTTGCCTTGTCACCAGAAACATCCAAGCTTGGATCAGTCTTTCTAAGACCAGATACTTGCTCTCTGAACTATTAGAGACTTGTCACATACACACAGGTAGAACAGGATTATTTCTATCTACCTGGGGACTTGGAGTCTTTCACATTGCTCCTGTTAAAACTCTCACAACAGCAAAACTTTACCTACAAAGGGTTCAAGCTATGACACTCCCAACTTCCACAAACCTCCTCAGCTCTTGTGAGTCACATGCAGCCAATTCCAGGAATTGGAAACATGGTTGTGAGGATGAAACTGACTTTGGGGCTCCCCTTGGATATGGTCTTCCAGACTTACCAAAAGGCCATTAAGAGGAAGGTTTACTCCACCTCAGGGAAACCCGAGGCAGTACTTGCAGTCAAGGGCTGGCCATGGCTTCTGAGCTACATCCAAAAAGAATTTCATACTGTACCTGGATCTGCTGAAGCCATTTCTGACTGTCCGAGAGCCAGCATGTACCACTCCTCAACTGCCTCCATTGTGGATCATCAGTAGGGCTGTCAGATTTAGGACATAAAAATACAGGATACCCAGTTAAACTTGAACTTCACATGAATAATAAGTCATTATTTTTAGTATAAGTAGATCCTATGAACTATTTGGGGCATACTTATCTTCAAAATGTACTCGTTGTTTTTCAAACATTCATATTTAACTAAACAGTCTATATTTTATCTGTCAACCCTACTCAGCAGAAATGATGGAGGCTCATAGAGATCCAGGAGATGCCTCAGCGCCTCCTCAGCTTTTATTTCTACGTCCTGGACAGCGAGCACGAACCTTCCACTCCCAGTCAGTGGCTAGAATGGAGGATATTCTCTGTTTTAGAGCTTTTTCTACTTGTCATTGTTATTATCTTCCTTATTTTAAAGAGATGTTTATTTTTTCCCAATCTCAATAGCTCATCCAAAAGTATTTCAAAGTTCATTAGAGAAGGGAAAAACAATATGGTTCTGAAAAGTGAAGGAAACCGCCTGGTGTTTAGTAAAGAAGTAGTAGGGAGACTGAAAAAGCCAAACTTAATAAGCAGATCTCTCCAAGGGTATTTTCAGAGCTTGATACCCTCCCACACCCTGAAAATATTATTACATCAAGAATGTAGAACTGCTAACCAAATGTAAGGCTCCCATATGATTCTATCAAACTGAGGATGCTTCTTTACTAAGCAGTGAGCACACTTGCTGTCCCAGGGACCTTGGCAGTTGCAACGTAGGGCTCTTCCCTTTGGGATGGAAACAGCAAGTTTTCCTGTGGTCTACACGCTGGCCCCAAAAATACTACACTCCCAATACTTGTCAACTTTAAGTATTTTCCTACATATCTCCATTTTTCTGTTACTATTTGGACTACATCCTAGACTTGACACTACATAAATTGCATTCAAGAAGCTATTTTTAAAAGTTGGTAGGAAACCTTAAATCTATGGCTTGCAGTCCCTGGCTTACTTTCATCCAGGTGCATAAGGGTTTTCAAAAGTAGTCAGGTTAGTTACCCTGTATCACAGCCCCACGCTTGTGTCACAGATATAAAAATGGAACATGATATTTAAGGTTTTAGTTGCCAAATCATCAAGCCTCCCAGACAGAGGCAATAGAGCAAAATGATTACAGAGGCATGGATTTTGATTTGCTCCAGTGTCTTGGGCAAGTCACTTGGCCTCTGTATTTATTTGTACTTATCTGCACTTATCTGTCACTTGGGGGTCATAATTGTACCTGGTCCATGGGTACGCTGTACAAATGATCTGTAAAGTAGTTACAAGAAACCGACACAGAGTAAGCACTCCACAGACATTGGCTATTAGCTATTGGAAATAGTTCTCCGTGAAACAGATGACATTATCCGTGGATGACTCGGTGGGAGACAGTGAATCACAGAATCACAGCATGTTGAAAGTGACCTAGTTCACACTCTAATGTGAAAAGAAGAAAAGTGTGCATGGGTAGAAAATGTCTGAAACTTTACACAACAAAGAGTTCATCATGTTAACTTGGAGGATTAGAATAAATCAGGAAAGGAGGAAAGAAAAACTTGAGTGTAATTCAATTTCTCTATCATTTGTGTTTCTACACTGAGACTCTGAATACACTGGAAGTGCAATTTTTTTTAATGTGGCGGGATAAAGGTTTTCAAGTTTTCCTGATCCATCCGTATTATTATCTCAGAATTGCTGGCATTTCTTGCCATCTTTGGATCTACACCCATGTGAGTCAGTGGGCCATTCTGGACGGAGGAGATAATAGAGCAGAAGTGAAGTGAGAGAAAAGGAGAGACAAGATTTTCTCTTTTCTCTTCAAAGAGGAAAGGTCTTTGGAATGGGAACAACTCACAACCAAACTTTGGGGAAAGGATGTGATGGAAAATGAGACAAACATCCTACCCCTGTGATGAGAAGGATTCCCTGGGCTGGATGGAGGGAGGTCACAGGTGGCTGGACAAGGAAACCAACTAGGGAGAAACACACACAAGTGCAGAGCAAACACCCTGAGGCCACTCAGCCTGACTCCATGCAAACATGTGTCCAGCAGACAGCCCTTCACCTGTGGCTCCCCAGCAAGACAGGTACCTCGGGGGTGCCAACTCATTCTGAGTCCATTATGCCTGGCCATTCATAAACCGCTGTCTAACGTGTGAGGAATAAACTCTCAATGTTTATGAGGAAATTGCGGAAGGAGATTGAAAGGTTACTTAAACGAAAAAAAAAGAAGTTCAGGAAGGCAAGATGGTAGAGAGACAAGAAAAAGACCTTAAAAGATAGAAAGGATTTGCCAAAGAAGAGAAAGCAAAAGAAATGATTCCGAATGGGTTAACCTGCAGCTAGGAAGTTAAGGAAGATTATTGATGGGTGAAGACTATGGAATAAAGTGAATAAAATTTCTCAGAAGTTGCTGAGAATATGGTAAGCAGCATGATTATCAAATTATGAATTGGCTGCAATGGCATTCTAGGGGGACACTAGGAAGGGGAAGCAAATGTTCCTGAGATGACAGTAGCAGGTGGAAAGTTGTTTCAGGGGAAGATCAGTCTTGCAGAGGGTGTATCAGAGGAGGGCAAGTGTGAGCAAGCAAGGAAATACTAAGTGTATACGGTTCCTTCACTGAGTGCACCCAGCCCCGCGGTCAGCCTTGAGAACAAGCAGGACTTCAGGTACTGGAGCTACATTTCAGTCATCAAGACTTGAGAAGACACCCTTAACTCAGGTCTTCTCTTCAAACTCCATCTTTCCTTCTTGACCTTCATTTGGCCTCTTCCCTTACCCTCCAGCTGTGGACTGAGGCCACAGAGCAAGATGGGTCACTAGTGTCCTCCATCCCCTGGCGACTGTGGTTCACATCAGTGGAGTACCAAAGGCAATAACCAAGTAACAGACACAAGAGTGTATGAAGAAGAAGAGATTCTGATAAGGCTTTCTGTGACAGTGTGGGCCAAGTCGGCTCTATATGGCTGGTATCACGTGAATTATGAGCAGCCTTAGGGGAGAAGTCCTCAGAAGGCAGAGCCTGGCTCTCGAGAGGCTCTGCGTGCTCACAGCCCACTCCAAGACCTCAGTTACAGCTTCGGCCCCCAATATCTCTCCCTCTGCCTGCTCACAGTTTTTGAAGTCTTCTTTCCTCCACATTTCTCTTGAGAGGTGGAGGAGGAAGATGAGCTTCAGGCCAGCTCAGACTCCCCTGGGATCCCAGCAGGATGCCTATCATTAACCTCCCACCTTCTAGGAAGCTCCTAAGATTTTCACATTTGGGGCAGTTCTCATTTCAGCTGTGCTTCAAATTGCTGGCTGGAGACGGCCTGTTGGAAGGTGGCTAAAAGCAAGTAGCAATCCTTCGGGCAGCCTGGCCCTTCTCGACTCTCAGTCATCTTCAGGGATATTCTGGGAAATGTTGTTTGTTCTAGAGAAGGGAGGGAAACAATCCAATTGTCCAATAATGCTTGAATGGAAAATAAATGATGCTATATGCATGTGATCACATAATATCAAACAGTCAAAAATCAAAGACCTAGATCTCTATGGATTCACGTGGATAAATCTTGAAAACATAATATTGATTGAAAGAAAATAAGATAAACAATGTTAGATTGTGATAACAGGTATGTAAGTGTTTAAATATTTAAATCAATTCAACATATTGCTTCTATATATAGAGATGCAAGAAAATAAACTTTATCCAAAGAACACATTATTTACATTTAATATGCTCATTTATCTAGGAGACCCAAAAGAACCCACAGATAAACTAGCAGGAACTAATAAGACGGTTCAACAAGGCACACACATACAAGATCAATAAATTTTAAAAGTCAATCAGGCTCCTCTACACTGGCGATAACAAATTAGAAACTATAAAAGAAAATAAGAAAAAAAGAAGATCTAAAAATTGTCACAAGAGCCGTATAAATTATTTAGAGCTAAGCATACGTAGAAGGCAATATAACTAACGAACTGAGTACGAACAGTTAAACTCCGCCCAACCCAAGGTTAGGAAGAGACTGTTGTTACTTTATGAGAACAGACCCTCTTCTTAAGGAGCAGATCAGTAAGTGAGAGTGAATCAAAGAAACACAGCATTTGAAAAGTCAGCTAGTCCAAGCCTCTTGATCGCACATACAGAAGCTGAAGCCCAGATAGGTTGAGTTACTTGCTAAAGGGCCCAATGTCCTGACTCAAGGACTAGCATTTTTCACTCAGTCGCAAGACACAATCAAATGCAGTACCTTGGAAAGAGATGGGGAAAAAATGAAGAAATCAATTATATAGTTCCTCATCTTTAAGTACAGAAATAGCCGTGACAAAATTACACGTATTGAGGGAAAATTGAAGTGCAGAGTTTAAAATGTCAATAATCCACAGGGAAACTGGAGACCATTTAAAACATTCATATTAAATCTCTCTAGAAAAGACATTAAAAGATCTCCAATCAAAATGTGAATTTTATAATAGACATGGTATGATACAATTTATAATAGATATGGTAGGAACCTTTCCCTTTCACGGGAAAGCATCGGCTGGGAAAAAGGAATTGTTCTTGAAAATGGGGCCTGTGCTATTGCAGACACTGTGCTCAACCTAGGTCCACCGAATGCTCTGATGTCATCACTGAGGTCACAGAATTCCACTGTGAGCCTGGCAACCTTGCAAACATAACAGCCCTGGTGAGCACTAGGCACTACTGCTGGTTCACCAAGTGGTACAAGTTTTTCAGCCATTTAGGCGACTTGACTATTTTTGTTTGTATTGAATCATTTCAACGGATTGCCCAAGAGCCAAGAAGGGCCAACCTGTAGGGAAGAGGAGGAGTTGGACATCTCTTGAGGCATCTTCTAAGGGAGACTTCTAGTTGGTACGATGGAACGGCGACAAAAGAGGAAACATCTGGAAAATGAAGAGTCCCAGGAAACTGCCGAGAACGGAGGAGGTATGTGGGGGGCAACTTGTCTGGGGCACATGGGTTTCTGCCAAACTGAAGCTTCTCTAGGAAGCGGGGGACTGAGAACGTGTCACCTGTGAAGCAGGGAGCGAGAGACCTTGTCTCACTGATGCTGCCGTATCTATCCGGAGGGTCCCTGTGGTGTGAGACGGCACAGAACGGCCAGATGCCCCCTGGGAGATGGGAGGTCAGCTCCGCTGGTCTGAGGACTCTCTCCTGGGGCAGCCGGGCCTGGAGCTTTGTCGGACTCACAGCAGGCTGCATCCTGCTTGCACAGACCTAGAGGTGCAGCTTTTCTCAGTCCCCGATTTCTCTCTTATGCTCTTGGATCTTTCCTAGGGGTCATGAGGTGGGGGATGTGAAGGATGCAAGGATGCTGAGAGAGACCCATGAGTTGCTTGGCCTCTTTTACCAAAGTGGAAAGAGAAGCCCCATGAGTTGAAGGCCCTGTTGAAAAATATCTTGACAAGTGGAATGCACTTTGAAAGAAGATTGTTTGTCTAGGGATGGTGTCATATTGAAAGCAAGGAGGTTTTATTCCTTCAACAGGAAGAATTTCCCAAAGGAGATCAAGGGAAGGGAAGGGTTTTCCAGAAACGGAGACCGCGTGAGCGGGGGTGAGAAATGGCCTCAGGGTCCTGCGGGGAGCTCTGAGAGCCACGGGCCACGTGGTGCCTGCGTGCATTAAATGTAGGCGAGTAGCTTGCCCTGGGAGAGGGGTGGTCACCCCAGAGCTCCAGCTAGAGGCCTCTGCCCCAGATTAGAGCCCAGTAGCTCCTACCAGGCCCAGGGCCCTGGAGACTGTAGGATGGGCCCTGGGAATGGAGCTCTAGACAGCAGGCAGATTTCCAGGCAGTGGCTGGGACAGGCTGGGGAAGGCAATGACTGCCCCTGACCATTCAGAATATTTTGCCCTATGTTCCTGTGTGTGTGTGTGTGAGTGTGTGTGTGTGTGTGTGTGTGTGGTAGTGCAGAGAAGAGCGAGATGAATGGGGGTAGAGTGCTTACCAGATATAAAGTCTGCGTGGTAAAGTTCTTGTCAACCTGCCTGGACCTGGCTGACACTCGGTGTACGTAAGAGTGTATACAGAATTCTTGTTAGGGGTGTTTTATGAGACAGTAACTCATACACCCATGTACACTCTGATGCAGCAAAAATATCACACACCCCACATATAACTTCCTTAGTAAACCACACACAGCACATGGAGGTATATACATGCATCCCTCCTATACTACGTTCTCATACAACCCACCTGTATCACAATCCTCTCCTCCAACACCAAACGCTTGAGATGAGATATGTATATAGACACACACACTATATATATAGGACACACACACACACACACACACACTATATACATGTATCTCCTCAACTCTTGCACAAACACAACTAACTTCAGCCATCTCTAAATACCTCTATAAGAACCAGTCACGTGTCATACACACCACACTTATAACACATTCTTGAGTAATGCCAGACCCGCTTTGTACAAACCACAGTAAACCACAGTCTCAGTAACCCATGTCAGGATTGCCAGAGAAAATATGGGCTATCCAGTTCAATTTGAATTCCAGATAAACAACAAGTAATTTTTCAGTATCCGTATGTCCCACATATTGTATGGGCTATACTTACACTAAAACTAAGTCAGGCCAAATACTGCATGGGAATACTTACACTAAAAGATTATTCTGGGTTTATCTGAAACTGAAATTTAACTGGGTGCCTTGTATTCTTGTTTGCTAAGTCTGGCAACCCTTATATACTTACCACCAGCTGATGTATTATATATTTATTGTAGTTTTGTTTAGTGTGTGTATTCCCCTACTAGAATGTGCAGCATTACCAAAGACTACAACAATGGAAGAGTGCCGGATACACAGGAGTAGCTGCTTACTGAATCTTGGTGAATGAATGAATGAACACACACCATAAATACAAGCCACACCATGTAATGAGGAAACGTTACATGTCCCAGAATTCCTGACTTGTGAACAGAAACCATGCACACAAAGGCCACAGACACAGATAGACACGTCTGCACTGTGCTCCCCATGCCAACCCCACACTTACCACAGACTTAACTGATACACATCACTCACTCTTCCCACACACTCACAGTCACCACCGAGGCCTACATTACCAACTAGACAGTGAGAGAATAAGTATTGATTGGAATTAAATCCTGGAGGATCCACTGGGAACCACACTCTCAACTGTGTGTATTCACTGCACCTGACACGTGTCACACACTCAGTAAATATTTGTGGACAGAGGACTGATGAACCCACCCTGAGCCTTTCATTCCTCCCTCAGGAATCTCGAGGTCACAAGAGGATCCCCCTCGGCTTGGATCCACTGTGGTGGCCCAAGGCTGCAGCCCAGGGGCAGTGGAGGTCTCCTCTGCCTCTAAATACTTCTTCTGTACTTCTACTCTGCGCAAGCTCAGCTACGCTGGTAAGGGCGTGGGGCTCCTCAGGTGACGGGGTGCTTGGCTGTGAAGCAGGAGGCACACAGATCCCAGGGAGGCTGAGAGGAAATCCAGGGTCATCAGAGGTGATGAGGGCTCTGTGGAGGAGCCTGGGCAGGATGGCTGAGCTGTTCCGAGGGCGTGGATGCCAGCTGAGTCTGGGGGTGTGTTTGTGAATACTGCTACTTCCATGGTGGGGAAGTCAAGGAGCAGGGGCCGGAAAGGTCTGGGCTTGAGGTGGAGGGAAGAGGGACCAGATTAAGCATCTTCAGAGGAAAATGTAGGCTTTGTCTTTGCCTTTGCTTCCAGAGAAGGACAGAGTTCTGCATCATACACCTCCAGCCTGAGAGCAGGACCATCCAGCTCAGGTGCACACAGCTCACACATACACGTGCCCTCCAGGCACAGCCCTTCTCAGTGCACATCAACCCCAAGCACGTGCTCCACAGTACTCTCCTGCACCACAGCCCCATTCCACAAGGAATGCACCACCGATATTCCCAAACTCACACTCCTCATCGTACACGCATCCAGCCGCATCCCTCACATACTACAGCCCTCACCACCATACTCCACACCCCTGTATACAGACACCGCTCCAGTATACCCCCCCACGCACATGAAAAGCCCACAGATGACACCACATACACCACTCCGTCCTACGGCCAACGGACACCAAGCTCACGACATTGCTATGTCGTGCCAATGTCCCTCTCTCGTCTACCACACCTGCTCCCTCAGCTTCCGGCATGGCCCATGCATGTTATTATGATTTTAATTTCCTTTTTCAGGAATCCGGAGATTTCATCGAGACACTGCCCAGCCTAGACCACCCCTAGCCCAGGATCAGGAAGAAGGAGAGACCGCTTCCCCATCACGCTGTGTCTCCTCCTCACCCTCTTCACCCTGTAAGAACTATCTGCAACCAGACAAAGAGGAAAGGGTCATGAAAATATACTACATGCTGGTACAAGTGAACAAGGGTGTCGCTGTCTCCTGGAAGACAAAGAAACCCTTGGAGTTGCCTGAAAAGCAGCTGAGGATAGAAGAAGTGACCCTTCCTGAGGATGTGTGCGCAGTAGCCACTGACCCCTCTTCTGATGTGTCCACCGAAAGCCTCCTGCCTGACAGTGAGCCCACTGGGGAGCAGAAAGAGTATGAGGAAAGGGCAGAGCCAGGCAGCCCATCAGGGCCACCTGCCGTCGAGGAGAGACCCAGCGCCAAGACAGCGGACTGGATGCTGACCATGGAGACCGGCTTCAGGTGCATGGCCTGCTGCCGTGTCTTCCACACCTTGGGGATCCTCCAGCAGCACGTGAAGGGAGGCGTCCTGCAGGGCTTCAGCTGCCGTGCCTTTCATCTCACCATGGCCCAGCGGATGGGCAATGTGGAATCCGAGAGCACCCCTGAGGAAGAGGACGAGGAGGAGGAGGAGGAGAACGAGGAGGAGGAGGAGGAGGAGGAGGAGGAGAAGGAGAAGGAGGTAGAGAAGCAAGAAGAAAAGGAGAATGAGGGAGAGCAGCCCACGGAGGAAGGCCCCATCCCAAAGAGACCCGCAGGCAGGGTCTTTTCTCTCCTTTGAGTTCCAAACAGCAACTGAGATTCATGGGACAGAAGATCCTGGAAGACGGTGTGGCCGTCCCTTGGAAGAGGTAAGGCTTGAGGCTGGCAGTCTTCTCAGCCTATGTCACGAGGGCCCAGAGGAGTCTAAGGGAAGGGGCCGCACACATGTGCTGGTTTACCTAATGGCTCTGCAGTTGCATCAAATGGGACACACCCAGCACTAACAAAGGCATTGACCTCTGTTGACGTAAACAAGAAGGTGGAGCCTTTTCCTAGGAGTTTTCTCAGGGTCTGCACGATGGACCTCAACTCTTAGAGGACGTACTGCCAGCAGCTCCTTCTCGGCAGAGAGAGCCAGGAGTGGTCTCAAGAGAGGACAGGGGCCCTTGCAGGACCAGAACTTTGAGGTCTGAGAGCCTTGGGCCTGAGCCGAGATCTCACCCGGACCACTGGACCTAGCCTTCTGTGACAAAGGGGAATATGAAAGAGAGTCACGTGGAAATGAGGTCCCCCGAGATATGGAAATGTTCCAGAACCTTCGTTGCGTGGTAGTTGATCTGGAGCCAAGCTCACTGTGGTGTGTGTGGCTCTGAGCATTAAGGCAATGCTGGAGGGTAACCCTGACCAGCAGAGCTTGGAGTGTTTCTTGTCTCTTCCTGTTCTACCTCATTTGTTTTATCCCTTCCAGGGAGAAGAAAGGACCCTCGGGAGAGTAGCAGACAGAATGCCGTGGTCTGAAGGAGGATGAAGGGACCGGCACTCAGTCTAATAACATATGACAATAGAAGCGTCCTATGCAATAAAGGCCATTTTCCAAACCTTTCCTGGAGCTTTTATTTAATGACATTTTTCTATCTATGCATCTATCTGTCATCTACATCTGTATCTTTCAAGGTTTGTGAACAAGCTTTCACATAAGCACTAGAGACGTCCGCCAGCATTTTCCAGAAGAGGCCTGCAAATTGCTGGGGACTCCTCACAAATAGGGAACGGCCACAACCCCTGCCACACAGACTATGCGCGTGGCCCTCCTGACGTACTCCCACTCTCTCTCTGAATTTCCCAACGTCTGAGATGAGGGTGCTGGCTGGAGGCAATGATCACGTGCAGGCTGAATCTTCTCCAGATTCTGATTCTCTTCCTGGGCATATCGTCCTTAAGCACAGTCTCCATGTCCCTGGCCACACTGATCTCTCTCCTTCAGTCCTTCCCTCCCTCCCTCTCCTGCCTCCCAGTGCAGAGAATACTTTTTTGCATTTGAAACGACATTTATTTTTGGTTCACAGAATTCTCACCTGTTCTACTGTGGCCTCCGTTGTGAACATTCCAAAGCTGAGACTTTTCTGTTTTTCTCCCTCATTTCTGCTGAGTCTTTACCTTCCTAATGCAGTGAACTCACAGTGCCTAGCTGACTGGATGGGGAAAAAGATCCAGGGAGCAAAGAGAAATAATAAAAGAATATATCAGTTAATTTTTCATAGTGTTATCCAACTACATATTTTTAAAATTTTGGAATAATATTAGGAATCTTCTCTTTATAAAAAACTGAATTATCGGGCTTCCCTGGTGGAGCAGTGGTTAAGAATATGCCTGCGAATGCAGGGGTCATGGGTTCGAGCCCTGGTCTGGGAAGATCCCACGTGCCACGGAGTAACTAAGCCCGCGCGCCACAACTACTGAGCCTGCGCTCTAGAGCCCGTGTGCCACATCAACCGAGCCCACGTGCCACAACTACGGAAGCCTGCGTGCCTAGAGACCATGCTCCGCAACAAGAGAAGCCACTGCAATGAGAAGCCCGTGCACCACAGCCAAGAGGAGCCCCCGCTCACTGCAACTAGAGAACGCCCGCTAGCAGCAACAAAGACCCAATGCAGCCCCAAATAAATTAATTAATTTTAAAAAATTGAATTAGTTTCAAGGGTACAATGTATAAAAGTACAATAAAAGCCCCCCTTCATAACCCCCCAACCCCACTCTCAAGATGGAATCGATATGCTGTGATACAATTTATAGTCGTAGTACTACTCCTCCTCCCACCACATCCGAAATCCTCTGAGCCAGGTGCAGCAGCTTCCTTTCACAATGCTAGGACCCGCCACAAGACACATGATAATCCCTTTGGACATTTCAAGGAGCGGCACCAAGGGAACAGTACCGGGGAAATGCCACTGACAGCTCAGAATATCCATGGCATTTCTAGAGCCTCGGCACTGCTCTCGCTCTGGGAATGAAGGTCCAAAAAGCACGTCAGAGAATGTTCATACTTGTAAACAAGCTCCACCTTTGAAACACAATCTACATAGAACCACATATACAAGCCTGCACATTGGATGAAGCCAACGTCTCCTCCATGATTGACCTTCTGACCACCTTATTGTCTCCTCAACCATAAAAGGTCAACTTCAGACTCACGACCTTGCCTTGTCACCAGAAACATCCAAGCTTGTATCAGTCTTTGTAAGAGCAGATATTTGCTCTCTGAACTATTAGAGACTTGTCACATACACAGAAGTAAAACAGGATTGTTTCTATCTACCTGGGGACCTGGAGTCTTTCACATTGCTCCTGTTAAAACTCTCAGAGCACCAAAACTTTACCTACAAAGGGTTCAAGCTATGACACTCCCAATTTTCACAAACCTCCTCATCTCTTGTGAGTCACATGCAGCCAATTCCAGGAATTGGAAACATGGTTGTGAGGATGAAACTGACTTTGGGGCTCCCCTTGGATATGGTCTTCCAGACTTACCAAAAGGCCATTAAGAGGAAGGTTTACCCCACCTCAGGGAAACCCGAGGCAGTACTTGCAGTCAAGGGCTGGCCATGGCTTCTGAGCTACATCCAAAAAGAATTTCATACTGTACCTGGATCTGCTGATGCCATTTCTGACTGTCCGAGAGCCAGCATGTACCGTTCCTGAACTGCCTTCATTGTGGATCATCAGTAGGGCTGTCACCTTTACTAAATAAAAATACAGGATACCCAGTTAAACTTGAATTTCACATGAATAATAAGTCATCACCTTTAGTATAAGTAGATCCTATGTACTATTTGGGGCATACTTACGTTAAAAATGTACTCGTTGTTTTTCTGACATTCATATTTAACTGAAGAGCCTATATTTTATCTGTCAACCCTACTCAGCAGAAATGATGGAGGCTTATAGATATCCAAGAGATGCCTCAGAGCATCCTCAGCTTTTATTTCTATGTCCTGGACAGTGAGCCCGAGCTTCCCACTCCCATTAATTGGCTATAATGGAGTATAGTCTCCATTTTAGAGGGTTTGCTACTTGTCATTGTTATTATCTTCCTCTCACAGCAGTGAGAGGCCCGCATATTGCAAAACAAACAAACAAACAAACAAACAAAAAGGAATAAGCTTGAATAATTCCTCCAAATCTCAGTGGTTTAAAACAACAAAGGTTCATTTCCCACTCGTTGTACATGCCCATCATGGGCTGCCTAGGAGTTCTGCTCTTCGTTTTCCTTATTCCTGCCCCCTGCTTGACAAAGCCACCTCTCTCAGTCATCTTTGTAGAGAGAAAGAATTCTGGAGCCTCACACTGGCAGTGTGAGTTCTCGCCCAAAAGTAACACACATTACTTCCACCCAAAATTGTTGACCACAATCTTATTTTTAGGGAAACCACTGCCCAAAACTGCCTGCCCTGACCAGGCCCGACAGTAACCACTTTCACGAGTTATCTTAAAACAGGAGGTCCTGGTAAGGAACGCGGAACTAACCAACTACCACCAACCGGAAGAATTAGGGAAAGGTCAAAAGGAGAGAGGAGACTCCTGTCCATATGTCCTACCAACCTCCCAGAATCCTTCTCTCTGGAACCTATCTTAGCTGAGCAATGTGTGCACCACCAGAAAGGATCCTGAGTCAGAATGACTGACCGAAGACAACCCAGAAACTAACCCCATCACCATAAAACCTGAGACTGCGAGCCACATGGCAGAGCAGTTCTCCTGGGTTCCCTTCCCCTCCTGCTCTGCACCCGGACACCCCTTCCCAATAAAGTCTGTTGATTTGTCAGCACGTGTGTCTCCTCAGAAAATTCTTTTCTGAGTGGTAGGCAAGAGCCCACTCTTGGGCCCTGGAAGAGGTCCCTCTTCCTGCAACATTATCATGTGTCTCTCCATTTTCTAAACTCCTTAGGCGAAAGTAATTGTGAACAATACTACTGAATAGTACAGAAACCATACAGAAAAATTCTAATCCCTCCCTGTTAAATAGGAGACTTGACAAAACCACCAAGCTATGCATTCACAAAACTGGGTCTAGAACTCACATCTCTTAGGTCATGATTCAGAACCTTTTCCCACTATGCTATATGTTAGGATTTTTACACCAAGACAATGTAGTTGGGTTAATAATGCCTTTCATTTTTTGTTTTTGTTTTTTTTTCATAAATGGATTCAGGAGGGAGGCTTTGGAAGCCCCTAAAACACTTGCCTTAAACTGAAAAGCAACTGGAAAATAATCCCACTGCCTTTTGAAATGTTTGACCTAGTAAAGATTAGATGTCTGCGAGGCTTTTATGTTCTGAATATAAGGAATAAAAAGGAAACAATCTTCCTAAGACTTTAGGAAACAGGCGGAAAAACTCTTGACTCCCACTTTGCTATTTTGATTAGCTCGTTGACACTTCAGTTCTTTGACTAATAGCAGTGGCAACAGCTGGAGTTTAGCCAAGATATAAGTATATATAATAGGGTGGCGGCCCCTGCAGAACCACATACCACTGTAAATGCTTTAGCTCAATCCTACTTGCTCATAGGTCTGTGCAAAGTAACAAATGGTTCTGAAACATTTATTCCAAATAGCTTTCTTATTATTACTTTAAAGATAACTTGGCTGCCAAATACTTGCTCCCTGGTTAAAAAGAATGCATATATGGGAGGAGGATTTATGTATCAAGATATGCTGCTTATTTCCCTCCTGCTGATACAATGCACATCTAATGAATTAGAGGTAATCTTCCTCTCTTCCCCAAATTGTAGATAAATGAGTATGTCGTTTCTCCCTCCCTTCAATTCATCCTGGTCATAGTTATTTTCTTTAAGAATATTATTCCCCTGCTTAAATCTTAAATGGCTTCCCAATGCGAGAAGAATAAAACCGAAAAGAGTCAACCGAACGTTCAAAGCCCCGTAGGGTTGAAGACCCTGCCGAGTTTTCCAGACTAAGCGTAACACTCACCTTCCCGCCTCCACTCAACTAGGCCAGACTTCCCTCCCTCCATCAGAGGACAGGCGCTTGCTCAACTCATTTCTTTCAAGAGTATAATTTTTCAAAGTACAAATTGTTTTTAAGTTCAATTAAAATCCCACTTTCTACAGGAAGCCCTTCCAGATATCCCAGTGAGAATGGACCACACATTTTCCCAGCATGTTAGTTGTACCTCTGTGATAACTCTTTTCACATCCTTCAATCGGGCAGACTCTTAATGAATGCGTCTGATTTCCCCCACAACATAGAGTAGGAGCCCTTGGCAAGTAAGAGGCCATGATTCCTTATCTCTGGATTTTCCACATCTCCTTGCACTGAGTATGATCCCTAGCAGGACCCTGTGGGCTCCTGGGCACAAAGCCTGTATCGGTGTCCCCCATTTCTTGATTACAGGAAATGGCTTCATTCAGCCTCCATGACCTTCCCTGAGTTCCAAGGAGCAGGTTCAAACAGTTGCTAATTAGAGAAGGGAGGGGATGCGAGGCAAGGGAGGAATAGTCAAAAGAAACACTAGTGCAGCCTTCGGGCAGGGTCTTGGTTCCCCCTTAAGGGATACACATAACAATATCTTTGAGCTGTTTTGCAGATACTGAAACCCCCACTAGGTGGGAGAAGTTAATGGTGTGCTACCCACAAACACACAGACCCCAGAACCAGTTGGAACCGTAAGGTTGATGATGCTGACACCCACTTACCTCACCACCAACCAATCAGAGAAATGTCCATGAGCTGATCATGCTCTCCTCTTTGAACGATTACTATAAAACTCCTCACTACCCTCTCCAGGTCAGGGACACAGAGTTTTGAGGGCAATCGCCTGCTCTAGCCCCCTTTGCCTGGCAAAGCAATAAAGCTATTCTTTTCTACTTCACCCACAACTCTGTCTTGAGATTTAATTCAGTGTCAGGGTACGGAGGCCGGATTCGGCTTCAAGTATGAGCTCCCCTACTTGTTCCTCTATCCCGCAAAAAAAAAAAACAAAAGCTTAAATAAATTACCAAAGTACTGGATCTTCTTCCTCCCTAGGCAAAACAATGTCCTGACCAGTGGCCTCTCTTCCTTTTCCCCATACCAGCACAGGAATGCCATCTCTGCATTTATGCTTGCCTGTCACCATGTTCATGTAACTGAACAGAAGTGACAGCCCTCGGGCTTCCCTGGTGGTGCAGTGGTTGGGAGTCCGCCTGCCGATGCAGGGGACACGGGTTTGTGCCCCGGTCCGGGAGCATCCCGCATGCCGCGGAGCCACTGGGCCCGTGAGCCATGGCCGCTGGGCCTGCATGTCCGGAGCCTGTGCTCCGCAAAGGGAGAGGCCACAACAGTGAGAGGCCCACATACCGCAAAAAAAAAAAAAAAAAAAAAAAAAAAACTATACACCATGCCCAAATGAAATGCAGTGATGATGAAACATATGAAAATCAATCATTGTAATACAGCAAAATTAACAGAAGGAAAGACAAAACCACATGATTATATCAACTGATGTAGAAAAAACATTTGACAAAAGTCTAATACCCTTTCCTGATAAAAACACAGTGAACTATTAATAGAAGGAAAGTACTTCAACATAATAAAAGCCATATATGTAAAACCAACAGCTAACATCATACTCGGCAGTGAAAGACTTAAAGCTTTTCCTCTAAGACCAGGAAGACGGAAAAGATACCCACTCTCATCACTACTATTCAACATAGTACTAAATGTCCTAGCCAGAGAAATCAGACACACATAAAAATAAAATAAAAGGCATCCAAATTTGAAAGGAAGAAGTAAAATGATCTCTGTTTACAGATGACATATTAGGCACAAAAATTCCTAAAGATTACACACACACACACACACACACACAAACAAACCTGCTGAACCCAAGAAATAATTTTAGCAAAGTTGCAGAATACAAAATTAACAAACACAATGCAGTTGCATTTTTATACATTAACAATGATCAATCTGAAAGAGAATTAAGAAAATAATCTCACTTACAGCAGCATCAAGAAGGAGAAAATGCTTAGGTATAAAATTAGCCAAGAAGGTGAAGAACTTGTACATTGAAAACTACAACACACTGCTTAAAGATATCAAGGAAGATTGTATTTGTATATAAATGGAAAGACATCCCATGCTCAAGGATTGGAATATCGTTAAAATGGCCACGCTACCCAAAGAAATCTACAAATTGAATGCAATTCCGATCAAAATCCCAGTAGCAGAAAAATATCTTATGATTCTTATGGAGCCTCAAGTAGCCATAACAATCTTGTAAAAGAACAAAGTTAGAAGCCTCACACTTCCTGATTTCACAACACAGTACAAAGCAACAGCAATCAAAGTGGTATGGTACTTGTAGAAAAACATTTAGACCAGTTTAACAGAGTAGAGAGCCTAGAAATTAACCCTTGCTTATATGGCCAAACGATATTTGACAAAGGTGCCAAAAATACACAATGGGGAAAACACAATCTCTTAAACAAATGATATTGGAAAACTGGATATCTACTTGCAAAAGAATAAATTAAAGAACGAAGTACAGGGGTTCCCTGTGGTGCAGTGGTTGAGAGTCCACCTGCCGATGCAGGGGACATGGGTTCGTTCCCCTGGTCCGGGACGATCCCACATGCCACGGAGCGGCTAGGCCCGTGAGCCATGGCCGCTGAGCCTGCGCGTGCGGAGCCTGTGCTCCACAACAGGACAGGCCACAACAATGAGAGGCCCGCGTACCGCAAAAAAAAAAAAAAAAAAAAAAGAAAGAAAGAAGTACAGGACCAAAACTATAAAACTCCTAGAAGCAAGCATAGGGTAAAAATTTTAGGACATTACATTTGGCAATAATTTCTGGGATACGATACTAAAAGCACATACAACAATGCAAAAGTAGACAAATAGGACTACATCAAATTTTAAAACTTCCATGCAGGTAAGGAAACAATCAACAGAATGACAAGGCAACCTATTGGAATGGGAAAAATATTTGAAAATCTTATGTCTAATGTGGGATTAATATCCAAAATATCTGAGGAACTTCCACAACTCAACAAAAAAAACCACAAATAACTGATTTTTTAAGTGCAAAGAACTTGAACAGACAAGTCTCCAGTGAAGATATACAAATGGCCAACAAGCACATGAAAAGATGCTCAACATCACTAAACTTAAGAGAAATGCAAATCAAGGCCACAATGAGACATTATCTCACACCCATTGGGATGGCCACTGTCAAAAGAACAGAAATAACAAGTGTTGGAGAGGACACGGAGAGGTAAGAACCCTGTGCCCTCTTGCTGGGAATGAGAAATGGTGCAGCCACTAGAGAAAATAGTACAGAAGTTCCTCAAAAAATTAAAAATAAAATTACCATATGATCCAGCAATCCCACTTCTGGGTTTATATGCAAAATAATTCAAAGCAGGATCTCAGAAATAAATCTGCACACTCTGCAACATTATTCACAATAGTCAGGAGGTGGAAGCAAACAAAATATTCCTTCACAGATGAATGGACATACAAACAATGAAATATTATACAGCCTTAAAAAAAAAGAAGGGAATCCTGTCAAATGCTACAACATGGATGAATCCTGAGGACATGATGCTAAGCAAAATAAGCCAGTCACAAAAGGACAAATACTGTATGATTCCTCTCATATGAAGTATGTAGAGTACTCAAAATCATAGAAACAGAAAGTAGAAAAGTGGTTGCCAAGGAAGGGCTGGAAGAAGGAGGGTGGGGGAATTAGTGTTTAATGGGTATCGAGTTTCAGTTCTGCAAGATGAAAAAGTTCTAGAAGTCTGTTGCACAACAATGTGAATACACTTAAAACACTAAACTGTATGCTTAAAATGACTTAGATGATAATCACTGTCATGTGTTTTTAGTACAATTTTTTAAATATATACTGACGTCTGAGTGCTAACCACAGAGAATATCATTTAATTTGTCTGGGATGCAGACTGGACACTGGGATTTTATTTTATTTTTTTTAATTTTTTTTTTGCGGTACGCGGGCCTCTCGCTGTTGTGGCCTCTCCCGTTGCGGAGCACAGGCTCCAGACGCGCAGGCTCAGCGGCCATGGCTCACGGGCCCAGCCGCTCCATGGCATGTGGGATCTTCCCGGACCGGGGCACGAACCCGTGTCCCCTGCATCGGCAGGCGGACTCTCAACCACTGCGCCACCAAGGAAGCCCGACACTGGGAGTTTTTAAAGGCCTCCTGTAATTCATCAGTGCCATACAGGACCATGGGCCTAGTGTCACATGTTATGATTTTTCCAAGACAGGCTAAAATCAAGATTTTTATCTTTATTTGTAATGTTTATATAAACACTGCTGTTTTTTTTTTAATGCTGGCAACTAATTTTTTAAATTCTGTGCAAACCAAACACACCACTCTTGCTGCCTCTTGGGCTACCGATCTCCAAGTTCCTTTCTAGCTTACAATGTCTGTGGATCAAAATTAAGTTTCCTGTGTCTCAGTAGGTGGCCTCCTTACCAGGGGACTCTCCTCTGGCTTTTGAATCTTCCTATGTGAAATACTCATCAATAAAATGGGTCACTATGCATAATGGGGTGTCCCAAGAAGTGTATCATGTATCATGGTTACAAGTCCTTGGCATGTGTGGGTTATCGTTTTGGTCAGTAAAGTCGATTGGAGGTTTCTGAACAACAATTTCAGGCAGAGAAACCTGGTTCTTTTGAGGGGGTGGGGGGATGTTTGTTTATTTGATTTCCAGTTTGAGAGAACCCTGTAGTTTAAGCTGAATAGTACATGGATTCCTAAATACACTTACCATACAAAAGTTGAATTGCTTTCATGTAAGTAGGACTGGAGAAGTGGGAAGTGAATGACTGTAATTCATCTCCTGCCTTATAAACAGGCTTTTCTTTTTTTTTTTTTTTTTTCTTTTTGCGGTACGCGGGCCTCTCACTGTTGTGGCCTCTCCCGTTGCGGAGCACAGGCTCCGGACGCGCAGGCCCAGCGGCCATGGCTCACGGGCCCAGCCGCTCCGCGGCATATGGGATCCTCCCAGACCGGGGCACAAACCCGTATCCCCTGCATCGGCAGGCGGACTCTCAACCACTGCGCCACCAGGGAGGCCCAACAGGCTTTTCTGTCCTGAGCAAACTTGGCTCCACAGAGCCTCCATCCAGGTTCAAAGGGAAAGGTTCAAGGGCTGGAGGAGGGAAAGCAGTGAGCTGAACATCTTCATTCCCTGCTCCTGAGTAACCACTGCTCTTACCCACTGTACTGAGCTTCTACTTAAGCTTTTGTTAGAAAAGGGGTTCAAGTGCTTTAAAGAAAGAAGTTAAAAAAACCCTGACCTAGATGAGGCTATCTAGAATACTCATTAATTTTTCAGATAACACTAATAGAAAAGTAACTGCACAAATAGAAAATACAAGCACCAATGAACAGTGAATACATGGATGGAAAAGAAAGTGGAATTCTGAGGCTATCCAACAAACCAAATCATACGTTATTGTTTATAACACAACTTCAACCTAGAGAAAGCCTAAGTAAAAGCATGGGGATGTAAGGTCCCTTGCAGCCTGCCCACTCACCTTCCGCGTGGAGCAACACTCCAGGCTAGATTTTAGTGTCTGTGAGAGTGAAAAGCATGCTTAGCAGTGAGGTTAAGTAAAGGTCTATAACATGAATCTTGAGGAAAGAGTAAAATAACCAAGATTATTCTTTCAAGATAAAAACACTGTAAAAGATTGAATCTAAAAAGACAAAGGCTGCAGAAGCAGCCAAAGAAAAAAATAGGTAAATTGGACTATATCAAAATTTAAAACTTTTATGCATCCAACTTTTGTACTATCAACAAAGTGAAAAGGCAGCTCTTGGAATGAAACAAAATATTTGCAAATTATATGTCTGACAAAGGGTTAATATCAAGAATATAAACAGAACTCCTACAACTCAACAACAAAACAAACAAACAACTCAATTTAAAAATGGGCAAAGGACTTGAATAGGAATTTCTTCAAAGAAAATATACAAATATCTAATAAGCGCATGAAGAGATGGCTTTACATCTCTAATATTAGGGAAATACAAATCAAAACCACAGTGAGACACCACTTCCCATTCGTCAGAATGGTTATTATCCAAAAAACAGAAAATAACTATTGGTGAAGATGCGGAGAAATCGGAACTCTTGTGCGCTGCTGGTGGGAATATAAAACAGTGCAACACTGTGGAAAGTAGTATGGCAGTTCCTCAAAAAATTAAAAATAGGATTACTATCTGATCCAACAATTCCACTTTTGGATATATACCCAAAAGAATTGAAAGCAAGGATGTGAAAAGATATTTGCCCAACCACATTCATAGCAGTAGTATTCACAATAGCCCAAAGGAGGAAACAACCCAATTGTGCATCAACGCACACATGGATAAAGAAAATGTGGTGTACACCTAGCGTGAAGTATTATGCAACCTTAAAAAGGAAAGAAATTCTGACACATGCTACAACGTGGATGAACCTTGAAGATAGTATGTGAAGTGAAATAAGCCAGTCACAAAAGGACAAATACTGTATATTACCTCACCTATATACGATACCTAGAATAGTCAAATTCATAGAGACAGAAAGTAGAATGATAGTTGCCAGGGGCTGGGGGAAGGGAGGAAAGAGGAGTTATTGTTTAATGAGTACCGGGTTCCCATCTTACGAGATGAAAAAAGTCCTCAAAGTGGACAGTAGTGATGGTTGCACAACAGTGTGAATGCCACTGAAGTGTATACCTTTTTTATAAAATGGTTAAAATGGTAAATTACATGTTATGTATATTTTACCACAATGTTTTCAAACATTTTTTAAAAACAAAGACTATAAAATCATGAAAGCATGTTAGCCCACATGCCAAGTGAGTTTCATGAGATGCCAGCCACACGGACTTAACGTATTTCTTCTTTACAATATCATCCCACTTCATTTGATAGACATGAGAAGCTGTGATCCATCAGGGTGAACTCTGAGTGCACCTGCAATGGCAGGACTGGTCATAGGGACTGTGACTTAGGAAGGAAATCAATGGAAACATTAAAGAAAGCTTAGAAGGGCTGGTTGAACACAATGAGGTGAGCAGGAATACTGAAAACATTTCAGCCCAAAGGGATTTTAGTGAACCTGATGATTCTCGAACATTACTGGCAAGGCTACTTATAACAGACATCAAACTACTTATTATAACAGGGGAGATAAAAGTCAACTGGTACAGTTTGTGAGAATGAAGTCTTTAGACTACTAACAGGACAAAAGTGTAGACAGTAGGGATTGTTTATCAGACACTAAATGTAATACAGAGAGAAACTAAAGGATCTCATTCCAAAAACACATAAACTTGCCTCATGGATGCTGAAACAATCTTGCGGTTGGAGACAGCAATGATTTCACACATTTTACAATATTAGAAGGTCTGGCCCCCCTTCCTCTGGAAAAGTGAAGATGCTGATTTTTTTTTCATCCTCTCTGCTTCAGATGGATCTGAGAAACTCAGACGTGTTTGGCATGACGTGTACCACCATTAAATATGCTTCAAGGAGTTACAATATCAACGGATAATGAATAACGTAAAATTAACCATGAATAAAAGACAGACCAAATTTGATACTTCCACGAATTGAGAACTAAGAGCAAATTCACAGCAAGTAAGAGAAAACTCCAACAAAGGAACCTGGAAAAAGCTCCAAAAGATTGAGTTATAACGTAAAAAAGAATTTTCAAGAAAACGTGTCAATTAAGCTTTTGGCAAGATTTAAGAGCAGAGGCAAAGCTCTCAAGTTCATGGTGGTGTTAGAGGATCCAATCCCCCTGCTGTGCCTGAGGTAGGCAGTGAAGGAAGAAGATAAAGACATGATGCTTCGTGGGAGCAGGAAGATACACAAAGAGCTGCCAATGAGCTCCATCAGCAAGTGGCCCCCCAGCCCACTGGCAGCACAATGGGAACCAGACACCTGCGCACAATGCCTGAAGCACACACCAGAAGGATGCTCTGCGTCCAGAGACATGCCAAGCTTCAGCGGCAAAGACCTCTCCAGGTGGGAAAAATGTAATTGACCTATGTGCTTTTCTTCTTTTTATTCCTCTTTTTATTGATGTCAGGTCACTGAATATTCATATCATAAAAGCTATGTTCCATTTCATAGAGATAGCCATTTCAGGGTTTGGGATTTAGACAAATGATCTACTTCACAACAACCATCCATAAGACCCACATCACTTTACTTCTCAGTATTCAACCTTCCTAAATCCTCCCAGATGGCTACATTTTACCAAAAGACGTCTCTCCATTCACAGGAGCAGGGCTTCATGGGGGAGCAATTGCTCACACTTTCTGTGACTCGCCAACCACGTTTCTTGTGAGTAAAGGTCACCACGGCTTAATAACACTTTCTGTGTAGAATACGGAGAGGAACACAATTGCATTTTATAATCAGATCTACGTTTGTCCTTGTGACATAGCAACAGAGGAGAATAAAACATTCACTGACTGTCAAGCCTCGAAAGATGACTTTAAATCACCCAGCTTTATGTTTCAGTGGCCTTTTTTATTGAAACATAATCAACTCATATTTGATGAAACAGACACAAGACTATGGGAAGAACAATGATTCCAAATGTGGAGAAGGTCTGGACTTCTTACTGTTTGTTATTTCAGTAATTTAAGCATTTTGAGATTCAGGTCTATGAAACTCCTTTCTAACCCAAATCAAGGACTTGGTCTCTCTCCAAAGTTTTTTAAAGAAAACACGGATTGAAAGACAATGCACATCAGTCATGTGGGGGAAAGGCGGCTTTTGTAGTGAGATATGGATCTGAATCTCAGCCTTATCACTTATTAGTTACATGACCTGACATTCGTGTCGTTACCTCTCTGAGCCTCAATTTTCTGTCTGTAACATGGTGCTGATAATGCTTACTTCTGCTGCTTGCTGAGGATATTAAAAGGGGTAATGAATCAACATTACCTGGCACAGAGCCAGGGGCATGGTCAATGTTTTAAAAATTGAAGGTAAAAAGAGGTTAGGACATTTCTGGCTTCTATATGTGCTGAGGAGAAGGAAGAAGGTGGGGAGAGAAGGAAAGAAAAGAAGGAGTATCACAGCACAATGCACTGATACCCCTAAGATACGTCACTATCCTAACATCCTTTCTAACAGAAACACAGAATAGAATCGAAGACCCATCTTATGCAGCCAACTCATAAAGCAGGTATAGGACTCCCACCATAACATCAGGAGTCCAACGGGTTCCACTGTAATTAACTTGGATTTGTACTCAGACCATTCAGATGTGAGGATAAAATCATTTCTTAAATAAACTAAAGGGAACTTAAAGCTATCCCTCTACCCCCAGTCTCTACTGCAAGGGCTAAAGAATTTCCATATTCGTCTCCCTTTCCCACTCACTTCAGACATGCCATGTCCCACCAAGATGCAGTTATCCTACTTCCCTCTCTTCCGTCTCTGTTTGGGTGAAAAAAATCATCCATTCCTGTATTGGTTCAGTCTTTTGGACCATTTCTAACCGATTTTCTTCATATCTCATCACAGAATGATAACTTTAGGCAAGGCTTGAAGAGTAAACTGCAGCCAGCTAGCAAATTCAAAACAAGCCCAAGGTCAGCAGCACACCAGTGAGACCAGGGTTCATTACTTAAACGTTAGAATCATTTCACATGAAAATGAAAAGGGGGGTTAATCAGTTAATGAATCTGGCACAGCAGCATCCAGAGCGGCAGGGGAGGACAAAACACTGAATGAGTTCAGAAACCAAGGAGACATTATAAACAAAGAGGGCCATTGCCTACATGTCCCTGCTTCTCTCCTTAAGATCTGAATGTCCTTTGAATCCTAACATTTAAGAGTGCAACCCTTTCCAGCTCTGGGAGGCTTGAATGCCTCTAGTGAAATGCCAGCGTTAATGAGAGTCTAATATACCTTTCCACCTGCAGCACCTGTGCAGACAAATTGTACCAGGCTTCAGACAAGCTGAAAAGCCTCCGTGTGCTGTAGATGGAACAGCTGGTAGAGTCAGTGTTCATTTGCTGAATGGTTCCTGTAGTCCCAGCTTGAGCTGGATAGGAAACTCTACAAAGGTAGCTAACTCGGAGCTTCCACGCAAGAAACATCTGTCAACTCAACAACTTTGTGTGAGACGCCTGCCTTCTCGGCTGTGGCGAATGACGACAAAGACTGCCACCAGATAGACTGACAATGGTAGTCAACACGTCCTTTCTGAAATGACACAGCAAGACTCCATCGCCACTAGCTCCAGTTTTGAAACAACATCTGGCACAGAACCAGGGTCATTTACCCACCCCTCTCCTTGGAATAAAATGAACACTTGGTTATTCACAATGCATTTGGTCCCCTTCCATTGAGAGGTATTTTAGCTACCTATTTGTTCTATCTATTGAGTTTATTCTGCATCATTGTATCTACTCTACAAAGCCTGTAAGCATTATTATCAAAAAGAAAGATGAAGAACACCTTTTCAGGAACAGAGTGGTAGAAACCTTCAAACCACCCAACTAACTTCAAAGCATTATCTAACTCCCAGAATTACCCCAGTGGGTACAAGCACATACTATGGAGAGAGTGTATTTTTCAATAAAATATTCCCTTTGTGGGCTGAAACATGCCCTATCTTCTTATGAAATTATTAGTTCGTTATTAAAATTCTTCAATTGAACTATTTCTTGAGATCTGTTCCTCTGCTGACTCATACCCGCTATCACTGATCCTAATCCCACCCTGTACCAGAGATTCTCAGTAAAAGGAAACGAGAAGATTGTACATACACAAAGCCTACGTTCACACCTTCTCTCCAAAACTAATACACCAATAAAGCCAATAAACCAGTTGAAAATCAACAAAGAGAAAAAGAGATCCTTCCATGCTCCATGCCCACCTGATCTCACATTGTCCTACTTCTACTCTCAGCTTTGTCTTCCATTTCTAGATCTTTTCCTACCTTTTGGGAAAATCTGAACTTATCTTCTGAATGAGAAAACTAAATGCCTTTAGTGAATACTCACCCCTACATCTTCCTTCACTACACAAACTTCATCATGCATTTTCAAGGCAAGCACCTTATCTGAGCTCCCCCTGACTCTCCACAATGAGGGAAGGGGACTGTCCAAAATTTCCCATCAGAATGAAGTTGGATGCAAACAAAGAGCCATCTGAACTTTAAGGCTACAATAGGTTGTTCTGAATTTCACTCTTTGAGGAAAAGCATTTCTTTAAATGATGGTCCTTTAAAATGTTAATCTATTGCCAATGTGCTTCAGCATCACTTTAGGGAAAATCAAATGACACTCTGTTTCCTATAGACACTTTACAGTCTACAAGCTGAGGTGATTAACGCTTGATATTCAGTACAACATGGTGGCCCAAAAGCTAATAAGAAGCTTATTATGAATGACTTCACAGCCTAAGACAGTAGCCTACAATTCCTTCCCATTACTGGTTCTGTCCTCCAAGTCTAATGAGTATTCCTGCACATAACTTTACACTTTGATTTTTTATCATTACCAAGCCATCAGACATGGATTAGGAGCAAAGTCAAAGTAATAGGAAGTTATATCCCAATATTATTTTTGAGCAACTAACAGTTCTCACTTGAATGAAATGAATTTTATTTTACACCAAACTCAATGATATAGCTGTCGTCTGGAACTTCAGTGCTATACTCTACTTCCTGGAAGTTTAGCTCATTGGATTCCTGGATTTCAGCACAGAAACCCTGAGTTCCACTCTTCAGGCCTGCCATTGAGTTACTATGTAATCATGCCTAAGTCATTTTTTGATTTGTTTGCTTTTTCTCCATTGGTAAAATGGCAATAATCCAAATTCTCCAAGCCAGGGACCTCATTTTAGGATTTATTTTTAAGCTATGTTTCTAGAAGCCCTAAAATTCTGCATAGTTGTTTCAGGTGTTACATACAAATAATTTAGTCCAAATTTTTTATTTTTAATGTATATTTTAACACTGTGGGAATATTCTAGGAGTCACTGACTCACAAGTGATATATATTAGGTTTTAACACATTTTGGTGAACCCCCTTGCAAGGCATGTCTGGTTAACTCATTCTTGTCTGCAAATCTCAGTGTAAGACTCCTACCAAATTTGTGTATATAAATGACCTTACTTTAAATATGTTATTTATTAGTAAGTGTGTAGATTGGCCCTGGTCATTTTTTTAAAACAGCAGTACCTGCTTTGCTCTCATTTCTAAACATGTGTAATCAAGTCCTCATGTCTGTGAAAGCCTTTGTCAAAGCCTACATGCTAAACCAGTCCATATTGGGCATGTGCAGTACCTAGTCTTAGCATGCAACCTTTGGGCAATGAGGCAAGATGGTGCTAGTGGTATAGTGAGAAACTGCTAGAGCCAGGTTACAAGGGCTGCTTGATTAATGGCAGATTTTGCAATCATGTTGGGGAATCATGCTGGATTTTCAGGGTGACAAACAGTTTTCAGGATCCCAAAGGGTTAGATGAGACACCATTCTGGGTTTCATGCAACTGGATAGGACCTCAGAGAATGGAAAATCCATGTTCCTTGAACATCGCACAGACTGGCCTATTGGTACAATTGGCTAAGTACATATCATCTAAGTTTATCACGGTAAACTGTCCCTTCTCTAAGATTTATATAATAAGAGAATTCCGTTTTCCCCTATCAGTAACCCACTTCTACAATAACATGCCCCTCCAATTTCTATACCATGTAAAATTCAGACTCATCTACCTGGAACCCAGTCTTATCACATAATAGTCAATTACTCAATAACTAATTTCTAACAGATAATGTTTTAATATTACTTAGTTATAAATCTTTTAGTACTTATTAGAAGTTTTGTGTGCTTCTTCCCTGACTTTGATGCTTATGATAAGAAATATGAGGGCTTCCCTGGTGGCGCAGTGGTTGAGAGTCCACCTGCCGATGCAGGGGATGCGCATTTGTGCCCCGGTCTGGGAAGATCCCACATGCCGCAGAGCGGCTAGGCCCGTGAGCCATGGCCGCTGAGCCTGCCCGTCCGGAGCCTGTGCTCCGCAAAGGGAGAGGCCACAGCAGTGAGAGGCCCGTGTACCGCAAAATATAAAAAAAAAAAAAAAAAATACAAGCAGTAGTTAGGCATTGTTGGTGATGCAATTTTGAAATGGGATTTCTTACTATACCTCCCATGGGTTTCTGGGTAAATAATAACTGCAGAGTGTCCTGAGAGCACACAGCAGTCCATTACCATTTTCAGCTACCTGCCTGTCAAATCAGTATTTTCATAATATAGTTTATACTTTGGAGTTCTAGAGAAAATTATATTTGTAAAAGGAATCAATCACTGGGGGGAAAAAAGTTTGAAAGCTGCTATTTTGACGACACAACCGCTGGCATCATTTGTAAATCAACCTGATAGATAAAACCAAAACATCCAACGTGTATTCCATGCTGTATTTTGTCTGAGTTATGAGTAGGCATACCCCCTGAGAGGGAGACTGCTTACTTCAGCCCAACTCAAAACACAGATGGAACAGCTCTCCAAAATCAATTATGCAGTCAATGCATGAAAATAGAAAAAGTAAGTTTTGTGGGGAGACAGAAAATTTGGGTTTCATCTGAATCAGAAAGAATACACAGAGGTCTCATGATGATACTATCATGTCACTGATATTTATTATAAATATTGGATGCCTCTGGCCTGGTTGTATATTTATGATAAGGAATTAAACCAGTTGTTAAATGCCGAGCTGTGATTACACATGGGTTCTGGTCCGATTCAATCTTTTCTTTTCTTTTCTTTTTTAACATCTTTATTGGGTTATACTTACTTTAAAATGGTGTGTTAGTTCATGCTTTATTAAAAAGTGAATCAGCTATATATATATACATATATCACCATATCTCCTCCCTCTTGTGTCTCCCTCCCACTCTCCCTATCCCACCCCTCTAGGTGGTAACAAAGCACCGAGCTGATCTCCCTGTGCTATGCGGCCGCTTCCCACTAGCTATCTATTTCACATTTGGTAGTGTATATATGTCCATGCCACTCTCTCACTTCATCCCAGCTTACCCTTCCCACTCCCCGTGTCCTCAAGTCCATTCTCTACATCTGTGTCTTTATTCCTATCCTGCCCCTAGGTTCTTCAGAACCTTTTTTTTTTAGATACCATATATACGTGTTAGCATAGGGTATTTATTTTTCTCTTTCAGACTTACTTCACTCTGTATAGCAGTCTCTAGCTCCATTCACCTCACTACAGATAACTCAATTTTGTTTCTTTTTATGGCTGAGTAGTATTCCATTGTATATATGTGCCACATCTTCTTTATCCATTCATCTATCGATGGACACATAGGTTGCTTCCATACCCTGGCTGTTGTAAATAGAGCTGCAATGAACATTGTGGCACATGACTCTTTTTGAATTATGGTTTTCTCAGGGTATATGCCCAGTAGTGGGATTGCTGAGTCGTATGGTAGCTCTATTTTTAGTTTTTTAAGGAACCTCCATACTGACCTCCATAGTGGCTGTATCAAGTTACATTCCCAACAACAGTGCAAGAGGCTTCCCTTTTCTCCACAGCCTCTGCAGCATTTACGGTTTGTAGATTTTTTGATGATGGCCATTCTGACTGGTGTGAGGTGATACCTCATTGTAGCTTTGATTTGCATTTCTCTAATGATTAGTGATGTTGAGCATTCTTTCATGTGTTTGTGGGCAATCTCTATATCTTCTTTGGAGAAATGTCTATTTAGGCCTTCTGCCCATTTTTGGATTGGGTTCTTTGTTTTTTTGATATTGAGTTGCATGAGATGTTTGTGAATTTTGGAGATTGATCCTTTGTCAGTTGCTTCGTTTGCAAATATTTCCTCCCATTCTGAGGGTGGTCTTTTCATCTTGTTTAGGGTTTCTTTTGATGTGCAAAAGCTTTTACGTTTCATTAGGTCCCATTTGTTTATTTTTATTTCCATTTCTCTAGGAGGTGGGTCAAAAAGGATCTTGCTGTGATTTATGTCATAGACTGTTCTGCCTATGTTTTCCTTGAAGAGTTTAGTGTCTGGCTGTATATTTAGGTCATTAATCCATTTTGACTTTCTTTTTCGTATGGTGTTAGGGAGTGTTCTAATTTCATTCTTTAACATGTAGCTGTCCAGTTTCCTCAGCACCACTTATAGAAGAGGCTCTCTTTTTTCCATTGTGTATTCTTGCCTCCTTTCTCAAAAATAAGGTGACCAAATGTGCGTGGCTTTATCTCCGGGCTTTCTGTCCTGTTCCACTGATCTATATTTCTGTTTTTGTGCCAGTACCATACTGTCTTGATTATTGTAGCTTTGTAGTATAGTATGAAGTCTGGGAGCCTGATTCCTCCAGCTCGTTTTTCTTTCTCAACATTGCTTTGGCTATTCAGGGTCTTTTGTGTTTCCATACAAATTGTGAAAATTTTTGTTCTAGTTCTGTGAAAACTGCCATTGCTAGTTTGATGGGAATTGCACTGAATCTGTAGATTGCTTTGGGTCGTATAGTCATTTTCACAATGTTGATTCTTCCAATCCAAGAACATGGTATTCCTCTCCATCTATTTGAATCATCTTTCATTTCTTTCATCAGTGTCTTACACTTTTCTGCATACAGGTCTTTTGTCTCCTTAGGTAGGTTTATTCCTAGGTATTTTATTCTTTTTGTTGCCATGGTAAATGGGAGTGTTTCCTTCATTTCTCTTTCAGATTTTTCATCATTAGTGTACAGGAATGCAAGAGGTTTCTGCCCATTTTGTATCCTGCTACTTTACCAAATTCATTGATTAGCTCTAGTAGTTTTCTGGTAGCATCTTTAGGATTCTCTATGTAAAGTAGCATGTCATCTGCAAACAGTGACAGCTTTACTTCTTTTCCAATTTGGATTCCTTTTATTTCTTTTTCTCCTCTGATTGCTGCGGCTAAAACTTCCAAAACTATGTTGAATAATAGTGGTGAGAGTGGACAACCTTGTCTTGTTCCTGATCTTAGAGGAAAGGGTTTCAGTTTCTCACCATTGAGAACGATGTTAGCTATGGGTTTGTCATACATGGCCTTTATTATACTGAGGTAAGTTCCCTCTATGCCTAGTTTCTGGATGCTTTTTATCATAAATGGGTGTTGAATTTTGTCAAAAGCTTTTTCTGCATCTCTTGAGATGATCATATTGTTTTACTCCTTCAATTTGTTAATATGGTTTATCACAATGATTGATTTGCGTATATTAAAGAATCCTTGCATCCTGGGATAAACCCCACTTGATCGTGGTGTATGATCCTTTTAATGTGCTGCTGGATTCTGTTTGCTAGTATTTTGTTGAGGATTTTTTCATCTCTGTTCATCAATGATATTGGCCTGTAGTTTTCTATCAATGTGACATATTTGTCTGGTTTTGGTATCAGGGTGATGGTGGCCTTGTAGAATGAGTTTGGAAGTGTTGCTCCATCTGCTACATTTTGGGAGAGCTTGACAAGGAGACGTGTTAGCTCTTCTCTAAATGTTTGATAGAATTTGCCTGTGAAGCCATCTGGTCCTGGGCTTTTGTTTCTTGGAAGATTTTTAATCACAGTCTCAATTTCAGCACTTGTGATTGGTCTGTTTATATTTTCTATTCCTTCCTGGTTCGGTCTCGGAAGGTTATGCTTTTCTAATAATTTGTCCATTTCTTCCAGGTTGTCCATTTTATTGGCATAGAGTTGCTTGTAGTCATCTCTCACGATCCTTTGTATTTCTGCAGTGTCAGTTGTTACTTCTTCTTCATTTCTAACTGTTGATTTGCATCTTCTCCCTTTTTTTCCTGATGAGTCTGACTAATGGTTTATCAATTTGGCTTCTCTTCTCAAAGAACCGGCTTTTAGTTTTATTGATCTTTGCTACTGTTTCCTTCATTTCTTTTTTGTTTATTTCTGATGTGATCTTAATGATTTCTTTCCTTTTGCTAACTTTGGGTCTTTTTTGTTTTTCTTTCTCTAATTTCTTTAGGTGTGAGGTTAGGTTGTTTATTTGAGATTTTTCCTGTTTCTTGAGGTAGGATTGTATTGCTATAAACTTCCCTCTTAGAACTGCAGTTGCTGCATCCCATAGGTTTTGGGTCATCATGTTTTCATTTCACATAACTGATGTGTCTTAGATGCTTAACATGAAAACAAATATTCTAAAATCAGCAGTGTCCTTTTGCTTTTTGTATCACTTCTATATTATATCATTATTTAAACAATACTGTAGCCAATTAATGTGCATAGGGAAAAATCAATCGACCATAAAGAAAGCTTAAGTTTTTCTATTATTTAATATCTTTTCATAGAAGGCAACTTGACAACTGTTTTCTCTCAAGAAAATGACTTCCTAGGGGTTCTCCCAGAATCAAACCCAGTCATAAACATTCCAGTTCAAATAGTTAATATGAGAAATGGAAGAAACGCCAATAGGAAAGTGAGATAGGGAAGAGAAGGCAAGCATTAAATACTGTGTTATAGCCAGTTAAGAGTGTGGAAAAGTGGAGGTAATCCACAGAGAAACTCTGGGAAACACAAGCTTCCAACTTGAAGGGCCAGGGAGCTGGGGCATTTAGATACCCACTCCCATCAGTCCTTGGTTGAGGACTGCTGCTGGGAAGCTATTAATTCCCCTCACTTCCTTCCTGCCATCTACACAGACAGAGCAGACTTCAACAGCTTCAGAAGTTCCTGGGCTGGAAAATGCCAAATAATGGCAATTGAAAGTTTGCCACATGCACAAAATGGTAGGGTCTAAGAAATATAGGAGGGACATTGAACAAATTGCCAATAGCAGGCAACCGGCAAATGCAAATTCAGAGGGCTTCACAAGTCATCTTAGCAATTAGAATAGATAATAAGAAACCTCTCTCAACAAGAGCCTGAGATGCACTATTCTTATCATTTGAATAATGAGTGCTGGTTTCCATTTATTAAACAGTTCTTATGTGCCAGGTACTGTACCAATGGCCCAACGTCCATGATCTCATTTAATGCCCACAACAATCTTATTAGTACATCACCAGTTTATAGAGGAGGAAGCTGGACTCAGAGGCATTAAGTAATTTACTGAAGTAACAGACACCAGCCCAGGTCTCTCAGTTGCCAAAATATTTTCTCTTTCTGCCTCCCACTGTTTTCAGCGTCCCTAGATGGACAGATATATTTTCTTTAGCTTGAGTATGTCATTAGCTCTGGAAATTCTATCTAAAAAACGTCACAGTCCGCCCCTTTCAGAGAAAGACCTGTGTCTTCATATCTTGGAAATTCCAGCCTGTGTACCAAACATGGAGAGACTTCCCACCTGGTGCCCCTGTCATCTCTGCCGCGTGGACTTTTACGAGAGGCTCTCATTTGGTGCTCTGCACCTGCCCCATGGTGGTTAGCACTTTCAAAGAGCTGCAGGCTCCAGGAATCACAAAACCATCTCTGCTTCTATGTCCTTTCCCACCTGATTTCCATTTGCTCTGCCTGGTCATGATGGGAAGTTTCTTTTTTTGTAGCATCATTCCAGTCTGACTTTTCTTTCACCTCTTCACATTCCACATTCCATCAAGTGGCAATTTTATTCTACGATCACCAGTTAGAACTTTAAAATAGATTTTCAAAGAATATCTGACTGTTAGAACTTCAAATAGCTCAAATATAACCATTTTCTTCAATAAACCTAAATTGTAATCTCTTTTAAATAGTATTTTGAGCAAAATAATAATTCATGCTCACTTGTATTAGTCCCTTTTCACTCCTGAGTCTCCAAGTCATTCTTAAAACCTTCAAACTTTAAGTCCTCTAATGCTATCACAGCACACTTTTAATTACTGGTATCAAAAGAAAGGGACTATCATAGGGGAAAAGCCTTCTATGTTATTTTACCAGCTTAATTTCTACACAAAAGCTTTCAAGTAATCAACAAAAAGAAGAAATGCGAATCCAAATAAGCCACAAACTAGGAAGACAGTCCAAGAATGAACAATGAAGGTCAAATCCAAGTACAACAAACCCCATGGAGAATACTGATGTTTTGCTGCAGTGACATTTCATGGTTAATTGGTGGTTTGTTAAAGATTACATTTCCAAGATCAAAAAGAATAATGATAAAACACACTCAGACATGGAAAGCAAGGGCTCTATAAACAGTAGCTGTTTGGAAATTATAAATGGTACTAAATGACTAATGAGGAAGATAGAGAGCTTACCAATTCTCAGGGAATTTTGTAACTTTCAAACCACAGACTGTTGTGGGCAGGATTTGATCAAAGGTCTCTAGAGTACACTTTCATCCTCATGAGGTTGGGGTCAGGAAGAGGAGAAGGTAAAGAGGACCAGGAGCTATAAGGCTGTGACTTGGAAAGGCCTTTTGCAGTCATCTACTTCCAGCATCCTGCCCCAGAATTCCTCAAATTCCATGTTTTCCCATAAGCTGTTATTTCCATCCAGGTGTTACATGTACCAGACCCCTTTTCTACAGCAATGGCCCTTTCAGGTCTTGAGGGAATTTAAAATCATACAAAGAAAAATCTGCCTTGCAGAATCTTAGGAGATTTCACTGATTTCACATTGCTCTTAATGGAACGAAGGCATGGCATCATCTGCCTAGCCTCATATAAAAAAGGAGGAAAAAACCAAAAAACATTCATTGCCCCATTGAATCTGGTGCCCTACATAGTCCCATGTGTGACACTGGTCCCACACAGAAAAATTTGAGCTTACTGTCCACGCTGGTGCTCAGTTAAACCCACCCTATACACAGTCACCTAAGTGGCTTTTCTAGGACACAGTCTGATGGAGGCACTCCTCTGCCTTCACCTTCAATGAATCCCCATTGCTTACAGAACAAAGTCTAAATGACAGAGCCATGGCTCTCGTTCCAGCCATATCTCCTATCAACCCCCTTTCTCAGAGTTCATGCCCCAGCCATGCTGAAGAACATACAATATTCTCTTTATCTTAAGGATTTTGTACAGAGTGGTCCCTCTGCCTGAAACTTCCTTCCTTCCTTCCATCTTTGCCTGGGAAGGTCCTGGAAAATTGCTACTCACCCTGCTCATCTCCACTATCACTTCGTTCAAGAAGTCCCTCTGGGTCTCCCATTCCCTACCACCACAACTGGACTTAGTTAAATTTACCCTCCTGTTTACACCCACAAACACCTACTTCCTCTATCAAATGACTTATTTCCGATGTTGTAATTACCTATTTCTTTATCAGTCTCTCTGACTGAACTATACACTCCTTAAAGACCGAGAAGTTGTTTCCTTCACTATCGTATCACAAAACCTAACAGACTAACTGACACATGATAGGAACTCAGTAAATACGTGTTGGATGAATAAATGAATGAATGAACGAATGAACAACACACTAACCAGCTGTATGAGCTCAATCTCTAGTCCATGCCTCTGTCTCTTACCTGCAACCTAAAACAATCCCAGTACTTCTGGTTGTCTTCCTTGGTCCTGGAACATTTGTGAACTTGCAACAACATCATTCCCATCCCAGACAACGCCACTTCCAATAATTTGTTGTCCTTATCTATAGTAACACCAGTTACCTAAATTTGGCCCATCTACTCCAACCACATCCCAAATCCTCTGAGCCAGGTGCAGCAGCTTCCTTTCACAATGCTAGGACCCACCACAAAACAGATGATAATCCCTTTGCACATTTCAAGGAGCAGCACCAAGGGAACAGCACATGGGAAAGGCCATTGACAGCTCAGAATATCCAGGGCATTTCTAGAACCTCGGCACTGCTCTCGCTCTAGGAATGAAGGTCCAAAAAGCATCTCAGAGAATGTTCATAATTGTAAACAAGCTCCACCTTTGAAACACAATCTAGATAGAACCAAATATACAAGCCTGCACAATGGATGAAGCCAACGTCTCCTCCATGATTGCCCTTCTGACAACCTTATAGTCTCCTCAACCATAAAAGGTGAACTTCAAACTCACGACCTTGCCTTGTCACCAGAAACATCTAAGCTTGGATCAGTCTTTCCAAGACCAGAAATTTGTTCTGTGAGCTACTAGAGACTTGTCACATACACAGAAGTATAAGAGGATTATTTCTATCTACCTGGGGACCTGGAGTCTTTCACATTGCTCCTGTTAAAACTCTCACAACAGCAAAACTTTACCTACAAAGGGTTCAAGCTATGACACTCCCAATTTCCACAAACCTCCTCAGCTCTTGTGAGTCACATGCAGCCAATTCCAGGAATTGGAAACATGGTTGTGAGGATGAAACTGACTTTGGGGCTCCCCTTGGATATGGTCTTCCAGACTTACCAAAAGGCCATTAAGAGGAAGGTTTACCCCACCTCAGGGAAACCCGAGGCAGTACTTGCAGTCAAGGGCTGGCCATGGCTTCTGAGCTACATCCAAAAAGAAATTCATACTGTACCTGGATCTGCTGGAGCCATTTCTGACTGTCCGAGAGCCAGCATGTACCGTTCCTGAACTGCCTCCATTGTGGATCATCAGTAGGGCTGTCAGATTTACTAAATAAAAATACAGGATACCCAGTTAAACTTGAACTTCACATGAATAGTAAGTCATCACTTTTAGTATAAGTAGATCCTATGTAGTATTTGGGGCATACTTATCTTAAAAATGTACTCGTTGTTTTTCTGACATTCATATTTAACTGAACAGCTTATATTTTACCTGTCAACCCTACTCATCAGAAATGATGGAGGCTTATAGAGATCCAAGAGATGCCTCAGAGCATCCTCAGCTTTTATTTCTATGTCCTGGACAGTGAGGACGAGCTTCCCACTCCCATTAATTGCCTGTAATGGCATATATTCTCCATTTTAGAGTCTTTTCTACTTGTCATTGTAATTATCTTCCTTATTTTAAAGAGATGTATGTTTTTTTCCAAACTTAATAGCTCATCCAAGAGTATTTGGAAGTTCATTCGACAAGGGAAAAACAACATGATTCTGACAAGCGAAGGAAGACGCCTGGTGCTTAGTAAAGAAGTATTAGGGAGATTGAAAAAGCCACACTTAATAAGCAAATCTCTCCAAGGGTATTTTCAGAGCTTGATACCCTCCCACACCCTGAAAATATTATTACATCAAGAATGTAGAACCTGCTAACCAAATGTAAGGCTCCCATATGATTCTATCAAACTGAGGATGCTTCTTTGCTAAGCAGTGAGCACACGTGCTGCCCCAGGTACCTTGGCAGTTGCAACACAGAGCTCTTCCCTTTGGGATGGAAACAGCAAGTTTTCCTGTGGTCTTCACACTGGCCCCAAAAATACTACACTCCCAATTCTTGTCAACTTTAAGTATTTTTCTGCATATCTTCATTTTTCTGTTACTATTTGGACTACATCCTAGCCTTGACATTACATACATTGCATTCAAGAAGCTATTTTTAAAAGTTGGTAGGAAATCTTAAATCTATGGCTTGCAGTCCCTGGCTTACTTTCATCCAGGTGCATAAGGGTTTTCAAAAGTACTCAGGTTAGTTACCCCGTATCACAGTCCCACGCTTATGTCACAGATATGAAAATGGAACATGATATTTAAGGTTTTAGTTGCCAAATCATCAAGCTTCCCAGACAGAGGCAATAGAGCAAAATGAGTACAGAGGCATGGATTTTGATTTGCTCCAGTGTATTGGGAAAGTCACTTGGCCTCTGTATTTATTTGTACTTATCTGCACTTATCTGTCACTTGGGGGTTATCATTGTACCTAGTCCATGGGTATGTTGTACAAATTAACTGTAACGTAGTTAGAAGAAACCGACACAGAGTAAGCACTCCACAGACATTGGCTATTAGCTATTGGAAATATTTCTCCATGAAACAGATGACTTTATCAGTGGATGACCCGGTGGGAGACAGTGAATCACAGAATCACAGCATGTTGAAGGTGACCTAGTTCACACTCTTATGTGAAAAAAAGAAAAGTGTGCATGGGTAGAAAATGTCTGAAACTTTACATAACAAATAGTACATCATGTTAACTTTGAGGATTAGAATAAATGAGGAAAGGAGGAAAGCAAAACTTGAGTGTAATTCAATTTCTCTATCATTTGTGTTTCTACACAGAGACTCTGAATACACTGGAAGTGCAATTTTTTTTAATGTGGCGGGATAAAGGTTTTCAAGTTTTCCTGATCCATCCGTATTATTATTTCAGAATTGCTGGCATTTCTTGCCATCTTCAGATCTACACCCATTTGAGTCAGTGGGCCCTTCTGGATGGAGGAGATAATAGAGCAGAAGTGAAGTGAGAGAAAAGGACAGACAAGGTTTTCTCTTTTCTCTTCAAAGAGGAAAGGTCTTTGGAATGGGAACAACTCACAACCAAACTTTGGGGAAAGGATGTGATGGAAAATGAGACAAACATCCGACCCCTGTGATGAGAAGGATTCCCTGGGCTGGATGGAGGGAGGTCACAGGTGGATGGACAAGGAAACCAACTAGGGAGAAACACACACAAGTGGAGAGCAAACACCCCGAGGCCACTCAGCCTGACTCCATGCAAACATGTGTCCAGCAGACAGCCCTTCACCTGTGGCTCCCCAGCAAGACAGGTACCTCGGGGGTGCCAACTCATTCTGAGTTCATTATGCCTGGCCATTCATAAACCGCTGTCTAACGTGTGAGGAATAAACTCTCAATGTTTATGAGGAAACTGGGGAAGGAGATTGAAAGGTTACTTAAACGGAAAAAAAAGAAGTTCAGGAAGGCAGGATGGTAGAGAGACAAGAGAAAGACCTTAAAAGATAGAAAGGATTTGCCAAAGAAGAGAAAGCAAAAAAAATGATTCCGAATGGGTTAACCTGCAGCTAGGAAGTTAAGGAAGATTATTGATGGGTGAAGACTATGGAATAAAGTGAATAAAATTTCTCAGAAGTTGCTGAGACTATGGTAAGCGCATGATTATCAAATTATGAATTGTCTGCAGTAGCATTCTAGGGGGACACTAGGAAGGGGAAGCAAATGTTCATGAGATGACAGTGGCAGGTGGAAAGTTGTTTCAGGGGAAGATCAGACGTGCAGAGTGTGTATCAGAGGAGGGCAAGTGTGAGCAAGCAAGGAAATACTAAGTGTATACGATTCCTTCACTGAGTGCACCCAGCCCCGTGGTCAGCCTTGAGAACAAGCAGGACTTCAGGTACTGGAGCTACATTTCAGTCATCAAGACTTGAGAAGACACCCTTAACTCAGGTCTTCTCTTCAAACTCCATCTTTCCTTCTTGACCTTCAATTGGCCTCTTCCCTTACCCTCAAGCTGTGGACTGAGGCCACAGAGCAAGATGGGTCACTAGTGTCCTCCATGCCCTGGTGACTGTGCTTCACATCAGTGGAGTACCAAAGGCAATAACCACGTAACAGACACAAGAGTGTATGAAGAAGAAGAGATTCTGATAAGGCTTTCTGTGACAGTGTGGGACGAGTTGGCTGTATATGTCTGCTATCACCTGAATGATGAGCAACCTTAGGGGAGAAGTGCTCAGAAGGCAGAGCCTGGCTCTCGAGAGGCTCTGCGTCCTCACAGCCCACTCCAAGACCTCAGTTGCAGCTTCGGCCCCCAATCTCTCTCCTTCTGCCTACTCACCGTTTTTGAAGTCTTCTTTCCTCCACATTTCTCTTGAGAAGTGGAGGAGGAAGATGAGCTTCAGGCCAGCTCAGACTCCCCTGGGATCCCAGCAGGATGCCTATCATTAACCTCCCACATTCTAGGAAGCTCCTAAGATCTCCACACTTGGGGGAGTTTTCATTTCATCAGTGCTTCAAATTGCTGGCTGGAGATGGCCTGTTGAAAGGTGGCTAAAAGCAAGTAGGAACCTTTGGGCAGCCTGGCCCTTCTCGACTGTCAGATATCTTCAGGGATATTCTGGGAAACATTGCTTGTTTTAGAGAAGGGAGGGAAACAATCCAATTGTCCAATAATGCTTGAATGGAAAATAAATGATGCTATACGAATGTGACGAAATAATACCAAACAGTCAAAAATCAAAGACCTAGATCTATATGGACGGATGTCACTAAATCTTGAAAACATAATATTGTTTGAAAGAAAATAAGATAAAGAATCTTAGATTATGATAACAGGTATGTAAGTATTTAAATATTTAAATCAATTCAACATGTTGCTTCTATATATATAGATGCAAGAAAATAAATTTTATCCAATGAAAACATTATTTACATTTAATATGTTCATTTATCTAGGAAACTCAAAAGAACCCACAGATAAACTAGCAGGAACTAATAAGACGGTTCAACAAAGCACACACATACAAGATCAATAAATTTTAAAAGTCAATCACGCTCCTCTATACTGGTGATAGCAAATTAGAAACTGTAAAAGAAAATAAGAAAAAAAGAAGATCTAAAAATTGTCACAAGAGCCATATAAATTACTTAGAACTAAGCATACATAAAAGTAAATAAAACTGACAAACTGAGTACGACCACTTAAACTGCGCCCAACCCAAGGATTAGAAAACGACTGTTCTTACTTTATGAGAACACGCCCTCTTCCTAAGTAGCAGATCAGTACGTGAGAGTGAATCAAAGAAACACAGCATTTGAAAAGTCAACTAGGCCAAGCCTCTCGATCGCACAGACAGAAGCTGAAGCCCAGACAGGTTGAGTTACTTGGTAAAGGGCCAAATGTCCTGACTCAAGGACTCGCATTTTTCACTCATTCGTAAGACACAATCAAATTCAGTACCTTGGAAAGAGATGGGAAAAAAATGAAGAAATCAATTATATAGTTACTCATCTTTAAGTACAGAAATAGCCGTGACAAAATTACACGTATTGAGGGAAAATTGAAGTGCAGAGATTAAAATGTCAATAATCCACAGGGAAACTGGAGACCATTTAAAATATTCATATTAAATCTCTCTAGAAAAGGCATTAAAAGATCTCCAATCATAATGTTCATTTTATAATAGATATGGTATGATACAACTTATAATAGATATGGTATGAACCTTTCCCTTTCACGGGAAAGCTTCGGCTGGGAAACAGGAATTGTTCTTGAAAATGGGGCCTGTGCTATTGCAGACACTGTGCTGAACTTAGGTCCACAGAATGTTCCGATGTCATCATTGAGGTCACAGAATCCTGCTGTGCGCCTGGCAACCTTGTAAACTGAACAGCCCTGGTGAGCACTAGGCAGTACTGCTGGTTCACTAAGTGGTACAAGTTTTTCAGCCATTTAGGAGACTTGACTATTTTTGTTTGTATTGAATCACTTGAACAGATTGCCCAAGAGGCAACAAGGGCCAACCTGTAGGGAAGAGGAGGAGTTGGACATCTCTTGAGGCATCTTCTAAGGGAGACTTCTAGTAGGTACCATGAAACGGCGACAAAAGAGGAAACATCTGGAAAATGAAGAGTCCCAGGAAACTTCCGAGAACGGAGGAGGTATGTGGGGGGCAACTTGCTGGGGCACATGGGTTTCTGCCAAACTAAACCTTCTCTAGGATGGGGGGGGACTGAGAACGTGTCACCTGTGAAGCAGGGAGCGAGAGACCTCGTCTCACTGATGCTGCCGTATCCATCCGGAGGGTCCCTGTGGTGTGAGATGGCACAGAACGGCCAGATGCCCCCTGGGAGATGGGAGGTCAGCTCCGCTGGTCTGGGGACTCTCTCCTGGGGCTGCCGGGCCTGGAGCTTTGTCGGACTCACAGCAGGCTGCATCCTGCTTGCACAGACCTAGAGGTGCAGCTTTTCTCTGTCCCCGATTTCTCTCTTATTCTCTTGGATCTTTCCCTGGGGTCATGAGGTGGGGGATGTGAAGGATGCAAGGATGCTGAGAGAGACCCATGAGTTGCTTGGCCTCTTATACCAAAGTGGAAAGAGAAGCCCCATGAGTTGAAGGCCCTGTTGAAAAGTATCTTGACAAGTGGAATGCAGTTCGAAAGAAGATTGTTTGTCTAGGGATGGTGTCATATTGAAAGCAAGGAGGTTTTATTCCTTCAACAGGAAGAATTTCCCAAAGGAGATCAAGGGAAGGGAAGGGTTTTCCAGAGACTGAGACCACGTGGGCGGGGGTGAGAAATGTCCTCATGGTCCTGCAGGGAGCTCTGAGAGCCACGGGCCACGGGGTGCCTGCGTGCATTAAATGTAGGCGAGTAGCTTGCCCTGGGCGGGGGTGGACACCCCAGAGTTCCAGCTAGACGTCTCTGCCCCAGATTAGAGCCCAGTAGCTCCTACCAGGCCCAGGACACTGGAGACTGTAGGGTGGGCCCTGGCAATGGAGGTCTAGACAGCAGGTAGATTTTCAGGCAGTGGCTGGGACAGGCTGGGGAAGGCAATGACTGCCCCTGACAATTCAGAATATTTTTCTCTATTTTCCTGTGTGTGTGTGTGTGACTGTGTCTGTGTGTGTGTGTGTGTTGTAGTGCAGAGATGAGCAGGATGAATGGGGATAGAGTGCTTATCAGATATAAAGTCTGCGTGGTAAAGTTCCTGTCACCCTGCCTGGACCTGGCTGACACTCGCTGTATGTAAGAGTGTATACAGAACTCTTGTTAGGGGTGTTTTATGAGACAGTAACTCATACACCCATGTGCACTCTGATACAGCAAAAATATCACACACCCCACATATAACTTCCTTAGTAAACCACACACAGCACATGGAGGTATATACACGCATACCTCCTGTACTACGTTCTCATACAACCCATCTGTACCACAATCCTGTCCTCCAACACCAAACGCTGGAGATGAGATATGTATATAGACACTCACACTATATATATAGGACACACAGACACACACACACTATATATATATATATATATATATATATATATATATATATATATATATATATATATATGTATCTCCACAACTCTCACACAAACACAGCTAACTTCAGCCATCGCTAAATACCTCTGTAAGAACCAGTCACGTGTCATACACACCACACTTGTAACACATTCTTGAGTAATGCCAGACCCGCTTTGTACAAACCACAGTAAACCACAGTCTCAGTAACCCATGTCAGGATTGCCAGAGAAAATATGGGCTATCCAGTTCAATTTGAATTCCAGATAAACAACAAGTAATTTTTCAGTATCAGTATGTCCCAAATATTGTATGGGCCATACTTACACTAAAACTAAGTAAGAACAAATACTGCATGGGAATACTTACACTAAAATATTATTCTGGGTTTATCTGAAACTGAAATTTAACTGGGTGCCTTGTATTCTTGTTCGCTAAGTCTGGCAACCCTTATATACTTACCACCAGCTGATGTATTATATATTTATTGTAGTTTTGTTTAGTGTGTGTCTTCCCCTACTAGAATGTGCAGCGTTACCAAAGACTACAACAATGGAAGAGTGCCGGATACACAGGAGTAGCTGCTTACTGAATCTTGGTGAATGAATGAATGAACACGCACCATAAATACAAGCCACACCATGTAATGAGGAAACGTTACATGTCCCAGAATTCCTGACTTGTGAACAGAAACCATGCACACAAAGGCCACAGACACAGATAGACACATCTGCACTGTGCTCCCCATGCCAACCCCACACATACCACAGACTTAACTGATACACATCACTCACTCTTCCCACACACTCACAGTCACCACCGAGGCCTACATTACCAACTAGACAGTGAGAGAATACGTATTGATTGGAATTAAATCCTGGAGGATCCACTGGGAACCACACTCTCAACTGTGTGTATTCACTGCACCTGACACGTGTCACACACTCAGTAAATATTTGTGGACAGAGGACTGATGAACCCACCCTGAGCCTTTCATTCCTCCCTCAGGAATCTCGAAGTCACAAGAGGATCCCCCTCGGCTTGGATCCACTGTGGTGGCCCAAGGCTGCAGCCCAGGGGCAGTGGAGGTCTCCTCTGCCCCTAAATACTTCTTCTGTACTTCTACTCCGCGCAAGCTCAGCTACGCTGGTAAGGGCGCGGGGCTCCTCAGGTGAGGGGGTGCTTGGCTGTGAGGCAGGAGGCACACAGATCCCAGGGAGGCTGAGAGGAAATCCAGGGTCATCAGAGGTGATGAGGGCTCTGTGGAGGAGCCTGTGCAGGATGGCTGAGCTGTTCCGAGGGCGTGGATGCCAGCTGAGTCTGGGGGGGCGGTGTGAATACTGCTACTACCATGGTGGGGAAATCAAGGAGCAGGGTCCGGAAATGTCTGGGCTTGAGGTGGAGGGAAGAGGGACCAGATTAAGCATCTTCAGAGGAAAATGTAGGCTTTGTCTTTGCTTTTGCTTCCAGAGAAGGACAGAGTTCTGCATCATACACCTCCAGACTGAGAGCAGGACCATCCAGCTCAGGTCCACACAGCTCACACATACACGCGCCCTCCAGGCACAGCCCTTCTCAGAGCACACATAAACCCCAAGCACCACAGCCCCATTCCACATGTAATGCACCACCGATATTACCAAAATCACACTCCTTGTCATACACGCATCCAGCCGCATCCCTCACATACCACAGCCCTCACCACCATACTCCACACCCCTGTATACAGACACCGCTCCATTATCCCCCCCACACACATGAAAAGCCCACAGATGACACCAGATACACCGCTCCATCCTACGGCCAACAGACACCAAGCTCACGACATAGCTACGTCATGCAAATGTCCCTCTCTCGTCTACCACACCTGCTCCCTCAGCTTCCGGCACGGCCCATGCATGTTATTATGGTTTTAATTTCCTTTTTCAGCAATGCGGAGATTTCGAGACACTGCCTGGCCTACAGCACCACTAGCCCAGGTTCAGGAAGAAGGGGAGACCGCTCCCCCATCACACTGTGTCTCCTCCTCACTCTCTTCACCCTGTAAGGACTATCTGCACCCAGACAAAGAGGAAAGGGGCATGAAAATATACTACATGCAGGTACAAGTGAACAAGGGTGTCGCTGTCTCCTGGAAGACAAAGAAACCCTTGGAGTTGCCTGAAAAGCAGATGACGATAGAAGAAGTGACCCTTCTTGAGGATGCGTGCACAGTAGGCACTTGCCCCTCTGATGTGTTCACCGAAAGCCTCCTGTCTGACAGTGAGCCCACTGGGGAGGAGAAAGAGTATGAGGAAAGGGCAGAGCCAGGCAGCCCATCAGGGTCACCTGCCGTCGAGGAGAGACCCAGGGCCAAGACACCGGACTGGATGGTGACCATGGAGACCGGCTTCAGGTGCATGGCCTGCTGCCGGGTCTTCCCCACCTTGGAGATCCTCCAGCAGCACGTGAAGGGCGGCGTCCTGCAGGGCTTCAGCTGCCGTGTCTTTCATCTCAACATGGCCCAGTGGATGGGCAATGTGGAATCCGAGAGCACACCTGAGGAGGAGGAGGAGGAGGAGGAAGAGAAGCAAGAAGAAAAGGAGAATGAGGGAGAGCAGCCCACGGGGGAAGGCCCCAGCCCAAAGAGACCCCGCAGGCAGGGTCTTTTCTCTCCTTTGAGTTCCAAACAGCAACTGAGATTCATGGGACAGAAGATCCTGGAGGACGGTGTGGCCGTCCCTTGGAAGAGGTAAGGCTTGAGGCTGGCAGTCTTCTGAGCCTATGTCACGAGGGCCCAGAGGAGTCTAAGGGAAGGGGCCGCACACATGTGCTGGTTTACCTAATGGCTCTGCAGTTGCATCAAATGGGACACACCCAGCACTAACAAAGGCATTGACCTCTGTTGACGTAAACAAGAAGGTGGAGCCTTTTCCTAGGAGTTTTCTCAGGGTCTGCACGATGGACCTCAACTCTTAGAGGACGTACTGCCAGCAGCTCCTTCTCGGCAGAGAGAGCCAGGAGTGGTCTCAAGAGAGGACAGGGGCCCTTGCAGGACCAGAACTTTGAGGTCTGAGAGCCTTGGGCCTGAGCCGAGATCTCACCGTGACCACTGGACCGAGCCTTCTGTGACAAAGGGGAATATGAAAGAGAGTCACGTGGAAATGAGGTCCCCCGAGATATGGAAATGTTCCAGAACCTTCGTTGCGTGGTAGTTGATCTGGAGCCAAGCTCACTGTGGTGTGTGTGGCTCTGAGCATTAAGGCAATGCTGGAGGGTAACCCTGACCAGCAGAGCTTGGAGTGCTTCTTGTCTCTTCCTGTCCTACCTCATTTGTTTTATCCCTTCCAGGGAGAAGAAAGGACCCTCGGGAGAGTAGCAGACAGAATGCCGTGGTCTGAAGGAGGATGAAGGGACCGGCACTCAGTCTAACATCATATGACAATAGAAGCGTCCTATGCAATAAAGGGCATTTTCCAAACCTTTCCTGGAGCTTTTATTTAAGGACATTTTTCTATCTATGCATCTATCTGTCATCTACATCTGTATCTTTCAAGGTTTGTGAACAAGCTTTCACATAAGCACTAGAGACGTCCGCCAGCATTTTCCAGAAGAGGCCTGCAAATTGCTGGGGACTCCTCACAAATAGGGAACGGCCACAACCCCTGCCACACAGACTATGCGCGTGGCCCTCCTGACGTACTCCCACTCTCTCTCTGAATTTCCCAACGTCTGAGATGAGGGTGCTGGCTGGAGGCAATGATCACGTGCAGGCTGAATCTTCTCCAGATTCTGATTCTCTTCCTGGGCATATCGTCCTCAAGCACAGTCTCCATGTCCCTGGCCACACTGATCTCTCTCCTTCAGTCCTTCCCTCCCTCCCTCCCCTGCCTCCCAGTGCAGAGAATACTTTTTTGCATTTGAGATGACATTTATTTTTGGTTCACAGAATTCTCACCTGTTCTACTGTGGCCTCCGTTGTGAACATTCCAAAGCTGAGACTTTTCTGTTTTTCTCCCTCATTTCTGCTGAGTCTTTACCTTCCTAATGCAGTGAACTCACAGTGCCTAGCTGACTGGATGGGGAAAAAGATCCAGGGAGCAAAGAGAAATAATAAAAGAATATATCAGTTAATTTTTCATAGTGTTATCCAACTACATATTTTTAAAATTTTGGAATAATATTAGGAATCTTCTCTTTATAAAAAACTGAATTATCGGGCTTCCCTGGTGGAGCAGTTGTTAAGAATATGCCTGCGAATGCAGGGGACATGGGTTCGAGCCCTGGTCTGGGAAGATCCCACGTGCCACGGAGTAACTAAGCCCACGCGCCACAACTACTGAGCCTGCGCTCTAGAGCCCGTGTGCCATATCAACCGAGCCCACGTGCCACAACTACGGAAGCCTGCGTTCCTAGAGACCATGCTCCGCAACAAGAGAAGCCACTGCAATGAGAAGCCCGTGCACCAGAGCCAAGAGGAGCGCCCGCTCACTGCAACTAGAGAACACCCGCTAGCAGCAACAAAGACCCAATGCAGCCCAAAATAAATTAATTAATTTTAAAAAATTGAATTAGTTTCAAGGGTACAATGTATAAAAGTACAATAAAAGCCCCCCTTCATAACCCCCCAACCCCACTCTCAAGATGGAATCGATATGCTGTGATACAATTTATAGTCGTAGTACTACTCCTCCTCCCACCACATCCGAAATCCTCTGAGCCAGGTGCAGCAGCTTCCTTTCACAATGCTAGGACCCGCCACAAGACACATGATAATCCCTTTGGACATTTCAAGGAGCGGCACCAAGGGAACAGTACCGGGGAAATGCCACTGACAGCTCAGAATATCCATGGCATTTCTAGAGCCTCGGCACTGCTCTTGCTCTGGGAATGAAGGTCCAAAAAGCACATCGGAGAATGTTCATAGTTGTAAACAAGCTCCACCTTTGAAACACGATCTACATAGAACCACATATACAAGCCTGCACGATGGATGAAGCCAAGGTCTCCTCCATGATTTCCCTTCTGACCACCTTATTGTCTCCTCAACCATAAAAGGTGAACTTGAAACTCAGGACCTTGCCTTGTCACCAGAAACATCCAAGCTTGGATCAGTCTTTCTAAGACCAGATACCTGCTCTCTGAACTATTAGAGACTTGTCACAAACACACAGGTAGAACAGGATTATTTCTATCTACCTGGGGACATGGAGTCTTTCACATTGCTCCTGATAAAACTCTCACAACAGCAAAACTTTACCTACAAAGGGTTCAAGCTATGACACTCCCAATTTCCACAAACCTCCTCAGCTCTTGTGAGTCACATGCAGCCAATTCCAGGAATTGGAAACATGGTTGTGAGGATGAAACTGACTTTGGGGCTCCCCTTGGATATGGTCTTCCAGACTTACCAAAAGGCCATTAAGAGGAAGGTTTACCCCACCTCAGGGAAACCCGAGGCAGTACTTGCAGTCAAGGGCTGGCCATGGCTTCTGAGCTACATCCAAAAAGAAGTTCATACTGTACCTGGATCGGCTGAAGCCATTTCTGACTGTCCGAGAGCCAGCATGTACCGCTCCTCAACTGCCTACATTGTGGCCACTCCTCAACTGCCTCCATTGTGGATCATCAGTAGGGCTGTCAGATTTAGTACATAAAAATACAGGATACCCAGTTAACCTTGAACTTCACATGAATAATAAGTCATTATTTTTAGTATAAGTAGATCCTATGAACTATTTGGGGCATACTTATCTTCAAAATGTACTCGTTGTTTTTCAAACATTCATATTTAACTAAACAGCCTATATTTCATCTGTCAACCCTACTCAGCAGAAATGATGGAGGCTCATAGAGATCCAGGAGACGCCTCAGCGCCTCCTCAGCTTTTATTTCTACATCCTGGACAGCGAGCACGAACCTTCCACTCCGTCATTGGCTAGAATGGAAGATATTCTCTGTTTTAGAGCTTTTTCTACTTGTCATTGTTATTATCTTCCTTATTTTAAAGAGATGTTTATTTTTCCCCAAACTTAATAGCTCATCCAAAAGTATTTCAAAGTTCATTAGACAAGGGAAAAACAACATGGTTCTGAAAAGTGAAGGAAACCGCCTGGTGTTTAGTAAAGAAGTAGTAGGGAGATTGAAAAAGCCAAACTTAATAAGCAGATCTCTCCAAGGGTATTTTCAGAGCTTGATACCCTCCCACACCCTGAAAATATTATTACATCAAGAATGTAGAACTGCTAACCAAATGTAAGGCTCCCATATGATTCTATCAAACTGAGGATGCTTCTTTACTAAGCAGTGAGCACACTTGCTGCCCCAGGGACCTTGGCAGTTGCAACGTAGGGCTCTTCCCTTTGGGATGGAAACAGCAAGTTTTCCTGTGGTCTACACGCTGGCCCCAAAAATACTACACTCTCAATACTTGTCAACTTTAAGTATTTTCCTACATATCTCCATTTTTCTGTTACTATTTGGACTACATCCTAGACTTGACACTACATAAATTGCATTCAAGAAGCTATTTTTAAAAGTTGGTAGGAAACCTTAAATCTATGGCTTGCAGTCCCTGGCTTACTTTCATCCAGGTGCATAAGGGTTTTCAAAAGTAGTCAGGTTAGTTACCCCGTATCACAGCCCCACGCTTGTGTCACAGATATAAAAATGGAACATGATATTTAAGGTTTTAGTTGCCAAATCATCAAGCCTCCCAGACAGAGGCAATAGAGCAAAATGATTACAGAGGCATGGATTTTGATTTGCTCCAGTGTCTTGGGCAAGTCACTTGGCCTCTGTATTTATTTGTACTTATCTGCACTTATCTGTCACTTGGGGGTCATAATTGTACCTGGTCCATGGGTACGCTGTACAAATGATCTGTAAAGTAGTTACAAGAAACCGACACAGAGTAAGCACTCCACAGACATTGGCTATTAGCTATTGGAAATATTTCTCCGTGAAACAGATGACATTATCCGTGGATGACTCGGTGGGAGACAGTGAATCACAGAATCACAGCATGTTGAAAGTGACCTAGTTCACACTCTAATGTGAAAAGAAGAAAAGTGTGCATGGGTAGAAAATGTCTGAAACTTTACACAACAAAGAGTTCATCATGTTAACTTGGAGGATTAGAATAAATCAGGAAAGGAGGAAAGAAAAACTTGAGTGTCATTCAATTTCTCTATCATTTGTGTTTCTACACTGAGACTCTGAGTACACTGGAAGTGCAATTTTTTTTAATGTGGCGGGATAAAGGTTTTCAAGTTTTCCTGATCCATCCGTATTATTATCTCAGAATTGCTGGCATTTCTTGCCATCTTTGGATCTACACCCATGTGAGTCAGTGGGCCATTCTGGACGGAGGAGATAATAGAGCAGAAGTGAAGTGAGAGAAAAGGAGAGACAAGATTTTCTCTTTTCTCTTCAAAGAGGAAAGGTCTTTGGAATGGGAACAACTCACAACCAAACTTTGGGGAAAGGATGTGATGGAAAATGAGACAAACATCCTACCCCTGTGATGAGAAGGATTCCCTGGGCTGGATGGAGGGAGGTCACAGGTGGCTGGACAAGGAAACCAACTAGGGAGAAACACACACAAGTGCAGAGCAAACACCCTGAGGCCACTCAGCCTGACTCCATGCAAACATGTGTCCAGCAGACAGCCCTTCACCTGTGGCTCCCCAGCAAGACAGGTACCTCGGGGGTGCCAACTCATTCTGAGTCCATTATGCCTGGCCATTCATAAACCGCTGTCTAACGTGTGAGGAATAAACTCTCAATGTTTATGAGGAAATTGCGGAAGGAGATTGAAAGGTTACTTAAACGAAAAAAAAAGAAGTTCAGGAAGGCAAGATGGTAGAGAGACAAGAAAAAGACCTTAAAAGATAGAAAGGATTTGCCAAAGAAGAGAAAGCAAAAGAAATGATTCCGAATGGGTTAACCTGCAGCTAGGAAGTTAAGGAAGATTATTGATGGGTGAAGACTATGGAATAAAGTGAATAAAATTTCTCAGAAGTTGCTGAGAATATGGTAAGCAGCATGATTATCAAATTATGAATTGGCTGCAATGGCATTCTAGGGGGACACTAGGAAGGGGAAACAAATGTTCCTGAGATGACAGTAGCAGGTGGAAAGTTGTTTCAGGGGAAGATCAGTCTTGCAGAGGGTGTATCAGAGGAGGGCAAGTGTGAGCAAGCAAGGAAATACTAAGTGTATACGGTTCCTTCACTGAGTGCACCCAGCCCCGCGGTCAGCCTTGAGAACAAGCAGGACTTCAGGTACTGGAGCTACATTTCAGTCATCAAGACTTGAGAAGACACCCTTAACTCAGGTCTTCTCTTCAAACTCCATCTTTCCTTCTTGACCTTCATTTGGCCTCTTCCCTTACCCTCCAGCTGTGGACTGAGGCCACAGAGCAAGATGGGTCACTAGTGTCCTCCATCCCCTGGCGACTGTGGTTCACATCACTGGAGTACCAAAGGCAATAACCAAGTAACAGACACAAGAGTGTATGAAGAAGAAGAGATTCTGATAAGGCTTTCTGTGACAGTGTGGGCCAAGTCGGCTCTATATGGCTGGTATCACGTGAATTATGAGCAGCCTTAGGGGAGAAGTCCTCAGAAGGCAGAGCCTGGCTCTCGAGAGGCTCTGCGTGCTCACAGCCCACTCCAAGACCTCAGTTACAGCTTCGGCCCCCAATATCTCTCCCTCTGCCTGCTCACAGTTTTTGAAGTCTTCTTTCCTCCACATTTCTCTTGAGAGGTGGAGGAGGAAGATGAGCTTCAGGCCAGCTCAGACTCCCCTGGGATCCCAGCAGGATGCCTATCATTAACCTCCCACCTTCTAGGAAGCTCCTAAGATCTTCACATTTGGGGCAGTTCTCATTTCAGCTGTGCTTCAAATTGCTGGCTGGAGACGGCCTGTTGGAAGGTGGCTAAAAGCAAGTAGCAATCCTTCGGGCAGCCTGGCCCTTCTCGACTGTCAGTCATCTTCAGGGATATTCTGGGAAATGTTGTTTGTTCTAGAGAAGGGAGGGAAACAATCCAATTGTCCAATAATGCTTGAATGGAAAATAAATGATGCTATATGCATGTGATCACATAATATCAAACAGTCAAAAATCAAAGACCTAGATCTCTATGGATTCACGTGGATAAATCTTGAAAACATAATATTGATTGAAAGAAAATAAGATAAACAATGTTAGATTGTGATAACAGGTATGTAAGTGTTTAAATATTTAAATCAATTCAACATATTGCTTCTATATATACAGATGCAAGAAAATAAACTTTATCCAAAGAACACATTATTTACATTTAATATGCTCATTTATCTAGGAGACCCAAAAGAACCCACAGATAAACTAGCAGGAACTAATAAGACGGTTCAACAAGGCACACACATACAAGATCAATAAATTTTAAAAGTCAAACAGGCTCCTCTACACTGGCGATAACAAATTAGAAACTGTAAAAGAAAATAAGAAAAAAAGAAGATCTAAAAATTGTCACAAGAGCCGTATAAATTATTTAGAGCTAAGCATACGTAGAAGGCAATATAACTAACGAACTGAGTACGAACAGTTAAACTCCGCCCAACCCAAGGTTAGGAAGAGACTGTTGTTACTTTATGAGAACAGACCCTCTTCTTAAGGAGCAGATCAGTAAGTGAGAGTGAATCAAAGAAACACAGCATTTGAAAAGTCAGCTAGTCCAAGCCTCTTGATCGCACATACAGAAGCTGAAGCCCAGATAGGTTGAGTTACTTGCTAAAGGGCCCAATGTCCTGACTCAAGGACTAGCATTTTTCACTCAGTCGCAAGACACAATCAAATGCAGTACCTTGGAAAGAGATGGGGAAAAAATGAAGAAATCAATTATATAGTTCCTCATCTTTAAGTACAGAAATAGCCGTGACAAAATTACACGTATTGAGGGAAAATTGAAATGCAGAGTTTAAAATGTCAATAATCCACAGGGAAACTGGAGACCATTTAAAACATTCATATTAAATCTCTCTAGAAAAGACATTAAAAGATCTCCAATCAAAATGTGAATTTTATAATAGACATGGTATGATACAATTTATAATAGATATGGTAGGAACCTTTCCCTTTCACGGGAAAGCTTCGGCTGGGAAAAAGGAATTGTTCTTGAAAATGGGGCCTGTGCTATTGCAGACACTGTGCTCAACCTAGGTCCACCGAATGCTCTGATGTCATCACTGAGGTCACAGAATTCCACTGTGAGCCTGGCAACCTTGCAAACATAACAGCCCTGGTGAGCACTAGGCACTACTGCTGGTTCACCAAGTGGTACAAGTTTTTCAGCCATTTAGGAGACTTGACTATTTTTGTTTGTATTGAATCATTTCAACGGATTGCCCAAGAGCCAAGAAGGGCCAACCTGTAGGGAAGAGGAGGAGTTGGACATCTCTTGAGGCATCTTCTAAGGGAGACTTCTAGTTGGTACGATGGAACGGCGACAAAAGAGGAAACATCTGGAAAATGAAGAGTCCCAGGAAACTGCCGAGAACGGAGGAGGTATGTGGGGGGCAACTTGTCTGGGGCACATGGGTTTCTGCCAAACTGAAGCTTCTCTAGGAAGCGGGGGACTGAGAACGTGTCACCTGTGAAGCAGGGAGCGAGAGACCTTGTCTCACTGATGCTGCCGTATCTATCCGGAGGGTCCCTGTGGTGTGAGACGGCACAGAACGGCCAGATGCCCCCTGGGAGATGGGAGGTCAGCTCCGCTGGTCTGAGGACTCTCTCCTGGGGCAGCCGGGCCTGGAGCTTTGTCGGACTCACAGCAGGCTGCATCCTGCTTGCACAGACCTAGAGGTGCAGCTTTTCTCAGTCCCCGATTTCTCTCTTATGCTCTTGGATCTTTCCTAGGGGTCATGAGGTGGGGGATGTGAAGGATGCAAGGATGCTGAGAGAGACCCATGAGTTGCTTGGCCTCTTTTACCAAAGTGGAAAGAGAAGCCCCATGAGTTGAAGGCCCTGTTGAAAAATATCTTGACAAGTGGAATGCACTTTGAAAGAAGATTGTTTGTCTAGGGATGGTGTCATATTGAAAGCAAGGAGGTTTTATTCCTTCAACAGGAAGAATTTCCCAAAGGAGATCAAGGGAAGGGAAGGGTTTTCCAGAAACGGAGACCGCGTGAGCGGGGGTGAGAAATGGCCTCAGGGTCCTGCGGGGAGCTCTGAGAGCCACGGGCCACGTGGTGCCTGCGTGCATTGAATGTAGGCGAGTAGCTTGCCCTGGGAGAGGGGTGGTCACCCCAGAGCTCCAGCTAGAGGCCTCTGCCCCAGATTAGAGCCCAGTAGCTCCTACCATGCCCAGGGCCCTGGAGACTGTAGGATGGGCCCTGGGAATGGAGCTCTAGACAGCAGGCAGATTTCCAGGCAGTGGCTGGGACAGGCTGGGGAAGGCAATGACTGCCCCTGACCATTCAGAATATTTTGCCCTATGTTCCTGTGTGTGTGTGTGTGAGTGTGTGTGTGTGTGTGTGTGTGTGTGTGTGTGTGTGTGTGTGTGGTAGTGCAGAGAAGAGCGAGATGAATGGGGGTAGAGTGCTTACCAGATATAAAGTCTGCGTGGTAAAGTTCTTGTCAACCTGCCTGGACCTGGCTGACACTCGGTGTACGTAAGAGTGTATACAGAATTCTTGTTAGGGGTGTTTTATGAGACAGTAACTCATACACCCATGTACACTCTGATGCAGCAAAAATATCACACACCCCACATATAACTTCCTTAGTAAACCACACACAGCACATGGAGGTATATACACGCATCCCTCCTATACTACGTTCTCATACAACCCACCTGTATCACAATCCTCTCCTCCAACACCAAACGCTGGAGATGAGATATGTATATAGACACACACACTATATATATAGGACACACACACACACACACACACACTATATACATGTATCTCCTCAACTCTTGCACAAACACAACTAACTTCAGCCATCTCTAAATACCTCTATAAGAACCAGTCACGTGTCATACACACCACACTTATAACACATTCTTGAGTAATGCCAGACCCGCTTTGTACAAACCACAGTAAACCACAGTCTCAGTAACCCATGTCAGGATTGCCAGAGAAAATATGGGCTATCCAGTTCAATTTGAATTCCAGATAAACAACAAGTAATTTTTCAGTATCCGTATGTCCCACATATTGTATGGGCTATACTTACACTAAAACTAAGTCAGGCCAAATACTGCATGGGAATACTTACACTAAAAGATTATTCTGGGTTTATCTGAAACTGAAATTTAACTGGGTGCCTTGTATTCTTGTTTGCTAAGTCTGGCAACCCTTATATACTTACCACCAGCTGATGTATTATATATTTATTGTAGTTTTGTTTAGTGTGTGTATTCCCCTACTAGAATGTGCAGCATTACCAAAGACTACAACAATGGAAGAGTGCCGGATACACAGGAGTAGCTGCTTACTGAATCTTGGTGAATGAATGAATGAACACACACCATAAATACAAGCCACACCATGTAATGAGGAAACGTTACATGTCCCAGAATTCCTGACTTGTGAACAGAAACCATGCACACAAAGGCCACAGACACAGATAGACACGTCTGCACTGTGCTCCCCATGCCAACCCCACCCTTACCACAGACTTAGCTGATACACATCACTCACTCTTCCCACACACTCACAGTCACCACCGAGGCCTACATTACCAACTAGACAGTGAGAGAATAAGTATTGATTGGAATTAAATCCTGGAGGATCCACTGGGAACCACACTCTCAACTGTGTGTATTCACTGCACCTGACACGTGTCACACACTCAGTAAATATTTGTGGACAGAGGACTGATGAACCCACCCTGAGCCTTTCATTCCTCCCTCAGGAATCTCGAGGTCACAAGAGGATCCCCCTCGGCTTGGATCCACTGTGGTGGCCCAAGGCTGCAGCCCAGGGGCAGTGGAGGTCTCCTCTGCCTCTAAATACTTCTTCTGTACTTCTACTCTGCGCAAGCTCAGCTACGCTGGTAAGGGCGTGGGGCTCCTCAGGTGACGGGGTGCTTGGCTGTGAAGCAGGAGGCACACAGATCCCAGGGAGGCTGAGAGGAAATCCAGGGTCATCAGAGGTGATGAGGGCTCTGTGGAGGAGCCTGGGCAGGATGGCTGAGCTGTTCCGAGGGCGTGGATGCCAGCTGAGTCTGGGGGTGTGTTTGTGAATACTGCTACTTCCATGGTGGGGAAGTCAAGGAGCAGGGGCCGGAAAGGTCTGGGCTTGAGGTGGAGGGAAGAGGGACCAGATTAAGCATCTTCAGAGGAAAATGTAGGCTTTGTCTTTGCCTTTGCTTCCAGAGAAGGACAGAGTTCTGCATCATACACCTCCAGCCTGAGAGCAGGACCATCCAGCTCAGGTGCACACAGCTCACACATACACGCGCCCTCCAGGCACAGCCCTTCTCAGTGCACATCAACCCCAAGCACGTGCTCCACAGTACTCTCCTGCACCACAGCCCCATTCCACAAGGAATGCACCACCGATATTCCCAAACTCACACTCCTCATCGTACACGCATCCAGCCGCATCCCTCACATACTACAGCCCTCACCACCATACTCCACACCCCTGTATACAGACACCGCTCCAGTATACCCCCCCACGCACATGAAAAGCCCACAGATGACACCACATACACCACTCCGTCCTACGGCCAACGGACACCAAGCTCACGACATTGCTATGTCGTGCCAATGTCCCTCTCTCGTCTACCACACCTGCTCCCTCAGCTTCCGGCATGGCCCATGCATGTTATTATGATTTTAATTTCCTTTTTCAGGAATCCGGAGATTTCATCGAGACACTGCCCAGCCTAGACCACCCCTAGCCCAGGATCAGGAAGAAGGAGAGACCGCTTCCCCATCACGCTGTGTCTCCTCCTCACCCTCTTCACCCTGTAAGAACTATCTGCAACCAGACAAAGAGGAAAGGGGCATGAAAATATACTACATGCAGGTACAAGTGAACAAGGGTGTCGCTGTCTCCTGGAAGACAAAGAAACCCTTGGAGTTGCCTGAAAAGCAGCTGAGGATAGAAGAAGTGACCCTTCCTGAGGATGTGTGCGCAGTAGCCACTGACCCCTCTTCTGATGTGTCCACCGAAAGCCTCCTGCCTGACAGTGAGCCCACTGGGGAGGAGAAAGAGTATGAGGAAAGGGCAGAGCCAGGCAGCCCATCAGGGCCACCTGCCGTCGAGGAGAGACCCAGCGCCAAGACAGCGGACTGGATGCTGACCATGGAGACCGGCTTCAGGTGCATGGCCTGCTGCCGTGTCTTCCCCACCTTTGGGATCCTCCAGCAGCACGTGAAGGGCGGCGTCCTGCAAGGCTTCAGCTGCCGTGCCTTTCATCTCACCATGGCCCAGCGGATGGGCAATGTGGAATCCGAGAGCACCCCTGAGGAAGAGGACGAGGAGGAGGAGGAGGAGAACGAGGAGGAGGAGGAGGAGGAGGAGGAGGAGAAGGAGAAGGAGGTAGAGAAGCAAGAAGAAAAGGAGAATGAGGGAGAGCAGCCCACGGGGGAAGGCCCCATCCCAAAGAGACCCCGCAGGCAGGGTCTTTTCTCTCCTTTGAGTTCCAAACAGCAACTGAGATTCATGGGACAGAAGATCCTGGAAGACGGTGTGGCCGTCCCTTGGAAGAGGTAAGGCTTGAGGCTGGCAGTCTTCTGAGCCTATGTCACAAGGGCCCAGAGGAGTCTAAGGGAAGGGGCCGCACACATGTGCTGGTTTACCTAATGGCTCTGCAGTTGCATCAAATGGGACACACCCAGCACTAACAAAGGCATTGACCTCTGTTGACGTAAACAAGAAGGTGGAGCCTTTTCCTAGGAGTTTTCTCAGGGTCTGCACGATGGACCTCAACTCTTAGAGGACGTACTGCCAGCAGCTCCTTCTCGGCAGAGAGAGCCAGGAGTGGTCTCAAGAGAGGACAGGGGCCCTTGCAGGACCAGAACTTTGAGGTCTGAGAGCCTTGGGCCTGAGCCGAGATCTCACCCGGACCACTGGACCTAGCCTTCTGTGACAAAGGGGAATATGAAAGAGAGTCACGTGGAAATGAGGTCCCCCGAGATATGGAAATGTTCCAGAACCTTCGTTGCGTGGTAGTTGATCTGGAGCCAAGCTCACTGTGGTGTGTGTGGCTCTGAGCATTAAGGCAATGCTGGAGGGTAACCCTGACCAGCAGAGCTTGGAGTGCTTCTTGTCTCTTCCTGTTCTACCTCATTTGTTTTATCCCTTCCAGGGAGAAGAAAGGACCCTCGGGAGAGTAGCAGACAGAATGCCGTGGTCTGAAGGAGGATGAACGGACCGGCACTCAGTCTAATAACATATGACAATAGAAGCGTCCTATGCAATAAAGGCCATTTTCCAAACCTTTCCTGGAGCTTTTATTTAATGACATTTTTCTATCTATGCATCTATCTGTCATCTACATCTGTATCTTTCAAGGTTTGTGAACAAGCTTTCACATAAGCACTAGAGACGTCCGCCAGCATTTTCCAGAAGAGGCCTGCAAATTGCTGGGGACTCCTCACAAATAGGGAACGGCCACAACCCCTGCCACACAGACTATGCGCGTGGCCCTCCTGACGTACTCCCACTCTCTCTCTGAATTTCCCAACGTCTGAGATGAGGGTGCTGGCTGGAGGCAATGATCACGTGCAGGCTGAATCTTCTCCAGATTCTGATTCTCTTCCTGGGCATATCGTCCTTAAGCACAGTCTCCATGTCCCTGGCCACACTGATCTCTCTCCTTCAGTCCTTCCCTCCCTCCCTCTCCTGCCTCCCAGTGCAGAGAATACTTTTTTGCATTTGAAACGACATTTATTTTTGGTTCACAGAATTCTCACCTGTTCTACTGTGGCCTCCGTTGTGAACATTCCAAAGCTGAGACTTTTCTGTTTTTCTCCCTCATTTCTGCTGAGTCTTTACCTTCCTAATGCAGTGAACTCACAGTGCCTAGCTGACTGGATGGGGAAAAAGATCCAGGGAGCAAAGAGAAATAATAAAAGAATATATCAGTTAATTTTTCATAGTGTTATCCAACTACATATTTTTTAAATTTTGGAATAATATTAGGAATCTTCTCTTTATAAAAAACTGAATTATCGGGCTTCCCTGGTGGAGCAGTGGTTAAGAATATGCCTGCGAATGCAGGGGTCATGGGTTCGAGCCCTGGTCTGGGAAGATCCCACGTGCCACGGAGTAACTAAGCCCGCGCGCCACAACTACTGAGCCTGCGCTCTAGAGCCCGTGTGCCACATCAACCGAGCCCACGTGCCACAACTACGGAAGCCTGCGTGCCTAGAGACCATGCTCCGCAACAAGAGAAGCCACTGCAATGAGAAGCCCGTGCACCACAGCCAAGAGGAGCCCCCGCTCACTGCAACTAGAGAACGCCCGCTAGCAGCAACAAAGACCCAATGCAGCCCCAAATAAATTAATTAATTTTAAAAAATTGAATTAGTTTCAAGGGTACAATGTATAAAAGTACAATAAAAGCCCCCCTTCATAACCCCCCAACCCCACTCTCAAGATGGAATCGATATGCTGTGATACAATTTATAGTCGTAGTACTACTCCTCCTCCCACCACATCCGAAATCCTCTGAGCCAGGTGCAGCAGCTTCCTTTCACAATGCTAGGACCCGCCACAAGACACATGATAATCCCTTTGGACATTTCAAGGAGCGGCACCAAGGGAACAGTACCGGGGAAATGCCACTGACAGCTCAGAATATCCATGGCATTTCTAGAGCCTCGGCACTGCTCTCGCTCTGGGAATGAAGGTCCAAAAAGCACGTCAGAGAATGTTCATACTTGTAAACAAGCTCCACCTTTGAAACACAATCTACATAGAACCACATATACAAGCCTGCACATTGGATGAAGCCAACGTCTCCTCCATGATTGACCTTCTGACCACCTTATTGTCTCCTCAACCATAAAAGGTCAACTTCAGACTCACGACCTTGCCTTGTCACCAGAAACATCCAAGCTTGTATCAGTCTTTGTAAGAGCAGATATTTGCTCTCTGAACTATTAGAGACTTGTCACATACACAGAAGTAAAACAGGATTGTTTCTATCTACCTGGGGACCTGGAGTCTTTCACATTGCTCCTGTTAAAACTCTCAGAGCACCAAAACTTTACCTACAAAGGGTTCAAGCTATGACACTCCCAATTTTCACAAACCTCCTCATCTCTTGTGAGTCACATGCAGCCAATTCCAGGAATTGGAAACATGGTTGTGAGGATGAAACTGACTTTGGGGCTCCCCTTGGATATGGTCTTCCAGACTTACCAAAAGGCCATTAAGAGGAAGGTTTACCCCACCTCAGGGAAACCCGAGGCAGTACTTGCAGTCAAGGGCTGGCCATGGCTTCTGAGCTACATCCAAAAAGAATTTCATACTGTACCTGGATCTGCTGATGCCATTTCTGACTGTCCGAGAGCCAGCATGTACCGTTCCTGAACTGCCTTCATTGTGGATCATCAGTAGGGCTGTCACCTTTACTAAATAAAAATACAGGATACCCAGTTAAACTTGAATTTCACATGAATAATAAGTCATCACCTTTAGTATAAGTAGATCCTATGTACTATTTGGGGCATACTTACGTTAAAAATGTACTCGTTGTTTTTCTGACATTCATATTTAACTGAAGAGCCTATATTTTATCTGTCAACCCTACTCAGCAGAAATGATGGAGGCTTATAGATATCCAAGAGATGCCTCAGAGCATCCTCAGCTTTTATTTCTATGTCCTGGACAGTGAGCCCGAGCTTCCCACTCCCATTAATTGGCTATAATGGAGTATAGTCTCCATTTTAGAGGGTTTGCTACTTGTCATTGTTATTATCTTCCTCTCACAGCAGTGAGAGGCCCGCATATTGCAAAACAAACAAACAAACAAACAAACAAAAAGGAATAAGCTTGAATAATTCCTCCAAATCTCAGTGGTTTAAAACAACAAAGGTTCATTTCCCACTCGTTGTACATGCCCATCATGGGCTGCCTAGGAGTTCTGCTCTTCGTTTTCCTTATTCCTGCCCCCTGCTTGACAAAGCCACCTCTCTCAGTCATCTTTGTAGAGAGAAAGAATTCTGGAGCCTCACACTGGCAGTGTGAGTTCTCGCCCAAAAGTAACACACATTACTTCCACCCAAAATTGTTGACCACAATCTTATTTTTAGGGAAACCACTGCCCAAAACTGCCTGCCCTGACCAGGCCCGACAGTAACCACTTTCACGAGTTATCTTAAAACAGGAGGTCCTGGTAAGGAACGCGGAACTAACCAACTACCACCAACCGGAAGAATTAGGGAAAGGTCAAAAGGAGAGAGGAGACTCCTGTCCATATGTCCTACCAACCTCCCAGAATCCTTCTCTCTGGAACCTATCTTAGCTGAGCAATGTGTGCACCACCAGAAAGGATCCTGAGTCAGAATGACTGACCGAAGACAACCCAGAAACTAACCCCATCACCATAAAACCTGAGACTGCGAGCCACATGGCAGAGCAGTTCTCCTGGGTTCCCTTCCCCTCCTGCTCTGCACCCGGACACCCCTTCCCAATAAAGTCTGTTGATTTGTCAGCACGTGTGTCTCCTCAGAAAATTCTTTTCTGAGTGGTAGGCAAGAGCCCACTCTTGGGCCCTGGAAGAGGTCCCTCTTCCTGCAACATTATCATGTGTCTCTCCATTTTCTAAACTCCTTAGGCGAAAGTAATTGTGAACAATACTACTGAATAGTACAGAAACCATACAGAAAAATTCTAATCCCTCCCTGTTAAATAGGAGACTTGACAAAACCACCAAGCTATGCATTCACAAAACTGGGTCTAGAACTCACATCTCTTAGGTCATGATTCAGAACCTTTTCCCACTATGCTATATGTTAGGATTTTTACACCAAGACAATGTAGTTGGGTTAATAATGCCTTTCATTTTTTGTTTTTGTTTTTTTTTCATAAATGGATTCAGGAGGGAGGCTTTGGAAGCCCCTAAAACACTTGCCTTAAACTGAAAAGCAACTGGAAAATAATCCCACTGCCTTTTGAAATGTTTGACCTAGTAAAGATTAGATGTCTGCGAGGCTTTTATGTTCTGAATATAAGGAATAAAAAGGAAACAATCTTCCTAAGACTTTAGGAAACAGGCGGAAAAACTCTTGACTCCCACTTTGCTATTTTGATTAGCTCGTTGACACTTCAGTTCTTTGACTAATAGCAGTGGCAACAGCTGGAGTTTAGCCAAGATATAAGTATATATAATAGGGTGGCGGCCCCTGCAGAACCACATACCACTGTAAATGCTTTAGCTCAATCCTACTTGCTCATAGGTCTGTGCAAAGTAACAAATGGTTCTGAAACATTTATTCCAAATAGCTTTCTTATTATTACTTTAAAGATAACTTGGCTGCCAAATACTTGCTCCCTGGTTAAAAAGAATGCATATATGGGAGGAGGATTTATGTATCAAGATATGCTGCTTATTTCCCTCCTGCTGATACAATGCACATCTAATGAATTAGAGGTAATCTTCCTCTCTTCCCCAAATTGTAGATAAATGAGTATGTCGTTTCTCCCTCCCTTCAATTCATCCTGGTCATAGTTATTTTCTTTAAGAATATTATTCCCCTGCTTAAATCTTAAATGGCTTCCCAATGCGAGAAGAATAAAACCGAAAAGAGTCAACCGAACGTTCAAAGCCCCGTAGGGTTGAAGACCCTGCCGAGTTTTCCAGACTAAGCGTAACACTCACCTTCCCGCCTCCACTCAACTAGGCCAGACTTCCCTCCCTCCATCAGAGGACAGGCGCTTGCTCAACTCATTTCTTTCAAGAGTATAATTTTTCAAAGTACAAATTGTTTTTAAGTTCAATTAAAATCCCACTTTCTACAGGAAGCCCTTCCAGATATCCCAGTGAGAATGGACCACACATTTTCCCAGCATGTTAGTTGTACCTCTGTGATAACTCTTTTCACATCCTTCAATCGGGCAGACTCTTAATGAATGTGTCTGATTTCCCCCACAACATAGAGTAGGAGCCCTTGGCAAGTAAGAGGCCATGATTCCTTATCTCTGGATTTTCCACATCTCCTTGCACTGAGTATGATCCCTAGCAGGACCCTGTGGGCTCCTGGGCACAAAGCCTGTATCGGTGTCCCCCATTTCTTGATTACAGGAAATGGCTTCATTCAGCCTCCATGACCTTCCCTGAGTTCCAAGGAGCAGGTTCAAACAGTTGCTAATTAGAGAAGGGAGGGGATGCGAGGCAAGGGAGGAATAGTCAAAAGAAACACTAGTGCAGCCTTCGGGCAGGGTCTTGGTTCCCCCTTAAGGGATACACATAACAATATCTTTGAGCTGTTTTGCAGATACTGAAACCCCCACTAGGTGGGAGAAGTTAATGGTGTGCTACCCACAAACACACAGACCCCAGAACCAGTTGGAACCGTAAGGTTGATGATGCTGACACCCACTTACCTCACCACCAACCAATCAGAGAAATGTCCATGAGCTGATCATGCTCTCCTCTTTGAACGATTACTATAAAACTCCTCACTACCCTCTCCAGGTCAGGGACACAGAGTTTTGAGGGCAATCGCCTGCTCTAGCCCCCTTTGCCTGGCAAAGCAATAAAGCTATTCTTTTCTACTTCACCCACAACTCTGTCTTGAGATTTAATTCAGTGTCAGGGTACGGAGGCCGGATTCGGCTTCAAGTATGAGCTCCCCTACTTGTTCCTCTATCCCGCAAAAAAAAAAACAAAAGCTTAAATAAATTACCAAAGTACTGGATCTTCTTCCTCCCTAGGCAAAACAATGTCCTGACCAGTGGCCTCTCTTCCTTTTCCCCATACCAGCACAGGAATGCCATCTCTGCATTTATGCTTGCCTGTCACCATGTTCATGTAACTGAACAGAAGTGACAGCCCTCGGGCTTCCCTGGTGGCGCAGTGGTTGGGAGTCCGCCTGCCGATGCAGGGGACACGGGTTTGTGCCCCGGTCCGGGAGCATCCCGCATGCCGCGGAGCCACTGGGCCCGTGAGCCATGGCCGCTGGGCCTGCATGTCCGGAGCCTGTGCTCCGCAAAGGGAGAGGCCACAACAGTGAGAGGCCCACATACCGCAAAAAAAAAAAAAAAAAAAAAAAAAAAAAACTATACACCATGCCCAAATGAAATGCAGTGATGATGAAACATATGAAAATCAATCATTGTAATACAGCAAAATTAACAGAAGGAAAGACAAAACCACATGATTATATCAACTGATGTAGAAAAAACATTTGACAAAAGTCTAATACCCTTTCCTGATAAAAACACAGTGAACTATTAATAGAAGGAAAGTACTTCAACATAATAAAAGCCATATATGTAAAACCAACAGCTAACATCATACTCGGCAGTGAAAGACTTAAAGCTTTTCCTCTAAGACCAGGAAGACGGAAAAGATACCCACTCTCATCACTACTATTCAACATAGTACTAAATGTCCTAGCCAGAGAAATCAGACACACATAAAAATAAAATAAAAGGCATCCAAATTTGAAAGGAAGAAGTAAAATGATCTCTGTTTACAGATGACATATTAGGCACAAAAATTCCTAAAGATTACACACACACACACACACACACACAAACAAACCTGCTGAACCCAAGAAATAATTTTAGCAAAGTTGCAGAATACAAAATTAACAAACACAATGCAGTTGCATTTTTATACATTAACAATGATCAATCTGAAAGAGAATTAAGAAAATAATCTCACTTACAGCAGCATCAAGAAGGAGAAAATGCTTAGGTATAAAATTAGCCAAGAAGGTGAAGAACTTGTACATTGAAAACTACAACACACTGCTTAAAGATATCAAGGAAGATTGTATTTGTATATAAATGGAAAGACATCCCATGCTCAAGGATTGGAATATCGTTAAAATGGCCACGCTACCCAAAGAAATCTACAAATTGAATGCAATTCCGATCAAAATCCCAGTAGCAGAAAAATATCTTATGATTCTTATGGAGCCTCAAGTAGCCATAACAATCTTGTAAAAGAACAAAGTTAGAAGCCTCACACTTCCTGATTTCACAACACAGTACAAAGCAACAGCAATCAAAGTGGTATGGTACTTGTAGAAAAACATTTAGACCAGTTTAACAGAGTAGAGAGCCTAGAAATTAACCCTTGCTTATATGGCCAAACGATATTTGACAAAGGTGCCAAAAATACACAATGGGGAAAACACAATCTCTTAAACAAATGATATTGGAAAACTGGATATCTACTTGCAAAAGAATAAATTAAAGAACGAAGTACAGGGGTTCCCTGTGGTGCAGTGGTTGAGAGTCCACCTGCCGATGCAGGGGACATGGGTTCGTTCCCCTGGTCCGGGACGATCCCACATGCCACGGAGCGGCTAGGCCCGTGAGCCATGGCCGCTGAGCCTGCGCGTGCGGAGCCTGTGCTCCACAACAGGACAGGCCACAACAATGAGAGGCCCGCGTACCGCAAAAAAAAAAAAAAAAAAAAAAGAAAGAAAGAAGTACAGGACCAAAACTATAAAACTCCTAGAAGCAAGCATAGGGTAAAAATTTTAGGACATTACATTTGGCAATAATTTCTGGGATACGATACTAAAAGCACATACAACAATGCAAAAGTAGACAAATAGGACTACATCAAATTTTAAAACTTCCATGCAGGTAAGGAAACAATCAACAGAATGACAAGGCAACCTATTGGAATGGGAAAAATATTTGAAAATCTTATGTCTAATGTGGGATTAATATCCAAAATATCTGAGGAACTTCCACAACTCAACAAAAAAACCCACAAATAACTGATTTTTTAAGTGCAAAGAACTTGAACAGACAAGTCTCCAGTGAAGATATACAAATGGCCAACAAGCACATGAAAAGATGCTCAACATCACTAAACTTAAGAGAAATGCAAATCAAGGCCACAATGAGACATTATCTCACACCCATTGGGATGGCCACTGTCAAAAGAACAGAAATAACAAGTGTTGGAGAGGACACGGAGAGGTAAGAACCCTGTGCCCTCTTGCTGGGAATGAGAAATGGTGCAGCCACTAGAGAAAATAGTACAGAAGTTCCTCAAAAAATTAAAAATAAAATTACCATATGATCCAGCAATCCCACTTCTGGGTTTATATGCAAAATAATTCAAAGCAGGATCTCAGAAATAAATCTGCACACTCTGCAACATTATTCACAATAGTCAGGAGGTGGAAGCAAACAAAATATTCCTTCACAGATGAATGGACATACAAACAATGAAATATTATACAGCCTTAAAAAAAAAGAAGGGAATCCTGTCAAATGCTACAACATGGATGAATCCTGAGGACATGATGCTAAGCAAAATAAGCCAGTCACAAAAGGACAAATACTGTATGATTCCTCTCATATGAAGTATGTAGAGTACTCAAAATCATAGAAACAGAAAGTAGAAAAGTGGTTGCCAAGGAAGGGCTGGAAGAAGGAGGGTGGGGGAATTAGTGTTTAATGGGTATCGAGTTTCAGTTCTGCAAGATGAAAAAGTTCTAGAAGTCTGTTGCACAACAATGTGAATACACTTAAAACACTAAACTGTATGCTTAAAATGACTTAGATGATAATCACTGTCATGTGTTTTTAGTACAATTTTTTAAATATATACTGACGTCTGAGTGCTAACCACAGAGAATATCATTTAATTTGTCTGGGATGCAGACTGGACACTGGGATTTTATTTTATTTTTTTTAATTTTTTTTTTTGCGGTACGCGGGCCTCTCGCTGTTGTGGCCTCTCCCGTTGCGGAGCACAGGCTCCAGAGGCACAGGCTCAGCGGCCATGGCTCACGGGCCCAGCCGCTCCATGGCATGTGGGATCTTCCCGGACCGGGGCACGAACCCGTGTCCCCTGCATTGGCAGGCGGACTCTCAACCACTGCGCCACCAAGGAAGCCCGACACTGGGAGTTTTTAAAGGCCTCCTGTAATTCATCAGTGCCATACAGGACCATGGGCCTAGTGTCACATGTTATGATTTTTCCAAGACAGGCTAAAATCAAGATTTTTATCTTTATTTGTAATGTTTATATAAACACTGCTGTTTTTTTTTTTTAATGCTGGCAACTAATTTTTTAAATTCTGTGCAAACCAAACACACCACTCTTGCTGCCTCTTGGGCTACCGATCTCCAAGTTCCTTTCTAGCTTACAATGTCTGTGGATCAAAATTAAGTTTCCTGTGTCTCAGTAGGTGGCCTCCTTACCAGGGGACTCTCCTCTGGCTTTTGAATCTTCCTATGTGAAATACTCATCAATAAAATGGGTCACTATGCATAATGGGGTGTCCCAAGAAGTGTATCATGTATCATGGTTACAAGTCCTTGGCATGTGTGGGTTATCGTTTTGGTCAGTAAAGTCGATTGGAGGTTTCTGAACAACAATTTCAGGCAGAGAAACCTGGTTCTTTTGAGGGGGTGGGGGGATGTTTGTTTATTTGATTTCCAGTTTGAGAGAACCCTGTAGTTTAAGCTGAATAGTACATGGATTCCTAAATACACTTACCATACAAAAGTTGAATTGCTTTCATGTAAGTAGGACTGGAGAAGTGGGAAGTGAATGACTGTAATTCATCTCCTGCCTTATAAACAGGCTTTTCTTTTTTTTTTTTTTTTTCTTTTTGCGGTACGCGGGCCTCTCACTGTTGTGGCCTCTCCCGTTGCGGAGCACAGGCTCCGGACGCGCAGGCCCAGCGGCCATGGCTCACGGGCCCAGCCGCTCCGCGGCATATGGGATCCTCCCAGACCGGGGCACGAACCCGTATCCCCTGCATCGGCAGGCGGACTCTCAACCACTGCGCCACCAGGGAGGCCCAACAGGCTTTTCTGTCCTGAGCAAACTTGGCTCCACAGAGCCTCCATCCAGGTTCAAAGGGAAAGGTTCAAGGGCTGGAGGAGGGAAAGCAGTGAGCTGAACATCTTCATTCCCTGCTCCTGAGTAACCACTGCTCTTACCCACTGTACTGAGCTTCTACTTAAGCTTTTGTTAGAAAAGGGGTTCAAGTGCTTTAAAGAAAGAAGTTAAAAAAACCCTGACCTAGATGAGGCTATCTAGAATACTCATTAATTTTTCAGATAACACTAATAGAAAAGTAACTGCACAAATAGAAAATACAAGCACCAATGAACAGTGAATACATGGATGGAAAAGAAAGTGGAATTCTGAGGCTATCCAACAAACCAAATCATACGTTATTGTTTATAACACAACTTCAACCTAGAGAAAGCCTAAGTAAAAGCATGGGGATGTAAGGTCCCTTGCAGCCTGCCCACTCACCTTCCGCGTGGAGCAACACTCCAGGCTAGATTTTAGTGTCTGTGAGAGTGAAAAGCATGCTTAGCAGTGAGGTTAAGTAAAGGTCTATAACATGAATCTTGAGGAAAGAGTAAAATAACCAAGATTATTCTTTCAAGATAAAAACACTGTAAAAGATTGAATCTAAAAAGACAAAGGCTGCAGAAGCAGCCAAAGAAAAAAATAGGTAAATTGGACTATATCAAAATTTAAAACTTTTATGCATCCAACTTTTGTACTATCAACAAAGTGAAAAGGCAGCTCTTGGAATGAAACAAAATATTTGCAAATTATATGTCTGACAAAGGGTTAATATCAAGAATATAAACAGAACTCCTACAACTCAACAACAAAACAAACAAACAACTCAATTTAAAAATGGGCAAAGGACTTGAATAGGAATTTCTTCAAAGAAAATATACAAATATCTAATAAGCGCATGAAGAGATGGCTTTACATCTCTAATATTAGGGAAATACAAATCAAAACCACAGTGAGACACCACTTCCCATTCGTCAGAATGGTTATTATCCAAAAAACAGAAAATAACTATTGGTGAAGATGCGGAGAAATCGGAACTCTTGTGCGCTGCTGGTGGGAATATAAAACAGTGCAACACTGTGGAAAGTAGTATGGCAGTTCCTCAAAAAATTAAAAATAGGATTACTATCTGATCCAACAATTCCACTTTTGGATATATACCCAAAAGAATTGAAAGCAAGGATGTGAAAAGATATTTGCCCAACCACATTCATAGCAGTAGTATTCACAATAGCCCAAAGGAGGAAACAACCCAATTGTGCATCAACGCACACATGGATAAAGAAAATGTGGTGTACACCTAGCGTGAAGTATTATGCAACCTTAAAAAGGAAAGAAATTCTGACACATGCTACAACGTGGATGAACCTTGAAGATAGTATGTGAAGTGAAATAAGCCAGTCACAAAAGGACAAATACTGTATATTACCTCACCTATATACGATACCTAGAATAGTCAAATTCATAGAGACAGAAAGTAGAATGATAGTTGCCAGGGGCTGGGGGAAGGGAGGAAAGAGGAGTTATTGTTTAATGAGTACCGGGTTCCCATCTTACGAGATGAAAAAAGTCCTCAAAGTGGACAGTAGTGATGGTTGCACAACAGTGTGAATGCCACTGAAGTGTATACCTTTTTTATAAAATGGTTAAAATGGTAAATTACATGTTATGTATATTTTACCACAATGTTTTCAAACATTTTTTAAAAACAAAGACTATAAAATCATGAAAGCATGTTAGCCCACATGCCAAGTGAGTTTCATGAGATGCCAGCCACACGGACTTAACGTATTTCTTCTTTACAATATCATCCCACTTCATTTGATAGACATGAGAAGCTGTGATCCATCAGGGTGAACTCTGAGTGCACCTGCAATGGCAGGACTGGTCATAGGGACTGTGACTTAGGAAGGAAATCAATGGAAACATTAAAGAAAGCTTAGAAGGGCTGGTTGAACACAATGAGGTGAGCAGGAATACTGAAAACATTTCAGCCCAAAGGGATTTTAGTGAACCTGATGATTCTCGAACATTACTGGCAAGGCTACTTATAACAGACATCAAACTACTTATTATAACAGGGGAGATAAAAGTCAACTGGTACAGTTTGTGAGAATGAAGTCTTTAGACTACTAACAGGACAAAAGTGTAGACAGTAGGGATTGTTTATCAGACACTAAATGTAATACAGAGAGAAACTAAAGGATCTCATTCCAAAAACACATAAACTTGCCTCATGGATGCTGAAACAATCTTGCGGTTGGAGACAGCAATGATTTCACACATTTTACAATATTAGAAGGTCTGGCCCCCCTTCCTCTGGAAAAGTGAAGATGCTGATTTTTTTTTCATCCTCTCTGCTTCAGATGGATCTGAGAAACTCAGACGTGTTTGGCATGACGTGTACCACCATTAAATATGCTTCAAGGAGTTACAATATCAACGGATAATGAATAACGTAAAATTAACCATGAATAAAAGACAGACCAAATTTGATACTTCCACGAATTGAGAACTAAGAGCAAATTCACAGCAAGTAAGAGAAAACTCCAACAAAGGAACCTGGAAAAAGCTCCAAAAGATTGAGTTATAACGTAAAAAAGAATTTTCAAGAAAACGTGTCAATTAAGCTTTGGGCAAGATTTAAGAGCAGAGGCAAAGCTCTCAAGTTCATGGTGGTGCTAGAGGATCCAATCCCCCTGCTGTGCCTGAGGTAGGCAGTGAAGGAAGAAGATAAAGACATGATGCTTCGTGGGAGCAGGAAGATACACAAAGAGCTGCCAATGAGCTCCATCAGCAAGTGGCCCCCCAGCCCACTGGCAGCACAATGGGAACCAGACACCTGCGCACAATGCCTGAAGCACACACCAGAAGGATGCTCTGCGTCCAGAGACATGCCAAGCTTCAGCGGCAAAGACCTCTCCAGGTGGGAAAAATGTAATTGACCTATGTGCTTTTCTTCTTTTTATTCCTCTTTTTATTGATGTCAGGTCACTGAATATTCATATCATAAAAGCTATGTTCCATTTCATAGAGATAGCCATTTCAGGGTTTGGGATTTAGACAAATGATCTACTTCACAACAACCATCCATAAGACCCACATCACTTTACTTCTCAGTATTCAACCTTCCTAAATCCTCCCAGATGGCTACATTTTACCAAAAGACGTCTCTCCATTCACAGGAGCAGGGCTTCATGGGGGAGCAATTGCTCACACTTTCTGTGACTCGCCAACCACGTTTCTTGTGAGTAAAGGTCACCACAGCTTAATAACACTTTCTGTGTAGAATACGGAGAGGAACACAATTACATTTTATAATCAGATCTACGTTTGTCCTTGTGACATAGCAACAGAGGAGAATAAAACATTCACTGACTGTCAAGCCTCGAAAGATGACTTTAAATCACCCAGCTTTATGTTTCAGTGGCCTTTTTTATTGAAACATAATCAACTCATATTTGATGAAACAGACACAAGACTATGGGAAGAACAATGATTCCAAATGTGGAGAAGGTCTGGACTTCTTACTGTTTGTTATTTCAGTAATTTAAGCATTTTGAGATTCAGGTCTATGAAACTCCTTTCTAACCCAAATCAAGGACTTGGTCTCTCTCCAAAGTTTTTTAAAGAAAACACGGATTGAAAGACAATGCACATCAGTCATGTGGGGGAAAGGCGGCTTTTGTAGTGAGATATGGATCTGAATCTCAGCCTTATCACTTATTAGTTACATGACCTGACATTCGTGTCGTTACCTCTCTGAGCCTCAATTTTCTGTCTGTAACATGGTGCTGATAATGCTTACTTCTGCTGCTTGCTGAGGATATTAAATGGGGTAATGAATCAACATTACCTGGCACAGAGCCAGGGGCATGGTCAATGTTTTAAAAATTGAAGGTAAAAAGAGGTTAGGACATTTCTGGCTTCTATATGTGCTGAGGAGAAGGAAGAAGGTGGGGAGAGAAGGAAAGAAAAGAAGGAGTATCACAGCACAATGCACTGATACCCCTAAGATACGTCACTATCCTAACATCCTTTCTAACAGAAACACAGAATAGAATCGAAGACCCATCTTATGCAGCCAACTCATAAAGCAGGTATAGGACTCCCACCATAACATCAGGAGTCCAACGGGTTCCACTGTAATTAACTTGGATTTGTACTCAGACCATTCAGATGTGAGGATAAAATCATTTCTTAAATAAACTAAAGGGAACTTAAAGCTATCCCTCTACCCCCAGTCTCTACTGCAAGGGCTAAAGAATTTCCATATTCGTCTCCCTTTCCCACTCACTTCAGACATGCCATGTCCCACCAAGATGCAGTTATCCTACTTCCCTCTCTTCCGTCTCTGTTTGGGTGAAAAAAATCATCCATTCCTGTATTGGTTCAGTCTTTTGGACCATTTCTAACCGATTTTCTTCATATCTCATCACAGAATGATAACTTTAGGCAAGGCTTGAAGAGTAAACTGCAGCCAGCTAGCAAATTCAAAACAAGCCCAAGGTCAGCAGCACACCAGTGAGACCAGGGTTCATTACTTAAACGTTAGAATCATTTCACATGAAAATGAAAAGGGGGGTTAATCAGTTAATGAATCTGGCACAGCAGCATCCAGAGCGGCAGGGGAGGACAAAACACTGAATGAGTTCAGAAACCAAGGAGACATTATAAACAAAGAGGGCCATTGCCTACATGTCCCTGCTTCTCTCCTTAAGATCTGAATGTCCTTTGAATCCTAACATTTAAGAGTGCAACCCTTTCCAGCTCTGGGAGGCTTGAATGCCTCTAGTGAAATGCCAGCGTTAATGAGAGTCTAATATACCTTTCCACCTGCAGCACCTGTGCAGACAAATTGTACCAGGCTTCAGACAAGCTGAAAAGCCTCCGTGTGCTGTAGATGGAACAGCTGGTAGAGTCAGTGTTCATTTGCTGAATGGTTCCTGTAGTCCCAGCTTGAGCTGGATAGGAAACTCTACAAAGGTAGCTAACTCGGAGCTTCCACGCAAGAAACATCTGTCAACTCAACAACTTTGTGTGAGACGCCTGCCTTCTCGGCTGTGGCGAATGACGACAAAGACTGCCACCAGATAGACTGACAATGGTAGTCAACACGTCCTTTCTGAAATGACACAGCAAGACTCCATCGCCACTAGCTCCAGTTTTGAAACAACATCTGGCACAGAACCAGGGTCATTTACCCACCCCTCTCCTTGGAATAAAATGAACACTTGGTTATTCACAATGCATTTGGTCCCCTTCCATTGAGAGGTATTTTAGCTACCTATTTGTTCTATCTATTGAGTTTATTCTGCATCATTGTATCTACTCTACAAAGCCTGTAAGCATTATTATCAAAAAGAAAGATGAAAAACACCTTTTCAGGAACAGAGTGGTAGAAACCTTCAAACCACCCAACTAACTTCAAAGCATTATCTAACTCCCAGAATTACCCCAGTGGGTACAAGCACATACTATGGAGAGAGTGTATTTTTCAATAAAATATTCCCTTTGTGGGCTGAAACATGCCCTATCTTCTTATGAAATTATTAGTTCGTTATTAAAATTCTTCAATTGAACTATTTCTTGAGATCTGTTCCTCTGCTGACTCATACCCGCTATCACTGATCCTAATCCCACCCTGTACCAGAGATTCTCAGTAAAAGGAAACGAGAAGATTGTACATACACAAAGCCTACGTTCACACCTTCTCTCCAAAACTAATACACCAATAAAGCCAATAAACCAGTTGAAAATCAACAAAGAGAAAAAGAGATCCTTCCATGCTCCATGCCCACCTGATCTCACATTGTCCTACTTCTACTCTCAGCTTTGTCTTCCATTTCTAGATCTTTTCCTACCTTTTGGGAAAATCTGAACTTATCTTCTGAATGAGAAAACTAAATGCCTTTAGTGAATACTCACCCCTACATCTTCCTTCACTACACAAACTTCATCATGCATTTTCAAGGCAAGCACCTTATCTGAGCTCCCCCTGACTCTCCACAATGAGGGAAGGGGACTGTCCAAAATTTCCCATCAGAATGAAGTTGGATGCAAACAAAGAGCCATCTGAACTTTAAGGCTACAATAGGTTGTTCTGAATTTCACTCTTTGAGGAAAAGCATTTCTTTAAATGATGGTCCTTTAAAATGTTAATCTATTGCCAATGTGCTTCAGCATCACTTTAGGGAAAATCAAATGACACTCTGTTTCCTATAGACACTTTACAGTCTACAAGCTGAGGTGATTAACGCTTGATATTCAGTACAACATGGTGGCCCAAAAGCTAATAAGAAGCTTATTATGAATGACTTCACAGCCTAAGACAGTAGCCTACAATTCCTTCCCATTACTGGTTCTGTCCTCCAAGTCTAATGAGTATTCCTGCACATAACTTTACACTTTGATTTTTTATCATTACCAAGCCATCAGACATGGATTAGGAGCAAAGTCAAAGTAATAGGAAGTTATATCCCAATATTATTTTTGAGCAACTAACAGTTCTCACTTGAATGAAATGAATTTTATTTTACACCAAACTCAATGATATAGCTGTCGTCTGGAACTTCAGTGCTATACTCTACTTCCTGGAAGTTTAGCTCATTGGATTCCTGGATTTCAGCACAGAAACCCTGAGTTCCACTCTTCAGGCCTGCCATTGAGTTACTATGTAATCATGCCTAAGTCATTTTTTGATTTGTTTGCTTTTTCTCCATTGGTAAAATGGCAATAATCCAAATTCTCCAAGCCAGGGACCTCATTTTAGGATTTATTTTTAAGCTATGTTTCTAGAAGCCCTAAAATTCTGCATAGTTGTTTCAGGTGTTACATACAAATAATTTAGTCCAAATTTTTTATTTTTAATGTATATTTTAACACTGTGGGAATATTCTAGGAGTCACTGACTCACAAGTGATATATATTAGGTTTTAACACATTTTGGTGAACCCCCTTGCAAGGCATGTCTGGTTAACTCATTCTTGTCTGCAAATCTCAGTGTAAGACTCCTACCAAATTTGTGTATATAAATGACCTTACTTTAAATATGTTATTTATTAGTAAGTGTGTAGATTGGCCCTGGTCATTTTTTTAAAACAGCAGTACCTGCTTTGCTCTCATTTCTAAACATGTGTAATCAAGTCCTCATGTCTGTGAAAGCCTTTGTCAAAGCCTACATGCTAAACCAGTCCATATTGGGCATGTGCAGTACCTAGTCTTAGCATGCAACCTTTGGGCAATGAGGCAAGATGGTGCTAGTGGTATAGTGAGAAACTGCTAGAGCCAGGTTACAAGGGCTGCTTGATTAATGGCAGATTTTGCAATCATGTTGGGGAATCATGCTGGATTTTCAGGGTGACAAACAGTTTTCAGGATCCCAAAGGGTTAGATGAGACACCATTCTGGGTTTCATGCAACTGGATAGGACCTCAGAGAATGGAAAATCCATGTTCCTTGAACATCGCACAGACTGGCCTATTGGTACAATTGGCTAAGTACATATCATCTAAGTTTATCACGGTAAACTGTCCCTTCTCTAAGATTTATATAATAAGAGAATTCCGTTTTCCCCTATCAGTAACCCACTTCTACAATAACATGCCCCTCCAATTTCTATACCATGTAAAATTCAGACTCATCTACCTGGAACCCAGTCTTATCACATAATAGTCAATTACTCAATAACTAATTTCTAACAGATAATGTTTTAATATTACTTAGTTATAAATCTTTTAGTACTTATTAGAAGTTTTGTGTGCTTCTTCCCTGACTTTGATGCTTATGATAAGAAATATGAGGGCTTCCCTGGTGGCGCAGTGGTTGAGAGTCCACCTGCCGATGCAGGGGATGCGCATTTGTGCCCCGGTCTGGGAAGATCCCACATGCCGCAGAGCGGCTAGGCCCGTGAGCCATGGCCGCTGAGCCTGCCCGTCCGGAGCCTGTGCTCCGCAAAGGGAGAGGCCACAGCAGTGAGAGGCCCGTGTACCGCAAAATATAAAAAAAAAAAAAAAAAAATACAAGCAGTAGTTAGGCATTGTTGGTGATGCAATTTTGAAATGGGATTTCTTACTATACCTCCCATGGGTTTCTGGGTAAATAATAACTGCAGAGTGTCCTGAGAGCACACAGCAGTCCATTACCATTTTCAGCTACCTGCCTGTCAAATCAGTATTTTCATAATATAGTTTATACTTTGGAGTTCTAGAGAAAATTATATTTGTAAAAGGAATCAATCACTGGGGGGAAAAAAGTTTGAAAGCTGCTATTTTGACGACACAACCGCTGGCATCATTTGTAAATCAACCTGATAGATAAAACCAAAACATCCAACGTGTATTCCATGCTGTATTTTGTCTGAGTTATGAGTAGGCATACCCCCTGAGAGGGAGACTGCTTACTTCAGCCCAACTCAAAACACAGATGGAACAGCTCTCCAAAATCAATTATGCAGTCAATGCATGAAAATAGAAAAAGTAAGTTTTGTGGGGAGACAGAAAATTTGGGTTTCATCTGAATCAGAAAGAATACACAGAGGTCTCATGATGATACTATCATGTCACTGATATTTATTATAAATATTGGATGCCTCTGGCCTGGTTGTATATTTATGATAAGGAATTAAACCAGTTGTTAAATGCCGAGCTGTGATTACACATGGGTTCTGGTCCGATTCAATCTTTTCTTTTCTTTTCTTTTTTAACATCTTTATTGGGTTATACTTACTTTAAAATGGTGTGTTAGTTCATGCTTTATTAAAAAGTGAATCAGCTATATATATATACATATATCACCATATCTCCTCCCTCTTGTGTCTCCCTCCCACTCTCCCTATCCCACCCCTCTAGGTGGTAACAAAGCACCGAGCTGATCTCCCTGTGCTATGCGGCCGCTTCCCACTAGCTATCTATTTCACATTTGGTAGTGTATATATGTCCATGCCACTCTCTCACTTCATCCCAGCTTACCCTTCCCACTCCCCGTGTCCTCAAGTCCATTCTCTACATCTGTGTCTTTATTCCTATCCTGCCCCTAGGTTCTTCAGAACCTTTTTTTTTTAGATACCATATATACGTGTTAGCATAGGGTATTTATTTTTCTCTTTCAGACTTACTTCACTCTGTATAGCAGTCTCTAGCTCCATTCACCTCACTACAGATAACTCAATTTTGTTTCTTTTTATGGCTGAGTAGTATTCCATTGTATATATGTGCCACATCTTCTTTATCCATTCATCTATCGATGGACACATAGGTTGCTTCCATACCCTGGCTGTTGTAAATAGAGCTGCAATGAACATTGTGGCACATGACTCTTTTTGAATTATGGTTTTCTCAGGGTATATGCCCAGTAGTGGGATTGCTGAGTCGTATGGTAGCTCTATTTTTAGTTTTTTAAGGAACCTCCATACTGACCTCCATAGTGGCTGTATCAAGTTACATTCCCAACAACAGTGCAAGAGGCTTCCCTTTTCTCCACAGCCTCTGCAGCACTTACGGTTTGTAGATTTTTTGATGATGGCCATTCTGACTGGTGTGAGGTGATACCTCATTGTAGCTTTGATTTGCATTTCTCTAATGATTAGTGATGTTGAGCATTCTTTCATGTGTTTGTGGGCAATCTCTATATCTTCTTTGGAGAAATGTCTATTTAGGCCTTCTGCCCATTTTTGGATTGGGTTCTTTGTTTTTTTGATATTGAGTTGCATGAGATGTTTGTGAATTTTGGAGATTGATCCTTTGTCAGTTGCTTCGTTTGCAAATATTTCCTCCCATTCTGAGGGTGGTCTTTTCATCTTGTTTAGGGTTTCTTTTGATGTGCAAAAGCTTTTACGTTTCATTAGGTCCCATTTGTTTATTTTTATTTCCATTTCTCTAGGAGGTGGGTCAAAAAGGATCTTGCTGTGATTTATGTCATAGACTGTTCTGCCTATGTTTTCCTTGAAGAGTTTAGTGTCTGGCTGTATATTTAGGTCATTAATCCATTTTGACTTTCTTTTTCGTATGGTGTTAGGGAGTGTTCTAATTTCATTCTTTAACATGTAGCTGTCCAGTTTCCTCAGCACCACTTATAGAAGAGGCTCTCTTTTTTCCATTGTGTATTCTTGCCTCCTTTCTCAAAAATAAGGTGACCAAATGTGCGTGGCTTTATCTCCGGGCTTTCTGTCCTGTTCCACTGATCTATATTTCTGTTTTTGTGCCAGTACCATACTGTCTTGATTACTGTAGCTTTGTAGTATAGTATGAAGTCTGGGAGCCTGATTCCTCCAGCTCGTTTTTCTTTCTCAACATTGCTTTGGCTATTCAGGGTCTTTTGTGTTTCCATACAAATTGTGAAAATTTTTGTTCTAGTTCTGTGAAAAATGCCATTGCTAGTTTGATGGGAATTGCACTGAATCTGTAGATTGCTTTGGGTCGTATAGTCATTTTCACAATGTTGATTCTTCCAATCCAAGAACATGGTATTCCTCTCCATCTATTTGAATCATCTTTCATTTCTTTCATCAGTGTCTTACACTTTTCTGCATACAGGTCTTTTGTCTCCTTAGGTAGGTTTATTCCTAGGTATTTTATTCTTTTTGTTGCCATGGTAAATGGGAGTGTTTCCTTCATTTCTCTTTCAGATTTTTCATCATTAGTGTACAGGAATGCAAGAGGTTTCTGCCCATTTTGTATCCTGCTACTTTACCAAATTCATTGATTAGCTCTAGTAGTTTTCTGGTAGCATCTTTAGGATTCTCTATGTAAAGTAGCATGTCATCTGCAAACAGTGACAGCTTTACTTCTTTTCCAATTTGGATTCCTTTTATTTCTTTTTCTCCTCTGATTGCTGCGGCTAAAACTTCCAAAACTATGTTGAATAATAGTGGTGAGAGTGGACAACCTTGTCTTGTTCCTGATCTTAGAGGAAAGGGTTTCAGTTTCTCACCATTGAGAACGATGTTAGCTATGGGTTTGTCATACATGGCCTTTATTATACTGAGGTAAGTTCCCTCTATGCCTAGTTTCTGGATGCTTTTTATCATAAATGGGTGTTGAATTTTGTCAAAAGCTTTTTCTGCATCTCTTGAGATGATCATATTGCTTTACTCCTTCAATTTGTTAATATGGTTTATCACAATGATTGATTTGCGTATATTAAAGAATCCTTGCATCCTGGGATAAACCCCACTTGATCGTGGTGTATGATCCTTTTAATGTGCTGCTGGATTCTGTTTGCTAGTATTTTGTTGAGGATTTTTTCATCTCTGTTCATCAATGATATTGGCCTGTAGTTTTCTATCAATGTGACATATTTGTCTGGTTTTGGTATCAGGGTGATGGTGGCCTTGTAGAATGAGTTTGGAAGTGTTGCTCCATCTGCTACATTTTGGGAGAGCTTGACAAGGAGACGTGTTAGCTCTTCTCTAAATGTTTGATAGAATTTGCCTGTGAAGCCATCTGGTCCTGGGCTTTTGTTTCTTGGAAGATTTTTAATCACAGTCTCAATTTCAGCACTTGTGATTGGTCTGTTTATATTTTCTATTCCTTCCTGGTTCGGTCTCGGAAGGTTATGCTTTTCTAATAATTTGTCCATTTCTTCCAGGTTGTCCATTTTATTGGCATAGAGTTGCTTGTAGTCATCTCTCACGATCCTTTGTATTTCTGCAGTGTCAGTTGTTACTTCTTCTTCATTTCTAACTGTTGATTTGCATCTTCTCCCTTTTTTTCCTGATGAGTCTGACTAATGGTTTATCAATTTGGCTTCTCTTCTCAAAGAACCGGCTTTTAGTTTTATTGATCTTTGCTACTGTTTCCTTCATTTCTTTTTTGTTTATTTCTGATGTGATCTTAATGATTTCTTTCCTTTTGCTAACTTTGGGTCTTTTTTGTTTTTCTTTCTCTAATTTCTTTAGGTGTGAGGTTAGGTTGTTTATTTGAGATTTTTCCTGTTTCTTGAGGTAGGATTGTATTGCTATAAACTTCCCTCTTAGAACTGCAGTTGCTGCATCCCATAGGTTTTGGGTCATCATGTTTTCATTTCACATAACTGATGTGTCTTAGATGCTTAACATGAAAACAAATATTCTAAAATCAGCAGTGTCCTTTTGCTTTTTGTATCACTTCTATATTATATCATTATTTAAACAATACTGTAGCCAATTAATGTGCATAGGGAAAAATCAATCGACCATAAAGAAAGCTTAAGTTTTTCTATTATTTAATATCTTTTCATAGAAGGCAACTTGACAACTGTTTTCTCTCAAGAAAATGACTTCCTAGGGGTTCTCCCAGAATCAAACCCAGTCATAAACATTCCAGTTCAAATAGTTAATATGAGAAATGGAAGAAACGCCAATAGGAAAGTGAGATAGGGAAGAGAAGGCAAGCATTAAATACTGTGTTATAGCCAGGTAAGAGTGTGGAAAAGTGGAGGTAATCCACAGAGAAACTCTGGGAAACACAAGCTTCCAACTTGAAGGGCCAGGGAGCTGGGGCATTTAGATACCCACTCCCATCAGTCCTTGGTTGAGGACTGCTGCTGGGAAGCTATTAATTCCCCTCACTTCCTTCCTGCCATCTACACAGACAGAGCAGACTTCAACAGCTTCAGAAGTTCCTGGGCTGGAAAATGCCAAATAATGGCAATTGAAAGTTTGCCACATGCACAAAATGGTAGGGTCTAAGAAATATAGGAGGGACATTGAACAAATTGCCAATAGCAGGCAACCGGCAAATGCAAATTCAGAGGGCTTCACAAGTCATCTTAGCAATTAGAATAGATAATAAGAAACCTCTCTCAACAAGAGCCTGAGATGCACTATTCTTATCATTTGAATAATGAGTGCTGGTTTCCATTTATTAAACAGTTCTTATGTGCCAGGTACTGTACCAATGGCCCAACGTCCATGATCTCATTTAATGCCCACAACAATCTTATTAGTACATCACCAGTTTATAGAGGAGGAAGCTGGACTCAGAGGCATTAAGTAATTTACTGAAGTAACAGACACCAGCCCAGGTCTCTCAGTTGCCAAAATATTTTCTCTTTCTGCCTCCCACTGTTTTCAGCGTCCCTAGATGGACAGATATATTTTCTTTAGCTTGAGTATGTCATTAGCTCTGGAAATTCTATCTAAAAAACGTCACAGTCCGCCCCTTTCAGAGAAAGACCTGTGTCTTCATATCTTGGAAATTCCAGCCTGTGTACCAAACATGGAGAGACTTCCCACCTGGTGCCCCTGTCATCTCTGCCGCGTGGACTTTTACGAGAGGCTCTCATTTGGTGCTCTGCACCTGCCCCATGGTGGTTAGCACTTTCAAAGAGCTGCAGGCTCCAGGAATCACAAAACCATCTCTGCTTCTATGTCCTTTCCCACCTGATTTCCATTTGCTCTGCCTGGTCATGATGGGAAGTTTCTTTTTTTGTAGCATCATTCCAGTCTGACTTTTCTTTCACCTCTTCACATTCCACATTCCATCAAGTGGCAATTTTATTCTACGATCACCAGTTAGAACTTTAAAATAGATTTTCAAAGAATATCTGACTGTTAGAACTTCAAATAGCTCAAATATAACCATTTTCTTCAATAAACCTAAATTCTAATCTCTTTTAAATAGTATTTTGAGCAAAATAATAATTCATGCTCACTTGTATTAGTCCCTTTTCACTCCTGAGTCTCCAAGTCATTCTTAAAACCTTCAAACTTTAAGTCCTCTAATGCTATCACAGCACACTTTTAATTACTGGTATCAAAAGAAAGGGACTATCATAGGGGAAAAGCCTTCTATGTTATTTTACCAGCTTAATTTCTACACAAAAGCTTTCAAGTAATCAACAAAAAGAAGAAATGCGAATCCAAATAAGCCACAAACTAGGAAGACAGTCCAAGAATGAACAATGAAGGTCAAATCCAAGTACAACAAACCCCATGGAGAATACTGATGTTTTGCTGCAGTGACATTTCATGGTTAATTGGTGGTTTGTTAAAGATTACATTTCCAAGATCAAAAAGAATAATGATAAAACACACTCAGACATGGAAAGCAAGGGCTCTATAAACAGTAGCTCTTTGGAAATTATAAATGGTACTAAATGACTAATGAGGAAGATAGAGAGCTTACCAATTCTCAGGGAATTTTGTAACTTTCAAACCACAGACTGTTGTGGGCAGGATTTGATCAAAGGTCTCTAGAGTACACTTTCATCCTCATGAGGTTGGGGTCAGGAAGAGGAGAAGGTAAAGAGGACCAGGAGCTATAAGGCTGTGACTTGGAAAGGCCTTTTGCAGTCATCTACTTCCAGCATCCTGCCCCAGAATTCCTCAAATTCCATGTTTTCCCATAAGCTGTTATTTCCATCCAGGTGTTACATGTACCAGACCCCTTTTCTACAGCAATGGCCCTTTCAGGTCTTGAGGGAATTTAAAATCATACAAAGAAAAATCTGCCTTGCAGAATCTTAGGAGATTTCACTGATTTCACATTGCTCTTAATGGAACGAAGGCATGGCATCATCTGCCTAGCCTCATATAAAAAAGGAGGAAAAAACCAAAAAACATTCATTGCCCCATTGAATCTGGTGCCCTACATAGTCCCATGTGTGACACTGGTCCCACACAGAAAAATTTGAGCTTACTGTCCACGCTGGTGCTCAGTTAAACCCACCCTATACACAGTCACCTAAGTGGCTTTTCTAGGACACAGTCTGATGGAGGCACTCCTCTGCCTTCACCTTCAATGAATCCCCATTGCTTACAGAACAAAGTCTAAATGACAGAGCCATGGCTCTCGTTCCAGCCATATCTCCTATCAACCCCCTTTCTCAGAGTTCATGCCCCAGCCATGCTGAAGAACATACAATATTCTCTTTATCTTAAGGATTTTGTACAGAGTGGTCCCTCTGCCTGAAACTTCCTTCCTTCCTTCCATCTTTGCCGGGGAAGGTCCTGGAAAATTGCTACTCACCCTGCTCATCTCCACTATCACTTCGTTCAAGAAGTCCCTCTGGGTCTCCCATTCCCGACCACCACAACTGGACTTAGTTAAATTTACCCTCCTGTTTACACCCACAAACACCTACTTCCTCTATCAAATGACTTATTTCCGATGTTGTAATTACCTATTTCTTTATCAGTCTCTCTGACTGAACTATACACTCCTTAAAGACCGAGAAGTTGTTTCCTTCACTATCGTATCACAAAACCTAACAGACTAACTGACACATGATAGGAACTCAGTAAATACGTGTTGGATGAATAAATGAATGAATGAACGAATGAACAACACACTAACCAGCTGTATGAGCTCAATCTCTAGTCCATGCCTCTGTCTCTTACCTGCAACCTAAAACAATCCCAGTACTTCTGGTTGTCTTCCTTGGTCCTGGAACATTTGTGAACTTGCAACAACATCATTCCCATCCCAGACAACGCCACTTCCAATAATTTGTTGTCCTTATCTATAGTAACACCAGTTACCTAAATTTGGCCCATCTACTCCAACCACATCCCAAATCCTCTGAGCCAGGTGCAGCAGCTTCCTTTCACAATGCTAGGACCCACCACAAAACAGATGATAATCCCTTTGCACATTTCAAGGAGCAGCACCAAGGGAACAGCACCTGGGAAAGGCCATTGACAGCTCAGAATATCCAGGGCATTTCTAGAACCTCGGCACTGCTCTCGCTCTAGGAATGAAGGTCCAAAAAGCATCTCAGAGAATGTTCATAATTGTAAACAAGCTCCACCTTTGAAACACAATCTAGATAGAACCAAATATACAAGCCTGCACAATGGATGAAGCCAACGTCTCCTCCATGATTGCCCTTCTGACAACCTTATAGTCTCCTCAACCATAAAAGGTGAACTTCAAACTCACGACCTTGCCTTGTCACCAGAAACATCTAAGCTTGGATCAGTCTTTCCAAGACCAGATATTTGTTCTGTGAGCTACTAGAGACTTGTCACATACACAGAAGTATAAGAGGATTATTTCTATCTACCTGGGGACCTGGAGTCTTTCACATTGCTCCTGTTAAAACTCTCACAACAGCAAAACTTTACCTACAAAGGGTTCAAGCTATGACACTCCCAATTTCCACAAACCTCCTCAGCTCTTGTGAGTCACATGCAGCCAATTCCAGGAATTGGAAACATGGTTGTGAGGATGAAACTGACTTTGGGGCTCCCCTTGGATATGGTCTTCCAGACTTACCAAAAGGCCATTAAGAGGAAGGTTTACCCCACCTCAGGGAAACCCGAGGCAGTACTTGCAGTCAAGGGCTGGCCATGGCTTCTGAGCTACATCCAAAAAGAAATTCATACTGTACCTGGATCTGCTGGAGCCATTTCTGACTGTCCGAGAGCCAGCATGTACCGTTCCTGAACTGCCTCCATTGTGGATCATCAGTAGGGCTGTCAGATTTACTAAATAAAAATACAGGATACCCAGTTAAACTTGAACTTCACATGAATAGTAAGTCATCACTTTTAGTATAAGTAGATCCTATGTAGTATTTGGGGCATACTTATCTTAAAAATGTACTCGTTGTTTTTCTGACATTCATATTTAACTGAACAGCTTATATTTTACCTGTCAACCCTACTCATCAGAAATGATGGAGGCTTATAGAGATCCAAGAGATGCCTCAGAGCATCCTCAGCTTTTATTTCTATGTCCTGGACAGTGAGGACGAGCTTCCCACTCCCATTAATTGCCTGTAATGGCATATATTCTCCATTTTAGAGTCTTTTCTACTTGTCATTGTAATTATCTTCCTTATTTTAAAGAGATGTATGATTTTTTCCAAACTTAATAGCTCATCCAAGAGTATTTGGAAGTTCATTCGACAAGGGAAAAACAACATGATTCTGACAAGCGAAGGAAGCCGCCTGGTGCTTAGTAAAGAAGTATTAGGGAGATTGAAAAAGCCACACTTAATAAGCAAATCTCTCCAAGGGTATTTTCAGAGCTTGATACCCTCCCACACCCTGAAAATATTATTACATCAAGAATGTAGAACCTGCTAACCAAATGTAAGGCTCCCATATGATTCTATCAAACTGAGGATGCTTCTTTGCTAAGCAGTGAGCACACGTGCTGCCCCAGGTACCTTGGCAGTTGCAACACAGAGCTCTTCCCTTTGGGATGGAAACAGCAAGTTTTCCTGTGGTCTTCACACTGGCCCCAAAAATACTACACTCCCAATTCTTGTCAACTTTAAGTATTTTTCTGCATATCTTCATTTTTCTGTTACTATTTGGACTACATCCTAGCCTTGACATTACATACATTGCATTCAAGAAGCTATTTTTAAAAGTTGGTAGGAAATCTTAAATCTATGGCTTGCAGTCCCTGGCTTACTTTCATCCAGGTGCATAAGGGTTTTCAAAAGTAGTCAGGTTAGTTACCCCGTATCACAGTCCCACGCTTATGTCACAGATATGAAAATGGAACATGATATTTAAGGTTTTAGTTGCCAAATCATCAAGCTTCCCAGACAGAGGCAATAGAGCAAAATGAGTACAGAGGCATGGATTTTGATTTGCTCCAGTGTATTGGGAAAGTCACTTGGCCTCTGTATTTATTTGTACTTATCTGCACTTATCTGTCACTTGGGGGTTATCATTGTACCTAGTCCATGGGTATGTTGTACAAATTAACTGTAACGTAGTTAGAAGAAACCGACACAGAGTAAGCACTCCACAGACATTGGCTATTAGCTATTGGAAATATTTCTCCATGAAACAGATGACTTTATCAGTGGATGACCCGGTGGGAGACAGTGAATCACAGAATCACAGCATGTTGAAGGTGACCTAGTTCACACTCTTATGTGAAAAAAAGAAAAGTGTGCATGGGTAGAAAATGTCTGAAACTTTACATAACAAATAGTACATCATGTTAACTTTGAGGATTAGAATAAATGAGGAAAGGAGGAAAGCAAAACTTGAGTGTAATTCAATTTCTCTATCATTTGTGTTTCTACACAGAGACTCTGAATACACTGGAAGTGCAATTTTTTTTAATGTGGCGGGATAAAGGTTTTCAAGTTTTCCTGATCCATCCGTATTATTATTTCAGAATTGCTGGCATTTCTTGCCATCTTCAGATCTACACCCATTTGAGTCAGTGGGCCCTTCTGGATGGAGGAGATAATAGAGCAGAAGTGAAGTGAGAGAAAAGGACAGACAAGGTTTTCTCTTTTCTCTTCAAAGAGGAAAGGTCTTTGGAATGGGAACAACTCACAACCAAACTTTGGGGAAAGGATGTGATGGAAAATGAGACAAACATCCGACCCCTGTGATGAGAAGGATTCCCTGGGCTGGATGGAGGGAGGTCACAGGTGGATGGACAAGGAAACCAACTAGGGAGAAACACACACAAGTGCAGAGCAAACACCCCGAGGCCACTCAGCCTGACTCCATGCAAACATGTGTCCAGCAGACAGCCCTTCACCTGTGGCTCCCCAGCAAGACAGGTACCTCGGGGGTGCCAACTCATTCTGAGTCCATTATGCCTGGCCATTCATAAACCGCTGTCTAACTTGTGAGGAATAAATTCTAAATGTTTATGAGGAAGTTGGGGAAGGAGATTGAAAGGTTACTTAAACGGAAAAAAAAGAAGTTCAGGAAGGCAGGATGGTAGAGAGACAAGAAAAAGACCTTAAAAGATAGAAAGGATTTGCCAAAGAAGAGAAAGCAAAAAAAATGATTCCGAATGGGTTAACCTGCAGCTAGGAAGTTAAGGAAGATTATTGATGGGTGAAGACTATGGAATAAAGTGAATAAAATTTCTCAGAAGTTGCTGAGACTATGGTAAGACGCATGATTATCAAATTATGAATTGTCTGCAGTAGCATTCTAGGGGGACACTAGGAAGGGGAAGCAAATGTTCATGAGATGACAGTGGCAGGTGGAAAGTTGTTTCAGGGGAAGATCAGACGTGCAGAGTGTGTATCAGAGGAGGGCAAGTGTGAGCAAGCAAGGAAATACTAAGTGTATACGATTCCTTCACTGAGTGCACCCAGCCCCGTGGTCAGCCTTGAGAACAAGCAGGACTTCAGGTACTGGAGCTACATTTCAGTCATCAAGACTTGAGAAGACACCCTTAACTCAGGTCTTCTCTTCAAACTCCATCTTTCCTTCTTGACCTTCAATTGGCCTCTTCCCTTACCCTCAAGCTGTGGACTGAGGCCACAGAGCAAGATGGGTCACTAGTGTCCTCCATGCCCTGGTGACTGTGCTTCACATCAGTGGAGTACCAAAGGCAATAACCACGTAACAGACACAAGAGTGTATGAAGAAGAAGAGATTCTGATAAGGCTTTCTGTGACAGTGTGGGACGAGTTGGCTGTATATGTCTGCTATCACCTGAATGATGAGCAACCTTAGGGGAGAAGTGCTCAGAAGGCAGAGCCTGGCTCTCGAGAGGCTCTGCGTCCTCACAGCCCACTCCAAGACCTCAGTTGCAGCTTCGGCCCCCAATCTCTCTCCTTCTGCCTACTCACAGTTTTTGAAGTCTTCTTTCCTCCACATTTCTCTTGAGAAGTGGAGGAGGAAGATGAGCTTCAGGCCAGCTCAGACTCCCCTGGGATCCCAGCAGGATGCCTATCATTAACCTCCCACATTCTAGGAAGCTCCTAAGATCTCCACACTTGGGGGAGTTTTCATTTCATCAGAGCTTCAAATTGCTGGCTGGAGATGGCCTGTTGAAAGGTGGCTAAAAGCAAGTAGGAACCTTTGGGCAGCCTGGCCCTTCTCGACTGTCAGATATCTTCAGGGATATTCTGGGAAACATTGCTTGTTTTAGAGAAGGGAGGGAAACAATCCAATTGTCCAATAATGCTTGAATGGAAAATAAATGATGCTATACGAATGTGACGAAATAATACCAAACAGTCAAAAATCAAAGACCTAGATCTATATGGACGGATGTCACTAAATCTTGAAAACATAATATTGTTTGAAAGAAAATAAGATAAAGAATCTTAGATTATGATAACAGGTATGTAAGTATTTAAATATTTAAATCAATTCAACATGTTGCTTCTATATATATAGATGCAAGAAAATAAATTTTATCCAATGAACACATTATTTACATTTAATATGTTCATTTATCTAGGAAACTCAAAAGAACCCACAGATAAACTAGCAGGAACTAATAAGACGGTTCAACAAAGCACACACATACAAGATCAATAAATTTTAAAAGTCAATCACGCTCCTCTATACTGGTGATAGCAAATTAGAAACTGTAAAAGAAAATAAGAAAAAAAGAAGATCTAAAAATTGTCACAAGAGCCATATAAATTACTTAGAACTAAGCATACATAAAAGTAAATAAAACTGACAAACTGAGTACGACCACTTAAACTGCGCCCAACCCAAGGATTAGAAAACGACTGTTCTTACTTTATGAGAACACGCCCTCTTCCTAAGTAGCAGATCAGTACGTGAGAGTGAATCAAAGAAACACAGCATTTGAAAAGTCAACTAGGCCAAGCCTCTCGATCGCACAGACAGAAGCTGAAGCCCAGACAGGTTGAGTTACTTGGTAAAGGGCCCAATGTCCTGACTCAAGGACTCGCATTTTTCACTCATTCGTAAGACACAATCAAATTCAGTACCTTGGAAAGAGATGGGAAAAAAATGAAGAAATCAATTATATAGTTACTCATCTTTAAGTACAGAAATAGCCGTGACAAAATTACACGTATTGAGGGAAAATTGAAGTGCAGAGATTAAAATGTCAATAATCCACAGGGAAACTGGAGACCATTTAAAATATTCATATTAAATCTCTCTAGAAAAGGCATTAAAAGATCTCCAATCATAATGTTCATTTTATAATAGATATGGTATGATACAACTTATAATAGATATGGTATGAACCTTTCCCTTTCACGGGAAAGCTTCGGCTGGGAAACAGGAATTGTTCTTGAAAATGGGGCCTGTGCTATTGCAGACACTGTGCTGAACTTAGGTCCACAGAATGTTCCGATGTCATCATTGAGGTCACAGAATCCTGCTGTGCGCCTGGCAACCTTGTAAACTGAACAGCCCTGGTGAGCACTAGGCAGTACTGCTGGTTCACTAAGTGGTACAAGTTTTTCAGCCATTTAGGAGACTTGACTATTTTTTTTGTATTGAATCACTTGAACAGATTGCCCAAGAGGCAACAAGGGCCAACCTGTAGGGAAGAGGAGGAGTTGGACATCTCTTGAGGCATCTTCTAAGGGAGACTTCTCGTAGGTACCATGAAACGGCGACAAAAGAGGAAACATCTGGAAAATGAAGAGTCCCAGGAAACTTCCGAGAACGGAGGAGGTATGTGGGGGGCAACTTGCTGGGGCACATGGGTTTCTGCCAAACTAAACCTTCTCTAGGATGGGGGGGGACTGAGAACGTGTCACCTGTGAAGCAGGGAGCGAGAGACCTCGTCTCACTGATGCTGCCGTATCCATCCGGAGGGTCCCTGTGGTGTGAGATGGCACAGAACGGCCAGATGCCCCCTGGGAGATGGGAGGTCAGCTCCGCTGGTCTGGGGACTCTCTCCTGGGGCTGCCGGGCCTGGAGCTTTGTCGGACTCACAGCAGGCTGCATCCTGCTTGCACAGACCTAGAGGTGCAGCTTTTCTCTGTCCCCGATTTCTCTCTTATGCTCTTGGATCTTTCCCTGGGGTCATGAGGTGGGGGATGTGAAGGATGCAAGGATGCTGAGAGAGACCCATGAGTTGCTTGGCCTCTTTTACCAAAGTGGAAAGAGAAGCCCCATGAGTTGAAGGCCCTGTTGAAAAGTATCTTGACAAGTGGAATGCAGTTCGAAAGAAGATTGTTTGTCTAGGGATGGTGTCATATTGAAAGCAAGGAGGTTTTATTCCTTCAACAGGAAGAATTTCCCAAAGGAGATCAAGGGAAGGGAAGGGTTTTCCAGAGACTGAGACCACGTGGGCGGGGGTGAGAAATGTCCTCAGGGTCCTACAGGGAGCTCTGAGAGCCACGGGCCACGGGGTGCCTGCGTGCATTAAATGTAGGCGAGTAGCTTGCCCTGGGCGGGGGTGGACACCCCAGAGTTCCAGCTAGACGTCTCTGCCCCAGATTAGAGCCCAGTAGCTCCTACCAGGCCCAGGACACTGGAGACTGTAGGGTGGGCCCTGGCAATGGAGGTCTAGACAGCAGGTAGATTTTCAGGCAGTGGCTGGGACAGGCTGGGGAAGGCAATGACTGCCCCTGACAATTCAGAATATTTTTCTCTATTTTCCTGTGTGTGTGTGTGTGACTGTGTCTGTGTGTGTGTGTGTGTTGTAGTGCAGAGATGAGCAGGATGAATGGGGATAGAGTGCTTATCAGATATAAAGTCTGCGTGGTAAAGTTCCTGTCACCCTGCCTGGACCTGGCTGACACTCGCTGTATGTAAGAGTGTATACAGAACTCTTGTTAGGGGTGTTTTATGAGACAGTAACTCATACACCCATGTGCACTCTGATACAGCAAAAATATCACACACCCCACATATAACTTCCTTAGTAAACCACACACAGCACATGGAGGTATATACACGCATACCTCCTGTACTACGTTCTCATACAACCCATCTGTACCACAATCCTGTCCTCCAACACCAAACGCTGGAGATGAGATATGTATATAGACACTCACACTATATATATAGGACACACAGACACACACACACTATATATATATATATATATATATATATATATATATATATATGTATCTCCACAACTCTCACACAAACACAGCTAACTTCAGCCATCGCTAAATACCTCTGTAAGAACCAGTCACGTGTCATACACACCACACTTGTAACACATTCTTGAGTAATGCCAGACCCGCTTTGTACAAACCACAGTAAACCACAGTCTCAGTAACCCATGTCAGGATTGCCAGAGAAAATATGGGCTATCCAGTTCAATTTGAATTCCAGATAAACAACAAGTAATTTTTCAGTATCAGTATGTCCCAAATATTGTATGGGCCATACTTACACTAAAACTAAGTAAGAACAAATACTGCATGGGAATACTTACACTAAAATATTATTCTGGGTTTATCTGAAACTGAAATTTAACTGGGTGCCTTGTATTCTTGTTCGCTAAGTCTGGCAACCCTTATATACTTACCACCAGCTGATGTATTATATATTTATTGTAGTTTTGTTTAGTGTGTGTCTTCCCCTACTAGAATGTGCAGCGTTACCAAAGACTACAACAATGGAAGAGTGCCGGATACACAGGAGTAGCTGCTTACTGAATCTTGGTGAATGAATGAATGAACACGCACCATAAATACAAGCCACACCATGTAATGAGGAAACGTTACATGTCCCAGAATTCCTGACTTGTGAACAGAAACCATGCACACAAAGGCCACAGACACAGATAGACACATCTGCACTGTGCTCCCCATGCCAACCCCACACATACCACAGACTTAACTGATACACATCACTCACTCTTCCCACACACTCACAGTCACCACCGAGGCCTACATTACCAACTAGACAGTGAGAGAATAAGTATTGATTGGAATTAAATCCTGGAGGATCCACTGGGAACCACACTCTCAACTGTGTGTATTCACTGCACCTGACACGTGTCACACACTCAGTAAATATTTGTGGACAGAGGACTGATGAACCCACCCTGAGCCTTTCATTCCTCCCTCAGGAATCTCGAAGTCACAAGAGGATCCCCCTCGGCTTGGATCCACTGTGGTGGCCCAAGGCTGCAGCCCAGGGGCAGTGGAGGTCTCCTCTGCCCCTAAATACTTCTTCTGTACTTCTACTCCGCGCAAGCTCAGCTACGCTGGTAAGGGCGCGGGGCTCCTAAGGTGAGGGGGTGCTTGGCTGTGAGGCAGGAGGCACACAGATCCCAGGGAGGCTGAGAGGAAATCCAGGGTCATCAGAGGTGATGAGGGCTCTGTGGAGGAGCCTGTGCAGGATGGCTGAGCTGTTCCGAGGGCGTGGATGCCAGCTGAGTCTGGGGGGGCGGTGTGAATACTGCTACTACCATGGTGGGGAAGTCAAGGAGCAGGGGCCGGAAAGGTCTGGGCTTGAGGTGGAGGGAAGAGGGACCAGATTAAGCATCTTCAGAGGAAAATGTAGGCTTTGTCTTTGCCTTTGCTTCCAGAGAAGGACAGATTTCTGCATCATACACCTCCAGACTGAGAGCAGGACCATCCAGCTCAGGTCCACACAGCTCACACATACACGCGCCCTCCAGGCACAGCCCTTCTCAGAGCACACATAAACCCCAAGCACCACAGCCCCATTCCACATGTAATGCACCACCGATATTACCAAAATCACACTCCTTGTCATACACACATCCAGCCGCATCCCTCACATACCACAGCCCTCACCACCATACTCCACACCCCTGTATACAGACACCGCTCCATTATCCCCCCCACACACATGAAAAGCCCACAGATGACACCAGATACACCGCTCCATCCTACGGCCAACAGACACCAAGCTCACGACATAGCTACGTCATGCAAATGTCCCTCTCTCGTCTACCACACCTGCTCCCTCAGCTTCCGGCACGGCCCATGCATGTTATTATGGTTTTAATTTCCTTTTTCAGCAATGCGGAGATTTCGAGACACTGCCTGGCCTACAGCACCACTAGCCCAGGTTCAGGAAGAAGGGGAGACCGCTCCCCCATCACACTGTGTCTCCTCCTCACTCTCTTCACCCTGTAAGGACTATCTGCACACAGACAAAGAGGAAAGGGGCATGAAAATATACTACATGCAGGTACAAGTGAACAAGGGTGTCGCTGTCTCCTGGAAGACAAAGAAACCCTTGGAGTTGCCTGAAAAGCAGCTGACGATAGAAGAAGTGACCCTTCCTGAGGATGCGTGCACAGTAGGCACTTGCCCCTCTGATGTGTTCACCGAAAGCCTCCTGTCTGACAGTGAGCCCACTGGGGAGGAGAAAGAGTATGAGGAAAGGGCAGAGCCAGGCAGCCCATCAGGGTCACCTGCCGTCGAGGAGAGACCCAGGGCCAAGACACCGGACTGGATGGTGACCATGGAGACCGGCTTCAGGTGCATGGCCTGCTGCCGGGTCTTCCCCACCTTGGAGATCCTCCAGCAGCACGTGAAGTGCGGCGTCCTGCAGGGCTTCAGCTGCCGTGTCTTTCATCTCAACATGGCCCAGTGGATGGGCAATGTGGAATCCGAGAGCACACCTGAGGAGGAGGAGGAGGAGGAGGAAGAGAAGCAAGAAGAAAAGGAGAATGAGGGAGAGCAGCCCACGGGGGAAGGCCCCAGCCCAAAGAGACCCCGCAGGCAGGGTCTTTTCTCTCCTTTGAGTTCCAAACAGCAACTGAGATTCATGGGACAGAAGATCCTGGAGGACGGTGTGGCCGTCCCTTGGAAGAGGTAAGGCTTGAGGCTGGCAGTCTTCTGAGCCTATGTCACGAGGGCCCAGAGGAGTCTAAGGGAAGGGGCCGCACACATGTGCTGGTTTACCTAATGGCTCTGCAGTTGCATCAAATGGGACACACCCAGCACTAACAAAGGCATTGACCTCTGTTGACGTAAACAAGAAGGTGGAGCCTTTTCCTAGGAGTTTTCTCAGGGTCTGCACGATGGACCTCAACTCTTAGAGGACGTACTGCCAGCAGCTCCTTCTCGGCAGAGAGAGCCAGGAGTGGTCTCAAGAGAGGACAGGGGCCCTTGCAGGACCAGAACTTTGAGGTCTGAGAGCCTTGGGCCTGAGCCGAGATCTCACCCTGACCACTGGACCGAGCCTTCTGTGACAAAGGGGAATATGAAAGAGAGTCACGTGGAAATGAGGTCCCCCGAGATATGGAAATGTTCCAGAACCTTCGTTGCGTGGTAGTTGATCTGGAGCCAAGCTCACTGTGGTGTGTGTGGCTCTGAGCATTAAGGCAATGCTGGAGGGTAACCCTGACCAGCAGAGCTTGGAGTGCTTCTTGTCTCTTCCTGTCCTACCTCATTTGTTTTATCCCTTCCAGGGAGAAGAAAGGACCCTCGGGAGAGTAGCAGACAGAATGCCGTGGTCTGAAGGAGGATGAAGGGACCGGCACTCAGTCTAACATCATATGACAATAGAAGCGTCCTATGCAATAAAGGGCATTTTCCAAACCTTTCCTGGAGCTTTTATTTAAGGACATTTTTCTATCTATGCATCTATCTGTCATCTACATCTGTATCTTTCAAGGTTTGTGAACAAGCTTTCACATAAGCACTAGAGACGTCCGCCAGCATTTTCCAGAAGAGGCCTGCAAATTGCTGGGGACTCCTCACAAATAGGGAACGGCCACAACCCCTGCCACACAGACTATGCGCGTGGCCCTCCTGACGTACTCCCACTCTCTCTCTGAATTTCCCAACGTCTGAGATGAGGGTGCTGGCTGGAGGCAATGATCACGTGCAGGCTGAATCTTCTCCAGATTCTGATTCTCTTCCTGGGCATATCGTCCTCAAGCACAGTCTCCATGTCCCTGGCCACACTGATCTCTCTCCTTCAGTCCTTCCCTCCCTCCCTCTCCTGTCTCCCAGTGCAGAGAATACTTTTTTGCATTTGAGACGACATTTATTTTTGGTTCACAGAATTCTCACCTGTTCTACTGTGGCCTCCGTTGTGAACATTCCAAAGCTGAGACTTTTCTGTTTTTCTCCCTCATTTCTGCTGAGTCTTTACCTTCCTAATGCAGTGAACTCAGAGTGCCTAGCTGACTGGATGGGGAAAAAGATCCAGGGAGCAAAGAGAAATAATAAAAGAATATATCAGTTAATTTTTCATAGTGTTATCCAACTACATATTTTTAAAATTTTGGAATAATATTAGGAATCTTCTCTTTATAAAAAACTGAATTATCGGGCTTCCCTGGTGGAGCAGTTGTTAAGAATATGCCTGCGAATGCAGGGGACATGGGTTCGAGCCCTGGTCTGGGAAGATCCCACGTGCCACGGAATAACTAAGCCCGTGCGCCACAACTACTGAGCCTGCGCTCTAGAGCCCGTGTGCCATATCAACCGAGCCCACGTGCCACAACTACGGAAGCCTGCGTGCCTAGAGACCATGCTCCACAACAAGAGAAGCCACTGCAATGAGAAGCCCGTGCACCAGAGCCAAGAGGAGCCCCCGCTCACTGCAACTAGAGAACACCCGCTAGCAGCAACAAAGACACAATGCAGCCCAAAATAAATTAATTAATTTTAAAAAATTGAATTAGTTTCAAGGGTACAATGTATAAAAGTACAATAAAAGCCCCCCTTCATAACCCCCCAACCCCACTCTCAAGATGGAATCGATATGCTGTGATACAATTTATAGTCGTAGTACTACTCCTCCTCCCACCACATCCGAAATCCTCTGAGCCAGGTGCAGCAGCTTCCTTTCACAATGCTAGGACCCGCCACAAGACACATGATAATCCCTTTGGACATTTCAAGGAGCGGCACCAAGGGAACAGTACCGGGGAAATGCCACTGACAGCTCAGAATATCCATGGCATTTCTAGAGCCTCGGCACTGCTCTTGCTCTGGGAATGAAGGTCCAAAAAGCACATCGGAGAATGTTCATAGTTGTAAACAAGCTCCACCTTTGAAACACGATCTACATAGAACCACATATACAAGCCTGCACGATGGATGAAGCCAAGGTCTCCTCCATGATTTCCCTTCTGACCACCTTATTGTCTCCTCAACCATAAAAGGTGAACTTGAAACTCAGGACCTTGCCTTGTCACCAGAAACATCCAAGCTTGGATCAGTCTTTCTAAGACCAGATACCTGCTCTCTGAACTATTAGAGACTTGTCACAAACACACAGGTAGAACAGGATTATTTCTATCTACCTGGGGACATGGATTCTTTCACATTGCTCCTGATAAAACTCTCACAACAGCAAAACTTTACCTACAAATGGTTCAAGCTATGACACTCCCAATTTCCACAAACCTCCTCAGCTCTTGTGAGTCACATGCAGCCAATTCCAGGAATTGGAAACATGGTTGTGAGGATGAAACTGACTTTGGGGCTCCCCTTGGATATGGTCTTCCAGACTTACCAAAAGGCCATTAAGAGGAAGGTTTACCCCACCTCAGGGAAACCCGAGGCAGTACTTGCAGTCAAGGGCTGGCCATGGCTTCTGAGCTACATCCAAAAAGAATTTCATACTGTACCTGGATCTGCTGAAGCCATTTCTGACTGTCCGAGAGCCAGCATGTACCGCTCCTCAACTGCCTCCATTGTGGATCATCAGTAGGGCTGTCAGATTTAGGACATAAAAATACAGGATACCCAGTTAACCTTGAACTTCACATGAATAATAAGTCATTATTTTTCGTATAAGTAGATCCTATGAACTATTTGGGGCATACTTATCTTCAAAATGTACTCGTTGTTTTTCAAACATTCATATTTAACTAAAAAGCCTATATTTTATCTGTCAACCCTACTCAGCAGAAATGATGGAGGCTCATAGAGATCCAGGAGACGCCTCAGCGCCTCCTCAGCTTTTATTTCTACGTCCTGGACAGCGAGCACGAACCTTCCACTCCCAGTCAGTGGCTAGAATGGAGGATATTCTCTGTTTTAGAGATTTTTCTACTTGTCATTGTTATTATCTTCCTTATTTTAAAGAGATGTTTATTTTTCCCCAAACTTAATAGCTCATCCAAAAGTATTTCAAAGTTCATTAGACAAGGGAAAAACAACATGTTTCTGAAAAGTGAAGGAAACCGCCTGGTGTTTAGTAAAGAAGTAGTAGGGAGACTGAAAAAGCCAAACTTAATAAGCAGATCTCTCCAAGGGTATTTTCAGAGCTTGATACCCTCCCACACCCTGAAAATATTATTACATCAAGAATGTAGAACTGCTAACCAAATGTAAGGCTCCCATATGATTCTATCAAACTGAGGATGCTTCTTTACTAAGCAGTGAGCACACTTGCTGCCCCAGGGACCTTGGCAGTTGCAACGTAGGGCTCTTCCCTTTGGGATGGAAACAGCAAGTTTTCCTGTGGTCTACACGCTGGCCCCAAAAATACTACACTCCCAATACTTGTCAACTTTAAGTATTTTCCTACATATCTCCATTTTTCTGTTACTATTTGGGCTACATCCTAGACTTGACACTACATAAATTGCATTCAAGAAGCTATTTTTAAAAGTTGGTAGGAAACCTTAAATCTATGGCTTGCAGTCCCTGGCTTACTTTCATCCAGGTGCATAAGGGTTTTCAAAAGTAGTCAGGTTAGTTACCCCATATCTCAGCCCCACGCTTGTGTCACAGATATAAAAATGGAACATGATATTTAAGGTTTTAGTTGCCAAATCATCAAGCCTCCCAGACAGAGGCAATAGAGCAAAATGATTACAGAGGCATGGATTTTGATTTGCTCCAGCGTCTTGGGCAAGTCACTTGGCCTCTGTATTTATTTGTACTTATCTGCACTTATCTGTCACTTGGGGGTCATAATTGTACCTGGTCCATGGGTACGCTGTACAAATGATCTGTAAAGTAGTTACAAGAAACCGACACAGAGTAAGCACTCCACAGACATTGGCTATTAGCTATTGGAAATAGTTCTCCGTGAAACAGATGACTTTATCAGTGGATGACTCGGTGGGAGACAGTGAATCACAGAATCACAGCATGTTGAAAGTGACCTAGTTCACACTCTTATGTGAAAAAAAGAAAAGTGTGCATGGTTAGAAAATGTCTGAATCTTTACCTAACAAATAGTTCATCATGTTAGCATTGAGGATTAGAATCAATCAGGAAAGGAGGAAAGAAAAACTTGAGTGTAATTCAATTTCTCTATCATTTGTGTTTCTACACTGAGACTCTGAATACACTGGAAGTGCAATTTTTTTTAATGTGGCGGGATAAAGGTTTTCAAGTTTTCCTGATCCATCCATATTATTATCTCAGAATTGCTGGCAGTTCTTGCCATCTTCGGATCTACACCCATGTGAGTTCAGTGGGCCATTCTGGACGGAGGAGATAATAGAGCAGAAGTGAAGTGAGAGAAAAGGAGAGACAAGATTTTCTCTTTTCTCTTCAAAGAGGAAAGGTCTTTGGAATGGGAACAACTCACAACCAAACTTTGGGGAAAGGATGTGATGGAAAATGAGACAAACATCCTACCCCTGTGATGAGAAGGATTCCCTGGGCTCGATGGAGGGAGGTCACAGGTGGCTGGACAAGGAAACCAACTAGGGAGAAACACACACAAGTGCAGGGCAAACACCCTGAGGCCACTCAGCCTGACTCCATGCAAACATGTGTCCAGCAGCCAGCCCTTCACCTCTGGCTCCCCAGCAAGACAGGTACCTCGGGCGTGCCAACTCATTCTGAGTCCATTATGCCTGGCCATTCATAAACCGCTGTCTAACGTGTGAGGAATAAACTCTCAATGTTTATGAGGAAACTGGGGAAGGAGATTGAAAGGTTACTTAAACGGAAAAAAAAGAAGTTCAGCAAGGCAGGATGGTAGAGAGACAAGAAAAAGACCTTAAAAGATAGAAAGGATTTGCCAAAGAAGAGACAGAAAAAGAAATGATTCCAAATGGGTTAACCTGCAGCTAGGAAGTTAAGGAAGATTATTGATGGGTGAAGACTATGGAATAAAGCGAATAAAATTTATCCGAAATTGCTGAGAATATGGTAAGCAGCATGATTATCAAATTATGAATTGGCTGCAATGGCATTCTAGGGGGACACTAGGAGGGGGAAGCAAATGTTCCTGAGATGACAGTAGCAGGGGGAAAGTTGTTTCAGGGGAAGATCAGTCTTGCAGAGTGTGTATCAGAGGAGGGCAAGCGTGAGCAAGCAAGGAAATACTAAGTGTATACGGTTCCTTCACTGAGTGCACCCAGCCCCGCGGTCAGCCTTGAGAACAAGCAGGACTTCAGGTACTGGAGCTACATTTCAGTCATCAAGACTTGAGAAGACACCCTTAACTCAGGTCTTCTCTTCAAACTCCATCTTTCCTTCTTAACCTTCATTTGGCCTCTTCCCTTACCCTCCAGCTGTGGACTGAGGCCACAGAGCAAGATGGGTCACTAGTGTCCTCCATCCCCTGGCGACTGTGGTTCACATCAGTGGAGTACCAATGGCAATAACCAAGTAACAGACACAAGAGTGTATGAAGAAGAAGAGATTCTGATAAGGCTTTCTGTGACAGTGTGGGCCAAGTCGGCTCTATATGGCCGGTATCACGTGAATTATGAGCAGCCTTAGGGGAGAAGTTCTCAGAAGGCAGAGCCTGGCTCTCTAGAGGCTCTGCGTGCTCACAGCCCACTCCAAGACCTCAGTTACAGCTTCGGCCCCCAATATCCCTCCCTCTGCCTGCTCACAGTTTTTGAAGTCTTCTTTCCTCCACATTTCTCTTGAGAGGTGGAGGAGGAAGATGAGCTTCAGGCCAGCTCAGACTCCCCTGGGATCCCAGCAGGATGCCTATCATTAACCTCCCACCTTCTAGGAAGCTCCTAAGATCTTCACATTTGGGGCAGTTCTCATTTCAGCTGTGCTTCAAATTGCTGGCTGGAGACGGCCTGTTGGAAGGTGGCTAAAAGCAAGTAGCAATCCTTCGGGCAGCCTGGCCCTTCTCGACTGTCAGACATCTTCAGGGATATTCTAGGAAATGTTGTTTGTTCTAGAGAAGGGAGGGAAACAATCCAATTGTCCAATAATGCTTGAATGGAAAATAAATGATGCTATATGCATGTGATCAAATAATATCAAACAGTCAAAAATCAAAGACCTAGATCTATATGGATTCACATGGATAAATCTTGAAAACATAATATTGATTGAAAGAAAATAAGATAAAGAACGTTAGATTGTGATAACAGGTATGTAAGTATTTAAATATTTAAATCAATTCAACATATTGCTTCTATATATATAGATGCAAGAAAATAAACTTTATCCAAAGAACACACTATTTACATTTAATATGCTCATTTATCTAGGAGACCCAAAAGAACCCACAGATAAACTAGCAGGAACTAATAAGACGGTTCAACAAGGCACACACATACAAGATCAATAAATTTTAAAAATCAATCAGGCTCCTCTACACTGGCGATAACAAATTAGAATCTGTAAAAGAAAATAAGAAAAAAAGAAGATCTAAAAAGAGTCACAAGAGCCATATAAATTATTTAGAGCTAAGCATACATAGAAGGCAATATAACTAACAAACTGAGTACGAACAGTTAAACTCCGCCCAACCCAAGGTTAGGAAAAGACTGTTGTTACTTTATGAGAACAGACCCTCTTCTTAAGGAGCAGATCAGTAAGTGAGAGTGAAGCAAAGAAACACAGCATTTGAAAAGTCAGCTAGTCCAAGCCTCTTGATTGCACATACAGAAGCTGAAGCCCAGATAGGTTGAATTACTTGCTAAAGGGCCCAATGTCCTGACTCAAGGACTAGCATTTTTCACTCAGTCGCAAGACACAATCAAATGCAGTACCTTGGAGAGAGATGGGGAAAAAATGAAGAAATCAATTATATAGTTCCTCATCTTTAAGTACATAAATAGCTGTGACAAAATTACACGTATTGAGGGAAAATTGAAGTGCAGAGTTTAAAATGTCAATAATCCACAGGGAAACTGGAGACCATTTAAAATATTCATATTAAATCTCTCTAGAAAAGACATTAAAAGATGTCCAATCAAAATGTGAATTTTATAATAGACATGGTATGATACAATTTATAATAGATATGGTAGGAACCTTTCCCTTTCACGGGAAAGCATCGGCTGGGAAAAAGGAATTGTTCTTGAAAATGGGGCCTGTGCTACTGCAGACACTGTGCTCACCCTAGGTCCATCGAATGCACTGATGTCAGCACTGAGGTCACAGAATTCCGCTGTGCGCCTGGCAACCTTGCAAACATAACAGCCCTGGTGAGCACTAGGCAGTACTGCTGGTTCACTAAGTGGTACAAGTTTTTCAGCCATTTAGGAGACTTGACTATTTTTGTTTGTATTGAATCATTTCAACGGATTGCCCAAGAGCCAAGAAGGGCCAACCTGTAGGGAAGAGGAGGAGTTGGACATCTCTTGAGGCATCTTCTAAGGGAGACTTCTAGTTGGTACGATGGAACGGCGACAAAAGAGGAAACATCTGGAAAATGAAGAGTCCCAGGAAACTGCCGAGAACGGAGGAGGTATGTGGGGGGCAACTTGTCTGGGGCACATGGGTTTCTGCCAAACTGAAGCTTCTCTAGGAAGCGGGGGACTGAGAACGTGTCACCTGTGAAGCAGGGAGCGAGAGACCTTGTCTCACTGATGCTGCCGTATCTATCTGGAGGGCCCCTGTGGTGTGAGACGGCACAGAACGGCCAGATGCCCCCTGGGAGTTGGGAGGTCAGCTCCGCTGCTCTGAGGACTCTCTCCTGGGGCAGCCGGGCCTGGAGCTTTGTCGGACTCACAGCAGGCTGCATCCTGCTTGCACAGACCTAGAGGTGCAGCTTTTCTCAGTCCCCGATTTCTCTCTTATTCTCTTGGATCTTTCCCTGGGGTCATGAGGTGGGGGATGTGAAGGATGCAAGGATGCTGAGAGAGACCCATGAGTTGCTTGGCCTCTTTTACCAAAGTGGAAAGAGAAGCCCCATGAGTTGAAGGCCCTGTTGAAAAATATCTTGACAAGTGGAATGCACTTTGAAAGAAGATTGTTTGTCTAGGGATGGTGTCATATTGAAAGCAAGGAGGATTTATTCCTTCAACAGGAAGAATTTCCCAAAGGAGATCAAGGGAAGGAAAGGGTTTTCCAGAGACTGAGACTGCGTGAGCGGGGGTGAGAAATGGCCTCAGGGTCCTGCGGGGAGCTCTGAGAGCCACGGGCCACGTGGTGCCTGCGTGCATTAAATGTAGGCGAGTAGCTTGCCCTGGGAGAGGGGTGGTCACCCCAGAGCTCCAGCTAGAGGCCTCTGCCCCAGATTAGAGCCCAGTAGCTCCTACCAGGCCCAGGGCCCTGGAGACTGTAGGATGGGCCCTGGGAATGGAGCTCTAGACAGCAGGCAGATTTCCAGGCAGTGGCTGGGACAGGCTGGGGAAGGCAATGACTGCCCCTGACCATTCAGAATATTTTGCTCTATGTTCCTGTGTGTATGTGGGTGTGTGAGTGTGTGTGTGTGTGTGTGTGTGTGTGTGTGTGTGTGGTAGTGCAGAGAAGAGCGAGATGAATGGGGGTAGAGTGCTTGCCAGATATAAAGTCTGCGTGGTAAAGTTCTTGTCACCCTGCCTGGACCTGGCTGACACTCGGTGTACGTAAGAGTGTATACAGAATTCTTGTTAGGGGTGTTTTATGAGACAGTAACTCATACACCCATGTACACTCTGATGCAGCAAAAATATCACACACCCCACATTTAACTTCCTTAGTAAACCACACAGCACATGGAGGTATATACACGGATCCCTCCTGTACTACATTCTCATACAACCCACCTGTATCACAATCCTCTCCTCCAACACCAAACGCTGGAGATGAGATATGTATATAGACACTCACACTATATATATAGGACACACACACACACTCACACTATATATATATATATATATACATATGTATCTCCACAACTCTCGCACAAACACAGCTAACTTCAGCCATCGCTAAATACCTCTGTAAGAACCAGTCACGTGTCATACACACCACACTTGTAACACATTCTTGAGTAATGCCAGACCCGCTTTGTACAAACCACAGTAAACCACAGTCTCAGTAACCCATGTCAGGATTGCCAGAGAAAATATGGGCTATCCAGTTCAATTTGAATTCCAGATAAAGAACAAGTAATTTTTCAGTATCAGTATGTCCCAAATATTGTATGGGCCATACTTACACTAAAACTAAGTAAGAACAAATACTGCATGGGAATACTTACACTAAAAAATTATTCTGGGTTTATCTGAAACTGAAATTTAACTGGGTGCCTTGTATTCTTGTTCGCTAAGTCTGGCAACCCTTATATACTTACCACCAGCTGATGTATTATATATTTATTGTAGTTTTGTTTAGTGTGTGTCTTCCCCTACTAGAATGTGCAGCGTTACCAAAGACTACAACAATGGAAGAGTGCCGGATACACAGGAGTAGCTGCTTACTGAATCTTGGTGAATGAATGAATGAACACGCACCATAAATACAAGCCACACCATGTAATGAGGAAACGTTACATGTCCCAGAATTCCTGACTTGTGAACAGAAACCATGCACATAAAGGCCACAGACACAGATAGACACGTCTGCACTGTGCTCCCCATGCCAACCCCACACTTACCACAGACTTAACTGATACACATCACTCACTCTTCCCACACACTCACAGTCACCACCGAGGCCTACATTACCAACTAGACAGTGAGAGAATAAGTATTGATTGGAATTAAATCCTGGAGGATGCACTGGGAATCACACTCTCAACTGTGTGTATTCACTGCACCTGACACGTGTCACACACTCAGTAAATATTTGTGGACAGAGGACTGATGAACCCACCCTGAGCCTTTCATTCCTCCCTCAGGAATCTCGAAGTCACAAGAGGATCCCCCTCGGCTTGGATCCACTGTGGTGTCCCAAGGCTGCAGCCCAGGGGCAGTGGAGGTCTCCTCCGCCCCTAAATACTTCTTCTGTACTTCTACTCCGCGCAAGCTCAGCTACGCTGGTAAGGGCGCGGGGCTCCTCAGGTGAGGGGGTGCTTGGCTGTGAGGCAGGAGGCACACAGATCCCAGGGAGGCTGAGAGGAAATCCAGGGTCATCAGAGGTGATGAGGGCTCTGTGGAGGAGCCTGGGCAGGATGGCTGAGCTGTTCCGAGGGCGTGGATGCCAGCTGAGTCTGGGGGGGCGGTGTGAATACTGGTAGTACCATGGTGGGGAAGTCAAGGAGCAGGGGCTGGAAAGGTCTGGGCTTGAGGTGGAGGGAAGAGGGACCAGATTAAGCATCTTCAGAGGAAAATGTAGGCTTTGTCTTTGCCTTTGCTTCCAGAGAAGGACAGAGTTCTGCATCATACACCTCCAGCCTGAGAGCAGGACCATCCAGCTCAGGTCCACACAGCTCACACATACAACTGCCCTCCAGGCACAGCCCTTCTCACAGCACACATAAACCCCAAGCACCACAGCCCCATTCCACATGTAATGCACCACCAATATTACCAAAATCACACTCCTTGTCATACACGCATCCAACCGCATCCCTCACATACCACAGCCCTCACCACCATACTCCACACCCCTGTATACAGACACCGCTCCAGTATCCCCCCCACGCACATGAAAAGCCCACAGATGACACCAGATACACCGCTCCATCCTACGGCCAACAGACACCAAGCTCACGACATAGCTACGTCATGCAAATGTCCCTCTCTCGTCTACCACACCTGCTCCCTCAGCTTCCGGCACGGCCCATGCATGTTATTATGGTTTTAATTTCCTTTTTCAGCAATGCGGAGATTTCGAGACACTGCCTGGCCTACAGCACCACTAGCCCAGGTTCAGGAAGAAGGGGAGACCGCTCCCCCATCACACTGTGTCTCCTCCTCACTCTCTTCACCCTGTAAGGACTATCTGCACCCAGACAAAGAGGAAAGGGGCATGAAAATATACTACATGCAGGTACAAGTGAACAAGGGTGTCGCTGTCTCCTGGAAGACAAAGAAACCCTTGGAGTTGCCTGAAAAGCAGCTGACGATAGAAGAAGTGACCCTTCCTGAGGATGCGTGCACAGTAGGCACTTGCCCCTCTGATGTGTTCACCGAAAGCCTCCTGTCTGACAGTGAGCCCACTGGGGAGGAGAAAGAGTATGAGGAAAGGGCAGAGCCAGGCAGCCCATCAGGGTCACCTGCCGTCGAGGAGAGACACAGGGCCAAGACACCGGACTGGATGGTGACCATGGAGAACGGCTTCAGGTGCATGGCCTGCTGCCGGGTCTTCCCCACATTGGAGATACTCCAGCAGCACGTGAAGGGCGGCGTCCTGCAGGTCTTCAGCTGCCGTGTCTTTCATCTCAACATGGCCCAGTGGATGGGCAATGTGGAATCCGAGAGCACACCTGAGGAGGAGGAGGAGGAGGAGGAAGAGAAGCAAGAAGAAAAGGAGAATGAGGGAGAGCAGCCCACGGGGGAAGGCCCCAGCCCAAAGAGACCCCGCAGGCAGGGTCTTTTCTCTCCTTTGAGTTCCAAACAGCAACTGAGATTCATGGGACAGAAGATCCTGGAAGACGGTGTGGCCGTCCCTTGGAAGAGGTAAGGCTTGAGGCTGGAAGTCTTCTGAGCCTATGTCACGGGGGCCCAGAGGAGTCTAAGGGAAGGGGCCGCACACATGTGCTGGTTTACCTAATGGCTCTGCAGTTGCATCAAATGGGACACACCCAGCACTAACAAAGGCATTGACCTCTGTTGACGTAAACAAGAAGGTGGAGCCTTTTCCTAGGAGTTTTCTCAGGGTCTGCACGATGGACCTCAACTCTTAGAGGACGTACTGCCAGCAGCTCCTTCTCGGCAGAGAGAGCCAGGAGTGGTCTCAAGAGAGGACAGGGGCCCTTGCAGGACCAGAACTTTGAGGTCTGAGAGCCTTGGGCCTGAGCCGAGATCTCACCCGGACCACTGGACCTAGCCTTCTGTGACAAAGGGGAATATGAAAGAGAGTCACGTGGAAATGAGGTCCCCCGAGATATGGAAATGTTCCAGAACCTTCGTTGCGTGGTAGTTGATCTGGAGCCAAGCTCACTGTGGTGTGTGTGGCTCTGAGCATTAAGGCAATGCTGGAGGGTAACCCTGACCAGCAGAGCTTGGAGTGCTTCTTGTCTCTTCCTGTTCTACCTCATTTGTTTTATCCCTTCCAGGGAGAAGAAAGGACCCTCGGGAGAGTAGCAGACAGAATGCCGTGGTCTGAAGGAGGATGAAGGGACCGGCACTCAGTCTAACATCATATGACAATAGAAGCGTCCTATGCAATAAAGGGCATTTTCCAAACCTTTCCTGGAGCTTTTATTTAAGGACATTTTTCTATCTATGCATCTATCTGTCATCTACATCTGTATCTTTCAAGGTTTGTGAACAAGCTTTCACATAAGCACTAGAGACGTCCGCCAGCATTTTCCAGAAGAGGCCTGCAAATTGCTGGGGACTCCTCACAAATAGGGAACGGCCACAACCCCTGCCACACAGACTATGCGCGTGGCCCTCCTGACGTACTCCCACTCTCTCTCTGAATTTCCCAACGTCTGAGATGAGGGTGCTGGCTGGAGGCAATGATCACGTGCAGGCTGAATCTTCTCCAGATTCTGATTCTCTTCCTGGGCATATCGTCCTCAAGCACTGTCTCCATGTCCCTGGCCACACTGATCTCTCTCCTTCAGTCCTTCCCTCCCTCCCTCTCCTGCCTCCCAGTGCAAAGAATACTTTTTTGCATTTGAGACGACATTTATTTTTGGTTCACAGAATTCTCACCTGTTCTACTGTTGCCTCCGTTGTGAACATTCCTAAGCTGAGACTTTTCTGTTTTTCTCCCTCATTTCTGCTGAGTCTTTACCTTCCTAATGCAGTGAACTCAGAGTGCCTAGCTGACTGGATGGGCAAAAAGATCCAGGGGGCAAAGAGAAATAATAAAAGAATATATCAGTTAATTTTTCATAGTGTTATCCAACTACATATTTTTAAAATTTTGGAATAATATTAGGAATCTTCTCTTTATAAAAAACTGAATTATCGGGCTTCCCTGGTGGAGCAGTGGTTAAGAATATGCCTGCGAATGCAGGGGACATGGGTTCGAGCCCTGTTCTGGGAAGATCCCACGTGCCACGGAGTAACTAAGCCCACGCGCCACAACTACTGAGCCTGCGCTCTAGAGCCCGTGCCACATCTACCGAGCCCACGTGCCACAACTACGGAAGCCTGCGTGCCTACAGCCCATGCTCCGCAACAAGAGAAGCCACTGCAATGAGAAGCCCGTGCACCACAGCCAAGAGGAGCCCCCGCTCACTGCAACCAGAGAACGCCCGCTAGCAGCAACAAAGACCCAATGCAGCCCCAAATAAATTAATTAATTTTAAAAAATTGAATTAGTTTCAAGGGTACAATGTATAAAAGTACAATAAAAGCCCACCTTCAAACCCCCCAACCCCACTCTCAAGATGGAATAGATATGCTGTGATACAATTTATAGTCGTAGTACTACTCCTCCTCCCACCACATCCGAAATCCTCTGAGCCAGCTGCAGCAGCTTCCTTTCACAATGCTAGGACCCGCCACAAGACACATGATAATCCCTTTGGACATTTCAAGGAGCGGCACCAAGGGAACAGTACCGGGGAAATGCCACTGACAGCTCAGAATATCCATGGCATTTCTAGAGCCTCGGCACTGCTCTTGCTCTGGGAATGAAGGTCCAAAAAGCACATCGGAGAATGTTCATAGTTGTAAACAAGCTCCACCTTTGAAACACGATCTACATAGAACCACATATACAAGCCTGCACGATGGATGAAGCCAAGGTCTCCTCCATGATTTCCCTTCTGACCACCTTATTGTCTCCTCAACCATAAAAGGTGAACTTGAAACTCAGGAACTTGCCTTGTCACCAGAAACATCCAAGCTTGGATCAGTCTTTCTAAGACCAGATACTTGCTCTCTGAACTATTAGAGACTTGTCACATACACACAGGTAGAACAGGATTATTTCTATCTAACTGGGGACATGGAGTCTTTCACATTGCTCCTGTTGAAACTCTCACAACAGCAAAACTTTACCTACAAAGGGTTCAAGCTATGACACTCCCAATTTCCACAAACCTCCTCAGCTCTTGTGAGTCACATGCAGCCAATTCCAGGAATTGGAAACATGGTTGTGAGGATGAAACTGACTTTGGGGCTCCCCTTGGATATGGTCTTCCAGACTTACCAAAAGGCCATTAAGAGGAAGGTTTACCCCACCTCAGGGAAACCCGAGGCAGTACTTGCAGTCAAGGGCTGGCCATGGCTTCTGAGCTACATCCAAAAAGAATTTCATACTGTACCTGGATCTGCTGAAGCCATTTCTGACTGTCCGAGAGCCAGCATGTACCGCTCCTCAACTGCCTCCATTGTGGATCATCAGTAGGGCTGTCAGATTTAGTAAATAAAAATACAGGATACCCAGTTAACCTTGAACTTCACATGAATAATAAGTCATTATTTTTAGTATAAGTAGATCCTATGAACTATTTGGGGCATACTTATCTTCAAAATGTACTCGTTGTTTTTCAAACATTCATATTTAACTAAACAGCCTATATTTCATCTGTCAACCCTACTCAGCAGAAATGATGGAGGCTCATAGAGATCCAGGAGACGCCTCAGCGCCTCCTCAGCTTTTATTTCTACGTTCTGGACAGCGAGCACGAACCTTCCACTCCGTCATTGGCTAGAATGGAGGATATTCTCTGTTTTAGAGCTTTTTCTACTTGTCATTGTTATTATCTTCCTTATTTTAAAGAGATGTTTATTTTTCCCCAAACTTAATAGCTCATCCAAAAGTATTTCAAAGTTTATTAGACAAGGGAAAAACAACATGGTTCTGAAAAGTGAAGGAAACCGCCTGGTGTTTAGTAAAGAAGTAGTAGGGAGATTGAAAAAGCCAAACTTAATAAGCAGATCTCTCCAAGGGTATTTTCAGAGCTTGATACCCTCCCACACCCTGAAAATATTATTACATCAAGAATGTAGAACTGCTAACCAAATGTAAGGCTCCCATATGATTCTATCAAACTGAGGATGCTTCTTTACTAAGCAGTGAGCACACTTGCTGCCCCAGGGACCTTGGCAGTTGCAACGTAGGGCTCTTCCCTTTGGGATGGAAACAGCAAGTTTTCCTGTGGTCTACACGCTGGCCCCAAAAATACTACACTCCCAATACTTGTCAACTTTAAGTATTTTCCTACATATCTCCATTTTTCTGTTACTATTTGGGCTACATCCTAGACTTGACACTACATAAATTGCATTCAAGAAGCTATTTTTAAAAGTTGGTAGGAAACCTTAAATCTATGGCTTGCAGTCCCTGGCTTAATTTCATCCAGGTGCATAAGGGTTTTCAAAAGTAGTCAGGTTAGTTACCCCGTATCACAGCCCCACGCTTGTGTCACAGATATAAAAATGGAACATGATATTTAAGGTTTTAGTTGCCAAATCATCAAGCCTCCCAGACAGAGGCAATAGAGCAAAATGATTACAGAGGCATGGATTTTGATTTGCTCCAGTGTCTTGGGCAAGTCACTTGGCCTCTGTATTTATTTGTACTTATCTGCACTTATCTGTCACTTGGGGGTCATAATTGTACCTGGTCCATGGGTACGCTGTACAAATGATCTGTAAAGTAGTTACAAGAAACCGACACAGAGTAAGCACTCCACAGACATTGGCGTTTAGCTATTGGAAATAGTTCTCCGTGAAACAGATGACTTTATCAGTGGATGACTCGGTGGGAGACAGTGAATCACAGAGTCACAGCATGTTGAAAGTGACCTAGTTCACACTCTTATGTGAAAAAAAGAAAAGTGTGCATGGGTAGAAAATGTCTGAAACTTTACCTAACAAAGAGTTCATCATGTTAGCATTGAGGATTAGAATAAATCAGGAAAGGAGGAAAGAAAAACTTGAGTGTAATTCAATTTCTCTATCATTTGTGTTTCTACACTGAGACTCTGAATACACTGGAAGTGCAATTTTTTTTAATGTGGCGGGATAAAGGTTTTCAAGTTTTCCTGATCCATCCATATTATTATCTCAGAATTGCTCGCAGTTCTTGCCATCTTCGGATCTACACCCATGTGAGTCAGTGGGCCATTCTGGACGGAGGAGATAATAGAGCAGAAGTGAAGTGAGAGGAAAGGGGAGACAAGATTTTCTCTTTTCTCTTCAAAGAGGAAAGGTCTTTGGAATGGGAACAACTCACAGCCAAACTTTGGGGAAAGGATGTGATGGAAAATGAGACAAACATCCTACCCCTGTGATGAGAAGGATTCCCTGGGCTGGATGGAGGGAGGTCACAGGTGGCTGGACAAGGAAACCAACTAGGGAGAAACACACACAAGTGCAGGGCAAACACCCTGAGGCCACTCAGCCTGACTCCATGCAAACATGTGTCCAGCAGCCAGCCCTTCACCTGTGGCTCCCCAGCAAGACAGGTACCTCGGGGGTGCCAACTCATTCTGAGTTCATTATGCCTGGCCATTCATAAACCGCTGTCTAACGTGTGAGGAATAAACCCTCAATGTTTATGAGGAAACTGGGGAAGGATATTGAAAAGTTACTTAAACGGAAAAAAAAGAAGTTCAGCAAGGCAGGATGGTAGAGAGACAAGAAATAGACCTTAAAAGATAGAAAGGATTTGCCAAAGAAGAGAAAGAAAAAGAACTGATTCCGAATGGGTTAACCTGCAGCTAGGAAGTTAAGGAAGATTATTGATGGGTGAAGACTATGGAATAAAGCGAATAAAATTTATCCAAAATTGCTGAGAATATGGTAAGCAGCATGATTATCAAATTATGAATTGGCTGCAATGGCATTCTAGGGGGACACTAGGAAGGGGAAGCAGATGTTCCTGAGATGACAGTAGCAGGCGGAAAGTTGTTTCAGGGGAAGATCAGTCTTGCAGAGGGTGTATCAGAGGAGGGCAAGTGTGAGCAAGCAAGGAAATACTAAGTGTATACGGTTCCTTCACTGAGTGCACCCAGCCCCGCGGTCAGCCTTGAGAACAAGCAGGACTTCAGGTACTGGAGCTACATTTCAGTCATCAAGACTTGAGAAGACACCCTTAACTCAGGTCTTCTCTTCAAACTCCATCTTTCCTTCTTAACCTTCATTTGGCCTCTTCCCTTACCCTCCAGCTGTGGACTGAGGCCACAGAGCAAGATGGGTCACTAGTGTCCTCCATCCCCTGGCGACTGTGGTTCACATCACTGGAGTACCAAAGGCAATAACCAAGTAACAGACACAAGAGTGTATGAAGAAGAAGAGATTCTGATAAGGCTTTCTGTGACAGTGTGGGCCAAGTCGGCTCTATATGGCTGGTATCACGTGAATTATGAGCAGCCTTAGGGGAGAAGTTCTCAGAAGGCAGAGCCTGGCTCTCGAGAGGCTCTGTGTGCTCACAGCCCACTCCAAGACCTCAGTTACAGCTTCGGCCCCCAATATCTCTCCCTCTGCCTGCTCACAGTTTTTGAAGTCTTCTTTCCTCCACATTTCTCTTGAGAGGTGGAGGAGGAAGATGAGCTTCAGGCCAGCTCAGACTCCCCTGCTATCCCAGCAGGATGCCTATCATTAACCTCCCACCTTCTAGGAAACTCCTAAGATCTTCACATTTGGGGCAGTTCTCATTTCAGCTGTGCTTCAAATTGCTGGCTGGAGACGGCCTGTTGGAAGGTGGCTAAAAGCAAGTAGCAATCCTTCGGGCAGCCTGGCCCTTCTCGACTGTCAGACATCTTCAGGGATATTCTAGGAAATGTTGTTTGTTCTAGAGAAGGGAGGGAAACAATCCAATTGTCCAATAATGCTTGAATGGAAAATAAATGATGCTATATGCATGTGATCAAATAATATCAAACAGTCAAAAATCAAAGACCTAGATCTCTATGGATTCACGTGGATAAATCTTGAAAACATAATATTGATTGAAAGAAAATAAGATAAAGAACGTTAGATTGTGATAACAGGTATGTAAGTATTTAAATATTTAAATCAATTCAACATATTGCTTCTATATATAGAGATGTAAGAAAATAAACTTTATCCAAAGAACACATTATTTACATTTAATATGCTCATTTATCTAGGAGACCCAAAAGAACCCACAGATAAACTAGCAGGAACTAATAAGACGGTTCAACAAGGCACACACATACAAGATCAATAAATTTTAAAAATCAATCAGGCTCCTCTACACTGGCGATAACAAATTAGAAACTGTAAAAGAAAATAAGAAAAAAAGAAGATCTAAAAAGAGTCACAAGAGCCATATAAATTATTTAGAGCTAAGCATACATAGAAGGCAATATAACTAACAAACTGAGTACGAACAGTTAAACTCCGCCCAACCCAAGGTTAGGAAAAGACTGTTGTTACTTTATGAGAACAGACCCTCTTCTTAAGGAGCAGATCAGTAAGTGAGAGTGAATCAAAGAAACACAGCATTTGAAAAGTCAGCTAGTCCAAGCCTCTTGATCGCACATACAGAAGCTGAAGCCCAGATAGGTTGAGTTACTTGCTAAAGGGCCCAATGTCCTGACTCAAGGACTAGCATTTTTCACTCAGTCGCAAGACACAATCAAATGCAGTACCTTGGAAAGAGATGGGGAAAAAATGAAGAAATCAATTATATAGTTCCTCATCTTTAAGTACAGAAATAGCTGTGACAAAATTACACGTATTGAGGGAAAATTGAAGTGCAGAGTTTAAAATGTCAATAATCCACAGGGAAACTGGAGACCATTTAAAATATTCATATTAAATCTCTCTAGAAAAGACATTAAAAGATGTCCAATCAAAATGTGAATTTTATAATAGACATGGTATGATACAATTTATAATAGATATGGTAGGAACCTTTCCCTTTCACGGGAAAGCATCGGCTGGGAAAAAGGAATTGTTCTTGAAAATGGGGCCTGTGCTACTGCAGACACTGTGCTCACCCTAGGTCCACCGAATGCACTGATGTCAGCACTGAGGTCACAGAATTCCGCTGTGCGCCTGGCAACCTGGCAAACATAACAGCCCGGGTGAGCACTAGGCAGTACTGCTGGTTCACTAAGTGGTACAAGTTTTTCAGTCATTTAGGAGACTTGACTATTTTTGTTTGTATTGAATCATTTCAACGGATTGCCCAAGAGCCAAGAAGGGCCAACCTGTAGGGAAGAGGAGGAGTTGGACATCTCTTGAGGCATCTTCTAAGGGAGACTTCTAGTTGGTACGATGGAACGGCGACAAAAGAGGAAACATCTGGAAAATGAAGAGTCCCAGGAAACTGCCGAGAACGGAGGAGGTATGTGGGGGGCAACTTGTCTGGGGCACATGGGTTTCTGCCAAACTGAAGCTTCTCTAGGAAGCGGGGGACTGAGAACGTGTCACCTGTGAAGCAGGGAGCGAGAGACCTTGTCTCACTGATGCTGCCGTATCTATCTGGAGGGCCCCTGTGGTGTGAGACGGCACAGAACGGCCAGATGCCCCCTGGGAGATGGGAGGTCAGCTCCGCTGGTCTGAGGACTCTCTCCTGGGGCAGCCGGGCCTGGAGCTTTGTCGGACTCACAGCAGGCTGCATCCTGCTTGCACAGACCTAGAGGTGCAGCTTTTCTCAGTCCCCGATTTCTCTCTTATGCTCTTGGATCTTTCCCTGGGGTCATGAGGTGGGGGATGTGAAGGATGCAAGGATGCTGAGAGAGACCCATGAGTTGCTTGGCCTCTTTTACCAAAGTGGAAAGAGAAGCCCCATGAGTTGAAGGCCCTGTTGAAAAATATCTTGACAAGTGGAATGCACTTTGAAAGAAGATTGTTTGTCTAGGGATGGTGTCATATTGAAAGCAAGGAGGATTTATTCCTTCAACAGGAAGAATTTCCCAAAGGAGATCAAGGGAAGGGAAGGGTTTTCCAGAGACTGAGACCACGTGAGCGGGGGTGAGAAATGGCCTCAGGGTCCTGCGGGGAGCTCTGAGAGCCACGGGCCACGTGGTGCCTGCGTGCATTAAATGTAGGCGAGTAGCTTGCCCTGGGAGAGGGGTGGTCACCCCAGAGCTCCAGCTAGAGGCCTCTGCCCCAGATTAGAGCCCAGTAGCTCCTACCAGGCCCAGGGCCCTGGAGACTGTAGGATGGGCCCTGGGAATGGAGCTCTAGACAGCAGGCAGATTTCCAGGCAGTGGCTGGGACAGGCTGGGGAAGGCAATGACTGCCCCTGACCATTCAGAATATTTTGCTCTATGTTCCTGTGTGTGTGTGTGTGTGTGAGTGTGTGTGAGTGTGTGTGTGTGTGTGTGTGTGTGTGTGTGGTAGTGCAGAGAAGAGCGAGATGAATGGGGGTAGAGTGCTTACCAGATATAAAGTCTGCGTGGTAAAGTTCTTGTCACCCTGCCTGGACCTGGCTGACACTCGGTGTACGTAAGAGTGTATACAGAATTCTTGTTAGGGGTGTTTTATGAGACAGTAACTCATACACCCATGTACACTCTGATGCAGCAAAAATATCACACACCCCACATTTAACTTCCTTAGTAAACCACACACAGCACATGGAGGTATATACACGGATCCCTCCTGTACTACGTTCTCATACAACCCACCTGTATCACAATCCTCTCCTCCAACACCAAACGCTGGAGATGAGATATGTATATAGACACTCACACTATATATATAGGACACACACACACACACACACTATATATATATATATATATATATATATATATATATATATATATATATATATATATCTCCACAACTCTCGCACAAACACAGCTAACTTCAGCCATCGCTAAATACCTCTGTAAGAACCAGTCACGTGTCATACACACCACACTTGTAACACATTCTTGAGTAATGCCAGACCCGCTTTGTACAAACCACAGTAAACCACAGTCTCAGTAACCCATGTCAGGATTGCCAGAGAAAATATGGGCTATCCAGTTCAATTTGAATTCCAGATAAACAACAAGTAATTTTTCAGTATCAGTATGTCCCAAATATTGTATGGGCCATACTTACACTAAAACTAAGTAAGAACAAATACTGCATGGGAATACTTACACTAAAAAATTATTCTGGGTTTATCTGAAACTGAAATTTAACTGGGTGCCTTGTATTCTTGTTCGCTAAGTCTGGCAACCCTTATATACTTACCACCAGCTGATGTATTATATATTTATTGTAGTTTTGTTTAGTGTGTGTCTTCCCCTACTAGAATGTGCAGCGTTACCAAAGACTACAACAATGGAAGAGTGCCGGATACACAGGAGTAGCTGCTTACTGAATCTTGGTGAATGAATGAATGAACACGCACCATAAATACAAGCCACACCATGTAATGAGGAAACGTTACATGTCCCAGAATTCCTGACTTGTGAACAGAAAAAATGCACACAAAGGCCACAGACACAGATAGACACATCTGCACTGTGCTCCCCATGCCAACCCCACACTTACCACAGACTTAACTGATACACATCACTCACTCTTCCCACACACTCACAGTCACCACCGAGGCCTACATTACCAACTAGACAGTGAGAGAATAAGTATTGATTGGAATTAAATCCTGGAGGATCCACTGGGAACCACACTCTCAACTGTGTGTATTCACTGCACCTGACACGTGTCACACACTCAGTAAATATTTGTGAACAGAGGACTGATGAACCCACCCTGAGCCTTTCATTCCTCCCTCAGGAATCTCGAAGTCACAAGAGGATCCCCCTCGGCTTGGATCCACTGTGGTGGCCCAAGGCTGCAGCCCAGGGGCAGTGGAGGTCTCCTCCGCCCCTAAATACTTCTTCTGTACTTCTACTCCGCGCAAGCTCAGCTACGCTGGTAAGGGCGCGGGGCTCCTCAGGTGAGGGGGTGCTTGGCTGTGAGGCAGGAGGCACACAGATCCCAGGGAGGCTGAGAGGAAATCCAGGGTCATCAGAGGTGATGAGGGCTCTGTGGAGGAGCCTGGGCAGGATGGCTGAGCTGTTCCGAGGGCGTGGATGCCAGCTGAGTCTGGGGGGGCGGTGTGAATACTGGTAGTACCATGGTGGGGAAGTCAAGGAGCAGGGGCCGGAAAGGTCTGGGCTTGAGGTGGAGGGAAGAGGGACCAGATTAAGCATCTTCAGAGGAAAATGTAGGCTTTGTCTTTGCCTTTGCTTCCAGAGAAGGACAGAGTTCTGCATCATACACCTCCAGCCTGAGAGCAGGACCATCCAGCTCAGGTCCACACAGCTCACACATACATCTGCCCTCCAGGCACAGCCCTTCTCACAGCACACATAAACCCCAAGCACCACAGCCCCATTCCACAAGTAACGCACCACCGATATTACCAAAATCACACTCCTTGTCATACACGCATCCAGCCGCATCCCTCACATACCACAGCCCTCACCACCATACTCCACACCCCTGTATACAAACACCGCTCCAGTATCCCCCCCACGCACATGAAAAGCCCACAGATGACACCAGATACACCGCTCCATCCTACGGCCAACAGACACCAAGCTCACGACATAGCTACGTCATGCAAATGTCCCTCTCTCGTCTACCACACCTGCTCCCTCAGCTTCCGGCACGGCCCATGCATGTTATTATGGTTTTAATTTCCTTTTACAGCAATGCGGAGATTTCGAGACACTGCCTGGCCTACAGCACCCCTAGCCCAGGTTCAGGAAGAAGGGGAGACCGCTCCCCCATCACACTGTGTCTCCTCCTCACTCTCTTCACCCTGTAAGGACTATCTGCACGCAGACAAAGAGGAAAGGGGCATGAAAATATACTACATGCAGGTACAAGTGAACAAGGGTGTCGCTGTCTCCTGGAAGACAAAGAAACCCTTGGAGTTGCCTGAAAAGCAGCTGACGATAGAAGAAGTGACCCTTCCTGAGGATGCGTGCACAGTAGGCACTTGCCCCTCTGATGTGTTCACCGAAAGCCTCCTGTCTGACAGTGAGCCCACTGGGGAGGAGAAAGAGTATGAGGAAAGGGCAGAGCCAGGCAGCCCATCAGGGTCACCTGCCGTCGAGGAGAGACCCAGGGCCAAGACACTGGACTGGATGGTGACCATGGAGACCGGCTTCAGGTGCATGGCCTGCTGCCCGGTCTTCCCCACCTTGGAGATCCTCCAGCAGCACGTGTAGGGCGGTGTCCTGCAGGGCTTCAGCTGCCGTGTCTTTCATCTCAACATGGCCCAGTGGATGGGCAATGTGGAATCCGAGAGCACCCCTGAGGAGGAGGAGGAGGAGGAGGAAGAGAAGCAAGAAGAAAAGGAGAATGAGGGAGAGCAGCCCACGGGGGAAGGCCCCAGCCCAAAGAGACCCCGCAGGCAGGGTCTTTTCTCTCCTTTGAGTTCCAAACAGCAACTGAGATTCATGGGACAGAAGATCCTGGAAGACGGTGTGGCCGTCCCTTGGAAGAGGTAAGGCTTGAGGCTGGCAGTCTTCTGAGCCTATGTCACGAGGGCCCAGAGGAGTCTAAGGGAAGGGGCCGCACACATGTGCTGGTTGACCTAATGGCTCTGCAGTTGCATCAAATGGGACACACCCAGCACTAACAAAGGCATTGACCTCTGTTGATGTAAACAAGAAGGTGGAGCCTTTTCCTAGGAGTTTTCTCAGGGTCTGCACGAAGGACCTCAACTCTTAGAGGACGTACTGCCAGCAGCTCCTTCTCGGCAGAGAGAGCCAGGAGTGGTCTCAAGAGAGGACAGGGGCCCTTGCAGGACCAGAACTTTGAGGTCTGAGAGCCTTGGGCCTGAGCCGAGATCTCACCCTGACCACTGGACCGAGCCTTCTGTGACAAAGGGGAATATGAAAGAGAGTCACGTGGAAATGAGGTCCCCCGAGATATGGAAATGTTCCAGAACCTTCGTTGCGTGGTAGTTGATCTGGAGCCAAGCTCACTGTGGTGTGTGTGGCTCTGAGCATTAAGGCAATGCTGGAGGGTAACCCTGACCAGCAGAGCTTGGAGTGCTTCTTGTCTCTTCCTGTCCTACCTCATTTGTTTTATCCCTTCCAGGGAGAAGAAAGGACCCTCGGGAGAGTAGCAGACAGAATGCCGTGGTCTGAAGGAGGATGAAGGGACCGGCACTCAGTCTAACATCATATGACAATAGAAGCGTCCTATGCAATAAAGGGCATTTTCCAAACCTTTCCTGGAGCTTTTATTTAAGGACATTTTTCTATCTATGCATCTATCTGTCATCTACATCTGTATCTTTCAAGGTTTGTGAACAAGCTTTCACATAAGCACTAGAGACGTCCGCCAGCATTTTCCAGAAGAGGCCTGCAAATTGCTGGGGACTCCTCACAAATAGGGAACGGCCACAACCCCTGCCACACAGACTATGCGCGTGGCCCTCCTGACGTACTCCCACTCTCTCTCTGAATTTCCCAACGTCTGAGATGAGGGTGCTGGCTGGAGGCAATGATCACGTGCAGGCTGAATCTTCTCCAGATCCTGATTCTCTTCCTGGGCATATCGTCCTCAAGCACAGTCTCCATGTCCCTGGCCACACTGATCTCTCTCCTTCAGTCCTTCCCTCCCTCCCTCCCCTGCCTCCCAGTGCAGAGAATACATTTTTGCATTTGAGACGACATTTATTTTTGGTTCACAGAATTCTCACCTGTTCTACTGTGGCCTCCGTTGTGAACATTCCAAAGCTGAGACTTTTCTGTTTTTCTCCCTCATTTCTGCTGAGTCTTTACCTTCCTAATGCAGTGAACTCAGAGTGCCTAGCTGACTGGATGGGGAAAAAGATCCAGGGGGCAAAGAGAAATAATAAAAGAATATATCAGTTAATTTTTCATAGTGTTATCCAACTACATATTTTTAAAATTTTGGAATAATATTAGGAATCTTCTCTTTATAAAAAAACTGAATTATCGGGCTTCCCTGGTGGAGCAGTGGTTAAGAATATGCCTGCGAATGCAGGTGACATGGGTTCGAGCCCTGTTCTGGGAAGATCCCACGTGCCACGGAGTAACTAAGCCCGCGCGCCACAACTACTGAGCCTGCGCTCTAGAGCCCGTGCCACATCTACCGAGCCCACGTGCCACAACTACGGAAGCCTGCGTGCCTAGAGCCCATGCTCCGCAACAAGAGAAGCCACTGCAATGAGAAGCCCATGCACCACAGCCAAGAGGAGCCCCCGCTCACTGCAACTAGAGAATGCCCGCTAGCAGCAACAAAGACCCAATGCAGCCCCAAATAAATTAATTAATTTTAAAAAATTGAATTAGTTTCAAGGGTACAATGTATAAAAGTACAATAAAAGCCCCCCTTCAAACCCCCCAACCCCACTCTCAAGATGGAATAGATATGCTGTGATACAATTTATAGTCGTAGTACTACTCCTCCTCCCACCACATCCGAAATCCTCTGAGCCAGGTGCAGCAGCTTCCTTTCACAATGCTAGGACCCGCCACAAGACACATGATAATCCCTTTGGACATTTCAAGGAGCGGCACCAAGGGAACAGTACCGGGGAAATGCCACTGACAGCTCAGAATATCCATGGCATTTCTAGAGCCTCGGCACTGCTCTCGCTCTGGGAATGAAGGTCCAAAAAGCACATCGGAGAATGTTCATAGTTGTAAACAAGCTCCACCTTTGAAACACAATCTACATAGAACCACATATACAAGCCTGCACGATGGATGAAGCCAAGGTCTCCTCCATGATTTCCCTTCTGACCACCTTATTGTCTCCTCAACCATAAAAGGTGAACTTGAAACTCAGGACCTTGCCTTGTCACCAGAAACATCCAAGCTTGGATCAGTCTTTCTAAGACCAGATACTTGCTCTCTGAACTATTAGAGACTTGTCACATACACACAGGTAGAACAGGATTATTTCTATCTACCTGGGGACATGGAGTCTTTCACATTGCTCCTGTTAAAACTCTCACAACAGCAAAACTTTACCTACAAAGGGTTCAAGCTATGACACTCCCAATTTCCACAAACCTCCTCAGCTCTTGTGAGTCACATGCAGCCAATTCCAGGAATTGGAAACATGGTTGTGAGGATGAAACTGACTTTGGGGCTCCCCTTGGATATGGTCTTCCAGACTTACCAAAAGGGCATTAAGAGGAAGGTTTACCCCACCTCAGGGAAACCCGAGGCAGTACTTGCAGTCAAGGGCTGGCCATGGCTTCTGAGCTACATCCAAAAAGAATTTCATACTGTACCTGGATCTGCTGAAGCCATTTCTGACTGTCCGAGAGCCAGCATGTACCGCTCCTCAACTGCCTACATTGTGGCCGCTCCTCAACTGCCTCCATTGTGGATCATCAGTAGGGCTGTCAGATTTAGTACATAAAAATACAGGATACCCAGTTAACCTTGAACTTCACATGAATAATAAGTCATTATTTTTAGTATAAGTAGATCCTATGAACTATTTGGGGCATACTTATCTTCAAAATGTACTCGTTGTTTTTCAAACATTCATATTTAACTAAACAGCCTATATTTCATCTGTCAACCCTACTCAGCAGAAATGATGGAGGCTCATAGAGATCCAGGAGACGCCTCAGCGCCTCCTCAGCTTTTATTTCTACGTCCTGGACAGCGAGCACGAACCTTCCACTCCGTCATTGGCTAGAATGGAGGATATTCTCTGTTTTAGAGCTTTTTCTACTTGTCATTGTTATTATCTTCCTTATTTTAAAGAGATGTTTATTTTTCCCCAAACTTAATAGCTCATCCAAAAGTATTTCAAAGTTCATTAGACAAGGGAAAAACAACATGGTTCTGAAAAGTGAAGGAAACCGCCTGGTGTTTAGTAAAGAAGTAGTAGGGAGATTGAAAAAGCCAAACTTAATAAGCAGATCTCTCCAAGGGTATTTTCAGAGCTTGATACCCTCCCACACCCTGAAAATATTATTACATCAAGAATGTAGAACTGCTAACCAAATGTAAGGCTCCCATATGATTCTATCAAACTGAGGATGCTTCTTTACTAAGCAGTGAGCACACTTGCTGCCCCAGGGACCTTGGCAGTTGCAACGTAGGGCTCTTCCCTTTGGGATGGAAACAGCAAGTTTTCCTGTGGTCTACACGCTGGCCCCAAAAATACTACACTCTCAATACTTGTCAACTTTAAGTATTTTCCTACATATCTCCATTTTTCTGTTACTATTTGGACTACATCCTAGACTTGACACTACATAAATTGCATTCAAGAAGCTATTTTTAAAAGTTGGTAGGAAACCTTAAATCTATGGCTTGCAGTCCCTGGCTTACTTTCATCCAGGTGCATAAGGGTTTTCAAAAGTAGTCAGGTTAGTTACCCCGTATCACAGCCCCACGCTTGTATCACAGATATAAAAATGGAACATGATATTTAAGGTTTTAGTTGCCAAATCATCAAGCCTCCCAGACAGAGGCAATAGAGCAAAATGATTACAGAGGCATGGATTTTGATTTGCTCCAGTGTCTTGGGCAAGTCACTTGGCCTCTGTATTTATTTGTACTTATCTGCACTTATCTGTCACTTGGGGGTCATAATTGTACCTGGTCCATGGGTACGCTGTACAAATGATCTGTAAAGTAGTTACAAGAAACCGACACTGAGTAAGCACTCCACAGACATTGGTTATTAGCTATTGGAAATATTTCTCCGTGAAACAGATGACTTTATCCGTGGATGACTCGGTGGGAGACAGTGAATCACAGAATCACAGCATGTTGAAAGTGACCTAGTTCACACTCTTATGTGAAAAAAAGAAAAGTGTGCATGGGTAGAAAATGTCTGAAACTTTACCTAACAAATAGTTCATCATGTTAGCATTGAGGATTAGAATAAATCAGGAAAGGAGGAAAGAAAAACTTGAGTGTAATTCAACTCCTCTATCATTTGTGTTTCTACACAGAGACTCTGAATACACTGGAAGTGCAATTTTTTTTAATGTGGCGGGATAAAGGTTTTCAAGTTTTCCTGATCCATCCATATTATTATCTCAGAATTGCTGGCAGTTCTTGCCATCTTCGGATCTACACCCATGTGAGTCAGTGGGCCATTCTGGACGGAGGAGATAATAGAGCAGAAGTGAAGTGAGAGGAAAGGAGAGACAAGATTTTCTCTTTTCTCTTCAAAGAGGAAAGGTCTTTGGAATGGGAACAACTCGCAGCCAAACTTTGGGGAAAGGATGTGATGGAAAATGAGACAAACATCCTACCCCTGTGATGAGAAGGATTCCCTGGGCTGGATGGAGGGAGGTCACAGGTGGCTGGACAAGGAAACCAACTAGGGAGAAACACACACAAGTGCAGGGCAAACACCCTGAGGCCACTCAGCCTGACTCCATGCAAACATGTTTCCAGCAGCCAGCCCTTCACCTGTGGCTCCCCAGCAAGACAGGTACCTCGGGGGTGCCAACTCATTCTGAGTCCATTATGCCTGGCCATTCATAAACCGCTGTCTAACGTGTGAGGAATAAACTCTCAATGTTTATGAGCAAACTGGGGAAGGAGATTGAAAGGTTACTTAAACGGAAAAAAAAGAAGTTCAGCAAGGCAAGATGGTAGAGACACAAGAAAAAGACCTTAAAAGATAGAAAGGATTTGCCAAAGAAGAGAAAGAAAAAGAAATGATTCCGGTTGGGTTAACCTGCAGCTAGGAAGTTAAGAAAGATTATTGATGGGTGAAGACTATGGGATAAAGTGAATAAAATTTATCCGAAATTGCTGAGAATATGGTAAGCAGCATGATTATCAAATTATGAATTGGCTGCAATGGCATTCTAGGGGGACACTAGGAAGGGGAAGCAAATGTTCCTGAGATGACAGTAGCAGGGGGAAAGTTGTTTCAGGGGAAGATCAGTCTTGCAGAGGGTGTATCAGAGGAGGGCAAGTGTGAGCAAGCAAGGAAATACTAAGTGTATACGGTTCCTTCACTGAGTGCACCCAGCCCCGCGGTCAGCCTTGAGAACAAGCAGGACTTCAGGTACTGGAGCTACATTTCAGTCATCAAGACTTGAGAAGACACCCTTAACTCAGGTCTTCTCTTCAAACTCCATCTTTCCTTCTTAACCTTCATTTGGCCTCTTCCCTTACCCTCCAGCTGTGGACTGAGGCCACAGAGCAAGATGGGTCACTAGTGTCCTCCATCCCCTGGCGACTGTGGTTCACATCACTGGAGTACCAAAGGCAATAACCAAGTAACAGACACAAGAGTGTATGAAGAAGAAGAGATTCTGATAAGGCTTTCTGTGACAGTGTGGGCCAAGTCGGCTCTATATGGCTGGTATCACGTGAATTATGAGCAGCCTTAGGGGAGAAGTTCTCAGAAGGCAGAGCCTGGCTCTCGAGAGGCTCTGCGTGCTCACAGCCCACTCCAAGACCTCAGTTACAGCTTCGGCCCCCAATATCTCTCCCTCTGCCTGCTCACAGTTTTTGAAGTCTTCTTTCCTCCACATTTCTCTTGAGAGGTGGAGGAGGAAGATGAGCTTCAGGCCAGCTCAGACTCCCCTGGGATCCCAGCAGGATGCCTATCATTAACCACCCACCTTCTAGGAAACTCCTAAGATCTTCACATTTGGGGCAGTTCTCATTTCAGCTGTGCTTCAAATTGCTGGCTGGAGACGGCCTGTTGGAAGGTGGCTAAAAGCAAGTAGCAATCCTTCGGGAAGCCTGGCCCTTCTCGACTGTCAGACATCTTCAGGGATATTCCAGGAAATGTTGTTTGTTCTAGAGAAGGGAGGGAAACAATCCAATTGTCCAATAATGCTTGAATGGAAAATAAATGATGCTATATGCATGTGATCACATAATATCAAACAGTCAAAAATCAAAGACCTAGATCTCTATGGATTCACGTGGATAAATCTTGAAAACATAATATTGATTGAAAGAAAATAAGATAAAGAACGTTAGATTGTGATAACAGGTATGTAAGTATTTAAATATTTAAATCAATTCAACATATTGCTTCTATATATAGAGATGCAAGAAAATAAACTTTATCCAAAGAACACATTATTTACATTTAATATGCTCATTTATCTAGGAGACCCAAAAGAACCCACAGATAAACTAGCAGGAACTAATAAGACGGTTCAACAAGGCACACACATACAAGATCAATAAATTTTAAAAATCAATCAGGCTCCTCTACACTGGCGATAACAAATTAGAAACTGTAAAAGAAAATAAGAAAAAAAGAAGATCTAAAAATTGTCACAAGAGCCATATAAATTATTTAGAGCTAAGCATACGTAGAAGGCAATATAACTAACAAACTGAGTACGAAAGACTGTTGTTACTTTATGAGAAGAGACCCTCTTCTTAAGGAGCAGATCAGTAAGTGAGAGTGAATCAAAGAAACACAGCATTTGAAAAGTCAGCTAGTCCAAGCCTCTTGATCGCACATACAGAAGCTGAAGCCCAGATAGGTTGAGTTACTTGCTAAAGGGCCCAATGTCCTGACTCAAGGACTAGCATTTTTAACTCAGTCGCAAGACACAATCAAATGCAGTACCTTGGAAAGAGATGGGGAAAAAATGAAGAAATCAATTATATAGTTCCTCATCTTTAAGTACAGAAATAGCTGTGACAAAATTACACGTATTGAGGGAAAATTGAAGTGCAGAGTTTAAAATGTCAATAATCCACAGGGAAACTGGAGACCATTTAAAATATTCATATTAAATCTCTCTAGAAAAGACATTAAAAGATGTCCAATCAAAATGTGAATTTTATAATAGACATGGTATGATACAATTTATAATAGATATGGTAGGAACCTTTCCCTTTCACGGGAAAGCATCGGCTGGGAAAAAGGAATTGTTCTTGAAAATGGGGCCTGTGCTACTGCAGACACTGTGCTCACCCTAGGTCCACCGAATGCACTGATGTCAGCACTGAGGTCACAGAATTCCGCTGTGCGCCTGGCAACCTTGCAAACATAACAGCCCTGGTGAGCACTAGGCAGTACTGCTGGTTCACTAAGTGGTACAAGTTTTTCAGCCATTTAGGAGACTTGACTATTTTTGTTTGTATTGAATCATTTCAACGGATTGCCCAAGAGCCAAGAAGGGCCAACCTGTAGGGAAGAGGAGGAGTTGGACATCTCTTGAGGCATCTTCTAAGGGAGACTTCTAGTTGGTACGATGGAACGGCTACAAAAGAGGAAACATCTGGAAAATGAAGAGTCCCAGGAAACTGCCGAGAACGGAGGAGGTATGTGGGGGGCAACTTGTCTGGGGCACATGGGTTTCTGCCAAACTGAAGCTTCTCTAGGAAGCGGGGGACTGAGAACGTGTCACCTGTGAAGAAGGGAGCGAGAGACCTTGTCTCACTGATGCTGCCGTGTCTATCTGGAGGGCCCCTGTGTTGTGAGATGGCACAGAACGGCCAGATACCCCCTGGGAGATGGCAGGTCAGCTCCGCTGGTCTGAGGACTCTCTCCTGGGGCAGCCGGGCGTGGAGGTTTGTCGGACTCACAGCAGGCTGCATCCTGCTTGCACAGACCTAGAGGTGCAGCTTTTCTCAGTCCCCGATTTCTCTCTTATTCTCTTGGATCTTTCCCTGTGGCCATGAGGTGGGGTATGTGAAGGATGCAAGGATGCTGAGAGAGACCCATGAGTTGCTTGGCCTCTTTTACCAAAGTGGAAAGAGAAGCCCCATGAGTTGAAGGCCCTGTTGAAAAATATCTTGACAAGTGGAATGCACTTTAAAAGAAGATTGTTTGTCTAGGGATGGTGTCATATTGAAAGCAAGGAGGATTTATTCCTTCAACAGGAAGAATTTCCCAAAGGAGATCAAGGGAAGGGAAGGGTTTTCCAGAGACTGAGACCACGTGAGCGGGGGTGAGAAATGGCCTCAGGGTCCTGCGGGGAGCTCTGAGAGCCATGGGCCACGTGGTGCCTGCGTGCATTAAATGTAGGCGAGTAGCTTGCCCTGGGAGAGGGGTGGTCACCCCAGAGCTCCAGCTAGAGGCCTCTGCCCCAGATTAGAGCCCAGTAGCTCCTAACAGGCCCAGGGCCCTGGAGACTGTAGGATGGGCCCTGGGAATGGAGCTCTAGACAGCAGGCAGATTTCCAGGCAGTGGCTGGGACAGGCTGGGGAAGGCAATGACTGCCCCTGACCATTCAGAATATTTTGCTCTATGTTCCTGTGTGTGTGTGGGTGTGTGAGTGCGTGTGTGTGTGTGTGTGTGTGTGTGTGTGTGTGTGTGTGTGTGTGGGGTAGTGCAGAGAAGAGCGAGATGAATGGGGTTAGAGTGCTTAGCAGATATAAAGTCTGCGTGGTAAATTTCTTGTCACCCTGCCTGGACCTGGCTGACACTCGGTGTACGTAAGAGTGTATACAGAATTCTTGTTAGGGGTGTTTTATGAGACAGTAACTCATACACCCATGTACTCTCTGATGCAGCAAAAATATCACACACCCCACATTTAACTTCCTTAGTAAACCACACACAGCACATGGAGGTATATACACGGATCCCTCCTGTACTACGTTCTCATACAACCCACCTGTATCACAATCCTCTCCTCCAACACCAAACGCTGGAGATGAGATATGTATATAGACACTCACACTATATATATAGGACACACACACACACACACACACTATATATATATATATATATATATATATATATATATATATATATATATATATATATATATGTATCTCCACAACTCTCGCACAAACACAGCTAACTTCAGCCATCGCTAAATACCTCTGTAAGAACCAGTCACGTGTCATACACACCACACTTGTAACACATTCTTGAGTAATGCCAGACCCGCTTTGTACAAACCACAGTAAACCACAGTCTCAGTAACCCATGTCAGGATTGCCAGAGAAAATATGGGCTATCCAGTTCAATTTGAATTCCAGATAACAAGTAATTTTTCAGTATCAGTATGTCCCAAATATTGTATGGGCCATACTTACACTAAAACTAAGTGAGAACAAATACTGCATGGGAATACTTACACTAAAAAATTATTCTGGGTTTATCTGAAACTGAAATTTAACTGGGTGCCTTGTATTCTTGTTCGCTAAGTCTGGCAACCCTTATATACTTACCACCAGCTGATGTATTATATATTTATTGTAGTTTTGTTTAGTGTGTGTCTTCCCCTACTAGAATGTGCAGCGTTACCAAAGACTACAACAATGGAAGAGTGCCGGATACACAGGAGTAGCTGCTTACTGAATCTTGGTGAATGAATGAATGAACACGCACCATAAATACAAGCCACACCATGTAATGAGGAAACGTTACATGTCCCAGAATTCCTGACTTGTGAACAGAAACCATGCACACAAAGGCCACAGACACAGATAGACACGTCTGCACTGTGCTCCCCATGCCAACCCCACACTTACCACAGACTTAACTGATACACATCACTCACTCTTCCCACACACTCACAGTCACCACCGAGGCCTACATTACCAACTAGACAGTGAGAGAATAAGTATTGATTGGAATTAAATCCTGGAGGATCCACTGGGAACCACACTCTCAACTGTGTGTATTCACTGCACCTGACACGTGTCACACACTCAGTAAATATTTGTGGACAGAGGACTGATGAACCCACCCTGAGCCTTTCATTCCTCCCTCAGGAATCTCGAAGTCACAAGAGGATCCCCCTCGGCTTGGATCCATTGTGGTGGCCCAAGGCTGCAGCCCAGGGGCAGTGGAGGTCTCCTCTGCCTCTAAATACTTCTTCTGTACTTCTACTCTGCGCAAGCTCAGCTACGCTGGTAAGGGCGTGGGGCTCCTCAGGTGACGGGGTGCTTGGCTGTGAAGCAGGAGGCACACAGATCCCAGGGAGGCTGAGAGGAAATCCAGGGTCATCAGAGGTGATGAGGGCTCTGTGGAGGAGCCTGGGCAGGATGGCTGAGCTGTTCCGAGGGCGTGGATGCCAGCTGAGTCTGGGGGTGTGTGTGTGAATACTGCTACTACCATGGTGGGGAAGTCAAGGAGCAGGGGCCGGAAAGGTCTGGGCTTGAGGTGGAGGGAAGAGGGACCAGATTAAGCATCTTCAGAGGAAAATGTAGGCTTTGTCTTTGCCTTTGCTTCCAGAGAAGGACAGAGTTCTGCATCATACACCTCCAGCCTGAGAGCAGGACCATCCAGCTCAGGTGCACACAGCTCACACATACACGCGCCCTCCAGGCACAGCCCTTCTCAGTGCACATCAACCCCAAGCACGTGCTCCACAGTACTCTCCTGCACCACAGCCCCATTCCACAAGGAATGCACCACCGATATTCCCAAACTCACACTCCTCATCGTACACGCATCCAGCCGCATCCCTCACATACTACAGCCCTCACCACCATACTCCACACCCCTGTATACAGACACCGCTCCAGTATACCCCCCCACGCACATGAAAAGCCCACAGATGACACCACATACACCACTCCGTCCTACGGCCAATGGACACCAAGCTCACGACATTGCTATGTCGTGCCAATGTCCCTCTCTCGTCTACCACACCTGCTCCCTCAGCTTCCGGCATGGCCCATGCATGTTATTATGATTTTAATTTCCTTTTTCAGGAATCCGGAGATTTCATCGAGACACTGCCCAGCCTAGACCACCCCTAGCCCAGGATCAGGAAGAAGGAGAGACCGCTTCCCCATCACACTGTGTCTCCTCCTCACCCTCTTCACCCTGTAAGAACTATCTGCACCCAGACAAAGAGGAAAGGGGCATGAAAATATACTACATGCAGGTACAAGTGAACAAGGGTGTCGCTGTCTCCTGGAAGACAAAGAAACCCTTGGAGTTGCCTGAAAAGCAGCTGAGGATAGAAGAAGTGACCCTTCCTGAGGATGTGTGCGCAGTAGCCACTGACCCCTCTTCTGATGTGTGCACCGAAAGCCTCCTGTCTGACAGTGAGCCCACTGGGTAGGAGAAAGAGTATGAGGAAAGGGCAGAGCCAGGCAGCCCATCAGGGCCACCTGCCGTCGAGGAGAGACCCAGCGCCAAGACAGCGGACTGGATGCTGACCATGGAGACCGGCTTCAGGTGCATGGCCTGCTGCCGGGTCTTCCCCACCTTGGAGATCCTCCAGCAGCACGTGAAGGGCGGCATCCTGCAGGGCTTCAGCTGCCGTGCCTTTCATCTCACCATGGCCCAGCGGATGGGCAATGTGGAATCCGAGAGCACCCCAGAGGAAGAGGACGAGGAGGAGGAGGAGGAGAACGAGGAGGAGGAGGAGGAGGAGGAGGAGGAAGAGGAGGAGAAGGAGGTAGAGAAGCAAGAAGAAAAGGAGAATGAGGGAGAGCAGCCCACGGGGGAAGGCCCCAGCCCAAAGAGACCCCGCAGGCAGGGTCTTTTCTCTCCTTTGAGTTCCAAACAGCAACTGAGATTCATGGGACAGAAGATCCTGGAAGACGGTGTGGCCGTCCCTTGGAAGAGGTAAGCCTTGAGGCTGGCAGTCTTCTGAGCCTATGTCACGAGGGCCCAGAGGAGTCTAAGGGAAGGGGCCGCACACATGTGCTGGTTGACCTAATGGCTCTGCAGTTGCATCAAATGGGACACACCCAGCACTAACAAAGGCATTGACCTCTGTTGACGTAAACAAGAAGGTGGAGCCTTTTCCTAGGAGTTTTCTCAGGGTCTGCACGATGGACCTCAACTCTTAGAGGACGTACTGCCAGCAGCTCCTTCTCGGCAGAGAGAGCCAGGAGTGGTCTCAAGAGAGGACAGGGGCCCTTGCAGGACCAGAACTTTGAGGTCTGAGAGCCTTGGGCCTGAGCCGAGATCTCACCCGGACCACTGGACCTAGCCTTCTGTGACAAAGGGGAATATGAAAGAGAGTCACGTGGAAATGAGGTCCCCCGAGATATGGAAATGTTCCAGAACCTTCGTTGCGTGGTAGTTGATCTGGAGCCAAGCTCACTGTGGTGTGTGTGGCTCTGAGCATTAAGGCAATGCTGGAGGGTAACCCTGACCAGCAGAGCTTGGAGTGCTTCTTGTCTCTTCCTGTTCTACCTCATTTGTTTTATCCCTTCCAGGGAGAAGAAAGGACCCTCGGGAGAGTAGCAGACAGAATGCCGTGGTCTGAAGGAGGATGAAGGGACCGGCACTCAGTCTAACATCATATGACAATAGAAGCGTCCTATGCAATAAAGGGCATTTTCCAAACCTTTCCTGGAGCTTTTATTTAAGGACATTTTTCTATCTATGCATCTATCTGTCATCTACATCTGTATCTTTCAAGGTTTGTGAACAAGCTTTCACATAAGCACTAGAGACGTCCGCCAGCATTTTCCAGAAGAGGCCTGCAAATTGCTGGGGACTCCTCACAAATAGGGAACGGCCACAACCCCTGCCACACAGACTATGCGTGTGGCCCTCCTGACGTACTCCCACTCTCTCTCTGAATTTCCCAACGTCTGAGATGAGGGTGCTGGCTGGAGGCAATGATCACGTGCAGGCTGAATCTTCTCCAGATTCTGATTCTCTTCCTGGGCATATCGTCCTTAAGCACAGTCTCCATGTCCCTGGCCACACTGATCTCTCTCCTTCAGTCCTTCCCTCCCTCCCTCTCCTGCCTCCCAGTGCAGAGAATACTTTTTTGCATTTGAGACGACATTTATTTTTGGTTCACAGAATTCTCACCTGTTCTACTGTGGCCTCCGTTGTGAACATTCCAAAGCTGAGACTTTTCTGTTTTTCTCCCTCATTTCTGCTGAGTCTTTACCTTCCTAATGCAGTGAACTCACAGTGCCTAGCTGACTGGATGGGGAAAAAGATCCAGGGAGCAAAGAGAAATAATAAAAGAATATATCAGTTAATTTTTCATAGTGTTATCCAACTACATATTTTTAAAATTTTGGAATAATATTAGGAATCTTCTCTTTATAAAAAACTGAATTATCGGGCTTCCCTGGTGGAGCAGTGGTTAAGAATATGCCTGCGAATGCAGGGGTCATGGGTTCGAGCCCTGGTCTGGGAACATCCCACGTGCCACGGAGTAACTAAGCCCGCGCGCCACAACTACTGAGCCTGCGCTCTAGAGCCCGTGTGCCACATCAACGGAGCCCACGTGCCACAACTACGGAAGCCTGCGTGCCTAGAGACCATGCTCTGCAACAAGAGAAGCCACTGCAATGAGAAGCCCGTGCACCACAGCCAAGAGGAGCCCCCGCTCACTGCAACTAGAGAACGCCCGCTAGCAGCGACAAAGACCCAATGCAGCCCCAAATAAATTAATTAATTTTAAAAAATTGAATTAGTTTCAAGGGTACAATGTATAAAAGTAGAATAAAAGCCCCCCTTCATAACCCCCCAACCCCACTCTAAAGATGGAATCGATATGCTGTGATACAATTTATAGTCGTAGTACTACTCCTCCTCCCACCACATCCGAAATCCTCTGAGCCAGGTGCAGCAGCTTCCTTTCACAATGCTAGGACCCGCCACAAGACACATGATAATCCCTTTGGACATTTCAAGGAGCGGCACCAAGGGAACAGTACCGGGGAAATGCCACTGACAGCTCAGAATATCCATGGCATTTCTAGAGCCTCGGCACTGCTCTCGCTCTGGGAATGAAGGTCCAAAAAGCACATCGGAGAATGTTCATAGTTGTAAACAAGCTCCACCTTTGAAACACAATCTGCATAGAACCACATATACAAGCCTGCACGATGGATGAAGCCAAGGTCTCCTCCATGATTTCCCTTCTGACCACCTTATTGTCTCCTCAACCATAAAAGGTGAACTTGAAACTCAGGACCTTGCCTTGTCACCAGAAACATCCAAGCTTGGATCAGTCTTTCTAAGACCAGATACTTGCTCTCTGAACTATTAGAGACTTGTCACATACACACAGGTAGAACAGGATTATTTCTATCTACCTGGGGACTTGGAGTCTTTCACATTGCTCCTGTTAAAACTCTCACAACAGCAAAACTTTACCTACAAAGGGTTCAAGCTATGACACTCCCAACTTCCACAAACCTCCTCAGCTCTTGTGAGTCACATGCAGCCAATTCCAGGAATTGGAAACATGGTTGTGAGGATGAAACTGACTTTGGGGCTCCCCTTGGATATGGTCTTCCAGACTTACCAAAAGGCCATTAAGAGGAAGGTTTACCCCACCTCAGGGAAACCCGAGGCAGTACTTGCAGTCAAGGGCTGGCCATGGCTTCTGAGCTACATCCAAAAAGAATTTCATACTGTACCTGGATCTGCTGAAGCCATTTCTGACTGTCCGAGAGCCAGCATGTACCGTTCCTCAACTGCCTCCATTGTGGATCATCAGTAGGGCTGTCAGATTTAGGACATAAAAATACAGGATACCCAGTTAAACTTGAACTTCACATGAATAATAAGTCATTATTTTTAGTATAAGTAGATCCTATGAACTATTTGGGGCATACTTATCTTCAAAATGTACTCGTTGTTTTTCAAACATTCATATTTAACTAAACAGTCTATATTTTATCTGTCAACCCTACTCAGCAGAAATGATGGAGGCTCATAGAGATCCAGGAGACGCCTCAGCGCCTCCTCAGCTTTTATTTCTACGTCCTGGACAGCGAGCACGAACCTTCCACTCCCAGTCAGTGGCTAGAATGGAGGATATTCTCTGTTTTAGAGCTTTTTCTACTTGTCATTGTTATTATCTTCCTTATTTTAAAGAGATGTTTATTTTTTCCCAATCTCAATAGCTCATCCAAAAGTATTTCAAAGTTCGTTAGAGAAGGGAAAAACAATATGGTTCTGAAAAGTGAAGGAAACCGCCTGGTGTTTAGTAAAGAAGTAGTAGGGAGACTGAAAAAGCCAAACTTAATAAGCAGATCTCTCCAAGGGTATTTTCAGAGCTTGATACCCTCCCACACCCTGAAAATATTATTACATCAAGAATGTAGAACTGCTAACCAAATGTAAGGCTCCCATATGATTCTATCAAACTGAGGATGCTTCTTTACTAAGCAGTGAGCACACTTGCTGTCCCAGGGACCTTGGCAGTTGCAACGTAGGGCTCTTCCCTTTGGGATGGAAACAGCAAGTTTTCCTGTGGTCTACACGCTGGCCCCCAAAATACTACACTCCCAATACTTGTCAACTTTAAGTATTTTTCTACATATCTCCATTTTTCTGTTACTATTTGGACTACATCCTAGACTTGACACTACATAAATTGCATTCAAGAAGCTATTTTTAAAAGTTGGTAGGAAACCTTAAATCTATGGCTTGCAGTCCCTGGCTTACTTTCATCCAGGTGCATAAGGGTTTTCAAAAGTAGTCAGGTTCCTTACCCCGTATCACAGCCCCACGCTTGTGTCACAGATATAAAAATGGAACATGATATTTAAGGTTTTAGTAGCCAAATCATCAAGCCTCCCAGACAGAGGCAATAGAGCAAAATGATTACAGAGGCATGGATTTTGATTTGCTCCAGTGTCTTGGGCAAGTCACTTGGCCTCTGTATTTATTTGTATTTATCTGCACTTATCTGTCACTTGGGGGTCATAATTGTACCTGGTCCATGGGTACGCTGTACAAATGATCTGTAAAGTAGTTACAAGAAACCGACACAGAGTAAGCACTCCACAGACATTGGCTATTAGCTATTGGAAATAGTTCTCCGTGAAACAGATGACTTTATCCGTGGATGACTCGGTGGGAGACAGTGAATCACAGAATCACAGCATGTTGAAAGTGACCTAGTTCACACTCTAATGTGAAAAGAAGAAAAGTGTGCATGGGTAGAAAATGTCTGAAACTTTACACAACAAAGAGTTCATCATGTTAACTTGGAGGATTAGAATAAATCAGGAAAGGAGGAAAGAAAAACTTGAGTGTAATTCAATTTCTCTATCATTTGTGTTTCTACACTGAGACTCTGAATACACTGGAAGTGCAATTTTTTTTAATGTGGCGGGATAAAGGTTTTCAAGTTTTCCTGATCCATCCGTATTATTATCTCAGAATTGCTGGCATTTCTTGCCATCTTTGGATCTACACCCATCTGAGTCAGTGGGCCATTCTGGACGGAGGAGATAATAGAGCAGAAGTGAAGTGAGAGAAAAGGAGAGACAAGATTTTCTCTTTTCTCTTCAAAGAGGAAAGGTCTTTGGAATGGGAACAACTCACAACCAAACTTTGCGGAAAGGATGTGATGGAAAATGAGACAAACATCCTACCCCTGTGATGAGAAGGATTCCCTGGGCTGGATGGAGGGAGGTCACAGGTGGCTGGACAAGGAAACCAACTAGGGAGAAACACACACAAGTGCAGAGCAAACACCCTGAGGCCACTCAGCCTGACTCCATGCAAACATGTGTCCAGCAGACAGCCCTTCACCTGTGGCTCCCCAGCAAGACAGGTACCTCGGGGGTGCCAACTCATTCTGAGTCCATTATGCCTGGCCATTCATAAACCGCTGTCTAACGTGTGAGGAATAAACTCTCAATGTGTATGAGGAAATTGGGGAAGGAGATTGAAAGGTTACTTAAACGGAAAAAAAAGAAGTTCAGGAAGGCAAGATGGTAGAGAGACAAGAAAAAGACCTTAAAAGATAGAAAGGATTTGCCAAAGAAGAGAAAGAAAAAGAAATGATTCCGAATGGGTTAACCTGCAGCTAGGAAGTTAAGGAAGATTATTGATGGGTGAAGACTATGGAATAAAGCGAATAAAATTTCTCAGAAGTTGCTGAGAATATGGTAAGCAGCATGATTATCAAATTATGAATTGGCTGCAATGGCATTCTAGGGGGACACTAGGAAGGGGAAGCAAACGTTCATGAGATGACAGTGGCAGGTGGAAATTTGTTTCAGGGGAAGATCAGTCTTGCAGAGGGTGTATCAGAGGAGGGCAAGTGTGAGAAAGCAAGCAAGGAAATACTAAGTGTATACGGTTCCTTCACTGAGTGCACCCAGCCCCGCGGTCAGCCTTGAGAACAAGCAGGACTTCAGGTACTGGAGCTACATTTCAGTCATCAAGACTTGAGAAGACACCCTTAACTCAGGTCTTCTCTTCAAACTCCATCTTTCCTTCTTAACCTTCATTTGGCCTCTTCTCTTACCCTCCAGCTGTGGACTGAGGCCACAGAGCAAGATGGGTCACTAGTGTCCTCCATCCCCTGGCGACTGTGGTTCACATCAGTGGAGTACCAATGGCAATAACCAAGTAACAGACACAAGAGTGTATGAAGAAGAGATTCTGATAAGGCTTTCTGTGACAGTGTGGGCCAAGTCGGCTCTATATGGCTGGTATCACGTGAATTATGAGCAGCCTTAGGGGAGAAGTTCTCAGAAGGCAGAGCCTGGCTCTCGAGAGGCTCTGTGTGCTCACAGCCCACTCCAAGACCTCAGTTACAGCTTCGGCCCCCAATATCTCTCCCTCTGCCTGCTCACAGTTTTTGAAGTCTTCTTTCCTCCACATTTCTCTTGAGAGGTGGAGGAGGAAGATGAGCTTCAGGCCAGCTCAGACTCCCCTGGGATCCCAGCAGGATGCCTATCATTAACCTCCCACCTTCTAGGAAGCTCCTAAGATCTTCACATTTGGGGCAGTTCTCATTTCAGCTGTGCTTCAAATTGCTGGCTGGAGACGGCCTGTTGGAAGGTGGCTAAAAGCAAGTAGCAATCCTTCGGGCAGCCTGGCCCTTCTCGACTGTCAGACATCTTCTGGGATATTCTAGGAAATGTTGTTTGTTCTAGAGAAGGGAGGGAAACAATCCAATTGTCCAATAATGCTTGAATGGAAAATAAATGATGCTATATGCATGTGATGAAATAATATCAAACAGTCAAAAATCAAAGACCTAGATCTATATGATTTCACGTGGATAAATCTTGAAAACATAATATTGATTGAAAGAAAATAAGATAAAGAATGTTAGAATGTGATAACAGGTATGTAAGTATTTAAATATTTAAATCAATTCAACATATTGCTTCTATATAGAGAGATGCAAGAAGATGAACTTTATCCAATGAACACATTATTTACATTTAATATGTTCATTTATCTAGGAAACCCAAAAGAACCCACAGATAAACTAGCAGGAACTAATAAGACGGTTCAACAAGGCACACACATACAAGATCAATAAATTTTAAAAGTCAATCAGGCTCCTCTACACTGGCGATAACAAATTAGAAACTATAAAAGAAAATAAGAAAAAAAGAAGATCTAAAAATTGTCACAAGAGCCGTATAAATTATTTAGAGCTAAGCATACGTAGAAGGCAATATAACTAACGAACTGAGTACGACCACTTAAACTCCGCCCAAACAAAGGATTAAAAAACGACTGTTCTTACTTTATGAGAACACGCCCTCTTTCTAAGTAGCAGATCAGTACGTGAGAGTGAATCAAAGAAACACAGCATTTGAAAAGTCAACTAGGCCAAGCCTCTCGATCGCACAGACAGAAGCTGAAGCCCAGATAGGTTGAGTTACTTGCTAAAGGGCCCAATGTCCTGACTCACGGACTTGCATTTTTCACTCATTCGTAAGACACAATCAAATTCAGTACCTTGGAAAGAGATGGGAAAAAAATGAAGAAATCAATTATATAGTTACTCATCTTTAAGTACAGAAATAGCTGTGACAAAATTACACGTATTGAGGGAAAATTGAAGTGCAGAGTTTAAAATGTCAATAATCCACAGGGAAACTGGAGACCATTTAAAATATTCATATTAAATCTCTCTAGAAAAGATATTAAAAGATCTCCAATCAAAATGTTCATTTTATAATAGATATGGTATGATACAACTTATAATAGATATGGTATGGACCTTTCCCTTTCATGGGAAAGCTTCGGCTGGGAAACAGGAATTGTTCTTGAAAACGGGGCCTGTGCTATTGCAGTGACTGTGCTGAACCTAGGTCCACAGAATGCTCTGATGTCATCATTGAGGTCACAGAATCCTGCTGTGCGCCTGGCAACCTTGGAAACTGAACAGCCCTGGTGAGCACTAGGCAGTACTCCTGGTTCACTAAGTGGTACAAGTTTTTCAGCAATTTACGAGACTTGACTATTTTTGTTTGTATTGAATCATTTCAACGGATTGCCCAAGAGCCAAGAAGGGCCAACCTGTAGGGAAGAGGAGGAGTTGGACATCTCTTGAGGCATCTTCTAAGGGAGACTTCTAGTTAGTACCATGAAACGGCGACAAAAGAGGAAACATCTGGAAAATGAAGAGTCCCAGGAAACTGCCGAGAACGGAGGAGGTATGTGGGGGGCAACTTGCTGGGGCACATGGGTTTCTGCCAAACTGAAGCTTCTCTAGGAAGCGGGGGACTGAGAACGTGTCACCTGTGAAGCAGGGAGCGAGAGACCTCGTCTCACTGATGCTGCCGTATCCATCCGGAGGGTCCCTGTGGTGTGAGATGGCACAGAACGGCCAGATGCCCCCTGGGAGATGGGAGGTCAGCTCCGCTGGTCTGGGGACTCTCTCCTGGGGCTGCCGGGCCTGGAGCTTTGTCGGACTCACAGCAGGCTGCATCCTGCTTGCACAGACCTAGAGGTGCAGCTTTTCTCAGTCCCCGATTTCTCTCTTATGCTCTTGGATCTTTCCCTGTGGACATGAGGTGGGGGATGTGAAGGATGCAAGGATGCTGAGAGAGACCCATGGGTTGCTTGGCCTCTTTTACCAAAGTGGAAAGAGAAGCCCCATGAGTTGAAGGCCCTGTTGAAAAGTATCTTGACAAGTGGAATGCAGTTCGAAAGAAGATTGTTTGTCTAGGGTTGGTGTCATATTGAAAGCAAGGAGGTTTTATTCCTTCAACAGGAAGAATTGCCCAAAGGAGATCAAGGGAAAGGAAGGGATTTCCAGAGACTGAGACCACGTGGGCGGGGGTGAGAAATGTCCTCAGGGTCCTGCGGGGAGCTCTGAGAGCCACGGGCCACGGGGTGCCGGCGTGCATTAAATGTAGGCGAGTAGCTTGCCCTGGGCGGGGGTGGTCACCCCAAAGTTCCAGCGAGACGTCTCTGCCCCAGATTAGAGCCCAGTAGCTCCTTCCAGGCCCAGGACACTGGAGACTGTAGGGTTGGCCCTGGCAATGGAGGTCTAGACAGCAGGCAGATTTTCAGGCAGTGGCTGGGACAGGCTGGGGAAGGCAAGGACTGCCCCTAACCATTCAGAATATTTTTCTCTATGTTCCTGTGTGTGTGTGTGTGTGACTGTGTCTGTGTGTGTGTGTGTGTGTCGTAGTGCAGAGATGAGCAGGATGAACCACACTCTCAACTGTGTGTATTCACTGCACCTGAGACGTGTCACTCTCAGTAAATATTTGTGGACAGAGGACTGATGAACCCACCCTGAGCCTTTCATTCCTCCCTCAGGAATCTCGAAGTCACAAGAGGATCCCCCTCGGCTTGGATCCACTGTGGTGGCCCAAGGCTGCAGCCCAGGGGCAGGGGAGGTCTCCTCTGCCCCTAAACACTTCTCCTGTGCTTCTTCTCCATGCAAGCTCATCTACGCCGGTAAGGGCGCGGGGCTCCTCAGGTGAGGGGGTGCTTGGCTGTGAGGCAGGAGGCACACAGATCCCAGGGAGGCTGAGAGGAAACCCAGGGTCATCAGAGGTGATGAGGGCTCTGTGGAGGAGCCTGGGCCGGATGGCTGAGCTGTTACGAGGGCGTGGATCCCAGCTGAGTCAGGGGTGGGGGGCGGGTGTGAATCCTGGTACTACCATGGTGGGGAAGTCAAGGAGCAGGGGCCGGAAAGGTCTGGACTTGAGGTTCAGGGAAGAGGGACCAGATTAAGCATCTTCAGAGGAAAATGTAGGGTTTCTCTTTGCCTTTGCTTCCAGAGAAGGACATAGTTCTGCATCACAAACCTCCAGCCTGAGAGCAGCACCATCCAGCTCAGGTCCACACAGCTCACACACACATGCGCCCTCCAGGCACAGCCCTTCTCAGTGCACACAAGAACCCCAAGCACGTGATCCACAGTACTCTCCTCCTGCACCACCGCCCCATTCCACAAGGAATGCACCACCGGTATTCCCAAACTCACACTCCTCGTCATACACGCATCCATCCGCATCCCTGACATACCACAGTCCTCACCACTGTACTCCACACCCGTGTATACAGACACCGCTCCAGTATCCCCCAACACGCAGAAAAAAGCCCACAGATGACACCAGATACACCACTGCCTCCTACGGCCAACAGACACCAAGCTCACGACATAGCTACGTCATGCAAATGTCCCTCTCTCGTCTACCACACTTGCTCCCTCAGCTTCTGGCATGGCCCATGCATGTTATTATGTTTTTAATTTCCTTTTTCAGGAATCCGGCGATCACATCGAGACACTGCCCAGCCTACCGCACCCCTAGCCCAGGTTCAGGAAAAAGGGGAGACCGCTCCCCCATCACACTGTGTCTCCTCCTCACCCTCTTCACCCTGTAAGAACAATCTGCACACAGACAAAGAGGAAAGGGGCATGAAAATATACTACATGCAGGTACAAGTGAACAAGGGTGTCGCTGTCTCCTGGAAGACAAAGAAACCCTTGGAGTTGCCTGAAAAGCAGCTGAGGATAGAAGAAGTGACCCTTCCTGAGGATGCATGCACAGTAGACACTTACCCCTCTGATGTGTCCACCGAAAACCTCCTGTCTGACAGTGAGCCCACTGGGGAGGAGAAAGAGTATGAGGAAAGGGCAGAGCCAGGCAGCCCATCAGGGTCACCTGCCGTCGAGGAGACACCCAGGGCCAAGACACCGGACTGGATGGTGACCATGGAGACTGGCTTCAGGTGCATGGCCTGCTGCCGGGTCTTCCCCACCTTGGAGGTCCTCCAGCAGCACGTGAAGGGCGGCGTCCTGGAGGGCTTCAGCTGCCGTATCTTTCATCTCAACATGGCCCAGTGGATGGGCAATGTGGAATCCGAAATCACCCCGAGGAGGAGGACAAGGAGGACAAGGAGGACGACGAGGAGGAGGAAGAGAAGCAAGAAGGCCCCAGCCCAAAGAGACCCCGTAGGCAGGCTCTTTCCTCTCTTTTGATTTCCACACAGCAACTGAGATTCATGGGACAGAAGATCCTGGAGACGGTGTGGTCTTGGAAGAGGTAAGGCTTGAGGCTGGCAGTCTTCTGAGCCTATGTCATGAGGGCCCAGAGGAGTCTAAGGGAAGGAGCCGCACACATGTGCTGGTTGACCTAATGGCTCTGAAGTTGCATCAACTTGGGACACACCCAGCACTTCCAAAGGAATTGAGCTCTGTTGACTTCAATAAGAATGTGGAGCCTTTTCCTAGGAGTTTTCTCAGGGTCTGCACGATGGACCTCAACTCTTAGAGGACGTACTGCCAGCAGCTCCTTCTCGGCAGAGAGAGCCAGGAGTGGTCTCAAGAGAGGACAGGGGCCCTTGCAGGACCAGAACTTTGAGGTCTGAGAGCCTTGGGCCTGAGCTGAGATCTCACCCGGACCACTGGACCTAGCCTTCTGTAACAAAGGGGAATATGAAAGAGAGTCACGTGGAAATGAGGTCCCCCGAGATATGGAAATGTTCCAGAACCTTCGTTGCGTGGTAGTTGATCTGGAGCCAAGCTCACTGTGGTGTGTGTGGCTCTGAGCATTAAGGCAATGCTGGAGGGTAACCCTGACCAGCAGAGCTTGGAGTGCTTCTTGTCTCTTCCTGTTCTACCTCAGTTGTTTTATCCCTTCCAGGGAGAAGAAAGCACCCTCGGGATAGTTGGTAGTAAACCAGGGTATATCCTCCCTCAAGGGGACCTGGCCTGCCCTTCATTCAAGATGCTCTGGAAATGGGAACTGACTCATGTTATCGAATTGGCTGAGGGAGCACAACTCCCATGTTGATTCCGGTCAGACATGTTCATCAGACCTAGAGCTTTTCTCCTGATTCAAATCAAGTAAGGTATTAGTAGACTTCCCATTTCTTTCAGCCCTAGAGATAGCACATGAGCAAATATAAAAAATCTCTGTGTATCAAAGCATTCTAATGAGCCCTTTCATTTTGCTGTTCATTGTGAAAAACACGCTCACTTTATCTCTGCCAATGAAGTGTTTCCACTTGACCAATGATGCCACACGATCCCATTAGCCTCACTGAATTTAGGGAGCCCATTATGATGACATAATTTCCCTCTCATTCCTGGCCTGCAGAGAAGAGCAGCTATAGAGCATTCCAAGACTGCTAACGCTCCCCTCACCAATATGTTTCTTAAACCTCTGGCAAAGCAAGTGTCCTCTGAGCCCTCCCAGGGCACATACGGGGTTTGCGTGAGCAGATCTTATGTGATAAATCCACTCCAGTGGTCTGGCATTCCTATGCCTTTGTAAACCTTCTACAGTGGTGGTTCTCAGCTGGGGACACTTTTGGTCCCCCCTCCCAGGATATATGTGGCAGTGTCTTGAGAATTTTTTTTTTCTTTTGTGGTACGCGGGCCTCTCACTGTTGTGGCCTCTCCTGTTGTGGAGCACAAGCTCTGGACGCACAGGCTCAGTGGCCATGGCTCACGGGCCTAGCTGCTCCATGGCATGTGGGATCTTCCCAGGCCCTGGCATGGACCCATGTCCCCTGCATCGGCAGGCGGACTCTCAACCACTGTGCCACCAGGGATGCCCCTTGAGACTTTTTTCTTTAAGGAGCTGTGTTATGAATGAGCCCCACGTGGCTGGTGCACACGGATGTATCAAGGCACTTTTTTTTTTTTTTTTGGTACGCGGGCCTCTCACTGTTGTGGTCTCTCCCGTTGCGGAGCACAGGCTCTGGACGCGCAGGCTCAGCGGCCATGGCTCACGGGCCCAGCTGCCCCGCGGCATGTGGGATCTTCCCGGACCGGGGCACAAACCCGTGTCCCCTGCATCGGCAGGCGGACTCTCCATCACTGCGCCACCAGGGAAGCCCTCAAGGCACTTTTGATTGTTACAACTAGGGTGGCAGGGAAGAGTATGTGCCACTGGCCCATCTTACATTGCACAGGACAGCTCCCAACAACAAAGAGCTATCCAGTTCAAAATGTCAGTCATGCCAACGCCAAGAAATTTTGCTACAACATACTTAGAAAGTCCTGGCATTTTGACTTTAGCATACGCTCACTTTGGGTACAGGTTTCAGTCATTTGAGCAAACTGTTGAAGGCATTCCCAGGTAGCCAAGCTAACACGCTGAGTCTGGAATGGGTGTTGAATGCACTCGTATCAACAAATCCAGCCTAACCCAATATTACATTACTCCCACCTGCTTCAATACCTACAAAATCCACACACATTATTTCTCAGGTTTCTATTGATATAAATTATAAAATTCCTTATTTTAGCAGATAGTGTCTCCTCATGGTCATCCTTTATACCCGGTGGGTACCCACCCCTTCCCTGCTCCCGTCCCCATTTCAAGGACTCTAGTCTGATTACTAGGTCTGGAAAAACGAGAGGTAGTGGAGGCAAGTCTTGAGGATCCACAGACCCCTGCAAGGAAACTATCTCAGAGTAGAGGCAGACTTCCTTCTAATAGCACAGCAGGCTCAACTAAGAGGTCACAGGTCAGAGGTCACAGGCCTCAGCTTTGTTGGAATCTGCCCATGTATTTCCACCTCAAATTTCCAGGATTCTACTCCTTCCCACTGATGCCCTAGGACATAAGAGAATCTACAAGGTTGTGAATCAATGTGTTGTCATTCAGCCACTGACTGAATTTGACTTTGGATCCACTTAAAAAAATAAATAAATAAAAAGGAAGGAAAGAAAGATAGAAATGCTGATTATAACAAGTCCCCCAAAGTGTTGCTTATGTAGCCAAGCTCAAAGCTAAGACAGAAAATCCCCAACGCTAAAAAGAGATTTCGAGCTCAAGCTATCAACTGGGAGTTGAAACTGAAGGCCCTACAAAGGCCAATGGAACCGGATACAAAGCTAAAGACTTAGTCTTTAGCATAGGTGGGAGTCAAGGTTAGAGGAAGCCATGCACTGGGAGTGAGTTGTGAACTACTCAACACTAAGAATGGAAGAGCAGCTCTTTCATTGAATGTGAAGAAAGAAACAGGTAGTCCCTAGTTGCTACCACTGTCTTTGAACCAAACTAAAGAACAAGGTCAACCAGAAGGGCAGATATGAGAATCAAAAAGGAAACCTCTCTGGAATCCTCACTGAACCAAGTCTAAGTTCTGCTCTACTTGTGGTCTTTCACTTACAGAGACAAACCTTTTGGGCTTACAACAGGGATCAACAGACTTTTTCTCTCAAGGGCCAGAAAGTAAATATTTTAGGTTTTGTGGGCCATCAGTGCTCGTCACAACCACTGAACACTGTCAGCACAATGGGAAACACTCAAAGATGGTAAATAAATGGATGGGCCAATAAAGAGCTTTTATGTTCCAATAAAGCTTTAAAGGCAATGAGCCAGGTTGGGCTCACAGGAGGTAGTTTTCCAGCCCTTGACTTAACTCACTAAACTACAAATTACCTTGAGAGTTGGTGGTTTGATAGCTACCAAACCAAACCAAACAAGAAAGCCCTAGGATTTCTGACATCTAATGCAATGCAATTTGAGGTAGCATGGACTTCACATACACATGTGAAGGTGTGGTCTAGGAAACCAATCTTGGAAACCTGCCTCTCACATTAAATACATCTTTTGCTGAGTAAAGCCCTTTAACCAAGTAAGTGTTAAACATCAGTGAAATGACTAAGAAGTAGGAAATGGTATGCAAACCTCCTCCTTAACAACTTGTTCCCATCAGTCGAGGTTTCTTCCCTATGCACATTTTTCCTTAGGGAACCGTTGATAAATTTTACCTCTAAAACTTACCTATTTCCACTCTCTATCTTCAGGATTTGCCCAATCACTGTTACTTTGTAAACAATTTAAAAAAGTTTTTTGGGGGGTAAATTCCTTTTTTCCCACAGCTAATGGTTCTCTGTGTCATAGTGTCTGGAACGACCCAGCTACTTCTCCAGTCAGACCAAGCACTTGAAAGGACAAGCCGGTACCCCGAGCTATCCATCCATTCACCCAGTAAGGAAGCCTGATGAGGAGAACTAGGATGTGTAAATTTCTACTATTGGAATTAAAACAGAATATTCTGGGCTGCATGGATTTATCCTAAACTTCAAATGCATTAATTATAAATATACCGTTACACTGACTACTATTCTGTATCTTTGAATAACCATATACATTTTTTCTTTTTATAACTGATTTCTAGAGGTCTATTCCTTAATTTTGGCCATATATATGTATACCTCATGATGATAGGATTTCTCACTGTGAGGGATTAATATGTTCTTAGTAATTTTTAATATTATATTTTACATTATTTTACTACCTATGTTACTATAAAAATAACAGTATTTTACTGGAAAATTGATGCTCAATGAAAAAGTTAAAATATGGAAGTTACGTGTGGAAAAAATCCCTGAAAATCTTGCCACTGTTTACATAAGGGTGAATATCCCTTTACAGATGATAGGATGCATTAACACATACACATACATGTTTGATTAAGGTATGTGATGTACCTACCTAAAATACATTAAACTGTTACATGCTTCTGTCATTAAGTTTAAGCCATCATTTTAACAGACCTGTTATTACATAACTATCTTAAAATATAAAGACATTCCTATTGAATATTTCACTTTTACAAAATTTAGTAACATTGACATGCTACTCACCTTTTCTATTTGAATTTCCTAATTATAAGGTCCTATTCTGTGATTTCTATATCAAAGGGACGCACGTTCTATGTTTTGATATGTACTCAGCAACTTCACTTTGAAAATCAATTTTTCAATCCACCGCTAGGAAAAAGTGTGCAAGTCAGTCGTTGAATAAATATGTTTGATGAAATTACCAAATTTCAACAAATAATTTTTTTCTTTTTATCTCAGGCCAGAGAGGAGTAAGGAGATAGAGAACTTGACAAAAGTAATCTACTTCAAACAGCCTCTTTTCTCTACTTAAGAAGTCTTGATGAAAGTAATGCTAAAACCCTTGGGAGACAATCACATCAAAACCTAGACGGAAATGTAGTGAATAAGAAACCAACGATCAGTTCATTTACTAAGAAATGTTTGTCCTCTGTCACTGTCATTAGTAACTCTTTCTGACACTTAAACCTCTGCCTTGACATTCTTGAAAAAAGGGTCAACAGTATGTTTTCTGTATTGCAAGATGAACAATCCATTTTCAGTAAGTCTATACTGTCACAAAAGATAACTACATTTGTACTGTATAAGATTCACAGAATATTAGATAGACAAAGTCCAAGATAAGATCCAACTTGAAGCGAGGCTGGGGGGAGACAAATGGAGCTCATCGTAACAGGACGATGCCACATTAATATTACAAATTGCAATACTGAGTGGTTTTCTAACACTTCAAATTTTTGTCTCCCTGAATTACTTTTAAGGCCAGATTTAGGTTAACTGCTCTGAATACAAATTTTTATGAAATTTTGGAGGGGATTGCAACATAATTTTCAAAAAGTTTTTCCTCATTCATTAACTGAACAAATATCGAGCACCTACAAAGTAGCTGACAATGTTCAGACTGTAGATTCAGAACAAACGTCGCTGCGTTCGTGGAATTTACGTTGTAATGGGCATACATTTTGGCATGTTCATCATACTTTTGTACAAGGCCTGCTAAAACTCACACTAAGGCTTCTCCCCTAATATTTAATAGAGGTCAAGGTTCAAACTTACTACACCATTTACCAGAGTTCTCTGCCGTGTGGCCTCCTGACTACTGGGACATGTTGAGCTATGGCTGAAACACTGACTTTAATGAAAGAAATGATTTTTTTTTCTTTTGAACTTGATGACTGGAAGAATTCACATGACACCTGAGTTGTTTTTGTTTTTGTTTTAATCATTTTATGGAACTTTCTTCGTGTGTGGGCTCTCTGATGGTCTTACCACTCCTATCACTTTTATAGGATTTATCAGCAGCATGGATTCTGTGATGAACTGTTAGACTGGAGCGCCAACTGAAGCTCTTACCACAGGTCTCACACTTGTAAGCCTTCTCCCCTGTGTGCACTCTTTGATGAGACTGTAGCTGTGAAGGCCGACTGAAGACCTTACTGCATCTGTCACATCTGTACGGCTTCTCTCCAGTGTGGACGCTTTGATGAAGCTGAAGACTTGAGGCCTGAATGAAGTGCTTCCCACACTCCCCACACTTATATGGTTTCTCTCCTGTGTGGACCCTCTGATGCATGTCGAGGTTCAGGCTCCACTTGAAGCCCTTCCCACACTCCTCACATTTGTATGGCTTTTCTCCAGTGTGGACTTTTTGATGGGCTTGAAGGTGTGAACTCCGACCAAAGCTCTTCCCACACTCTTCACATTTGAATGGTTTTTCTCTGCTGTGGACTCTCTCATGGGCCAGAAGATTTGAGGCCTGCCTGAAGACTTTCCCACACTCCTCACAATTATACGGTTTCTCTCCGGTGTGGATTCTGCAATGAATTTTAAGATCTGCTCTACGACTGAATCCCTTCCCACACTCTTCACATTTGTATGGTTTCTCACCGGTATGGATCAGCTGGTGGATCTGAAGTCGTGAACTCTGATTGAAGCCCTGCCCACACTCCTCACACTTGTAAGGTTTCTCTACACTGTGGGCCTTCTGATGGATTTGAAGATATGAACTCTGACGGAAGCCCTTCCCACATACCTCACATTTATAGGGCTTCTCCCCTGTGTGGACAACCAGATGAACTTGATAATGGGAGTTCCTCCTGAAGCTCTTCCCACACTCCTTACAGTTGTATGGTTTCTCTCCTGTATGGACTCTTTGATGTGCCTGAAGGTTTGAACTCAGAGTAAAGCCTTTACCACACACATTACGTATGTATGATTTCTCTCCAGTGTGGACTCCCTGATGGGCCTGAAGACTTGAAGGCCGACTAAAGCCTTTCCCACATTCCTCACATTTGTAGGGTTTTTCTCCTGTGTGGACCCTCTGATGAATGTATAGATTTGAGCTACAAATGAAGCCCTTCCCACACTCCTCACATTTGTACGGTTTCTCTCCCGTATGGACTCTCTGATGGGACTGAAGGTGTGAATTCCGACTGAAGCTCTTATCACATGTGTCACATTTGAATGCTTTCTCCCCAGTGTGGACTCTCTGATGGTCCTGAAGGTGAGAGGCCTGACTGAAGGCCCTCCCACACTCCTCACAATTATAAGGTTTCTCTCCCGTGTGGACTTTACAATGAATAGTTAAGTGCTGACCTACGACTGAAGCCTTTCCCACATTCCCCACATTTGAATGGTTTCTCTACAGTGTGGACTTTCTGAGGAGTCTGCAGCTGGGAGCTCTGACTGAACTCCTTGCCACACTCATCACACTCACTGTGTTCTCCTCCCACGTGAACTCTCTGATGAATATGAAGAACCGAGCTGTAACGGAAGCCTTTTCCACACTCACTGCACGTATGAGACTTCTCTTTTGAGTGTAATTGCTGGTGAAGATCAAAGGTGGAGAGATCGGTGAAGGTTTCTTTACATTCATTACACTGGTAAGGTTTTTGTCCCGTGTGAATCATAGTATTCTGATCCAGTGTTGAAACCCTCGTGCTATCTTTTCTATAATCACTGTAGCCGTAAGGTTTTTGACCCTTGTGTACTCCATGAGCATCAAGGTGATGTGAAATCCAACTGATGGTGTCAACATCCTCTTTACACTGACACAGTTTATTTTTCATGGAAATTTGCTGGTGTCTATTCTGATAATTCTGTGACTCAGCCAATGAAGTTTTCCTCCAAGAATCCTGGGCTCTCAAAGTTGCAAACCTTGGATTTCCAGGACTACTGGGATCACCTGCTTTATCATTTAATATACGGTTCTCATCTTCAGAAATTTGAATAGAGTCCTGCCCCAATCTGGCAGGGGGAATCACCTTGTTTGTGGAACTGACAACTATTTATCATGGAGTCTTGGCATCTGGTTAAGTCATTTGCAATTTGTTGCCAGATTTGCCAGCAGGAAAGCTCTTCACGTGATCCTCTGTCTTGAACGGCCCTCAACTCACTTTGATTGTTTTCTTCTAGAGGGACAGAGAATTCAGAGATGTGGACACGTGAAAGCTTTGTTCAAAGATTCAAGATTTTACACTTAAGACACAGTATGGGACTTTAATGAACCTCAGGATGGTTCAGCTTATCTTTCGCACGACAAATGAAGTTCTCTGGTTTATATACTAACAGAAACCAAGAGATGGTCTGTTAAACTCCCAAATACTTAGCATTAATGAAACCCATTTAAAACCAAATGACTACTCTGACATACTATTTCAATCATCTTTCAAAAATTACATGTCATTCCTACCATAACACAGTATCAATAAAGACAAGCATTTTGCTGTGCTCACAGCTTTAACAGTGCCTAGCAGTTAGTCAGGGCTCAAGAAATGCATGCACAGGTGAACTCAGTTTGATTTCTAGGATTCTCTACAATTCTGAATCCCAGGTTAAGTTTGAACCAAGTCAGAGAAGCGAAACAGCTTTTACAAGTCAGGTATCAGATACAGGAAAAGGACTGGAAAGTACAGTTTGGCTTAAGTTGAAAGGCTGCACCCGAGGCGGCAGCACACCAAGGGGGTTAGTGCTGAGGAGGATATGAAAGGGGCTAAAAACCGGGACTGCCCCGGTGGCACAGTGGTTAATAATCTGCCTGCCAGTGCAGGGGACACAGGTTCGAGCCCTGGTCCGGGAAGATCCCACATGCCGCAGAGCAACTAAGCCCGTGAGCCACAACTACTGAGCCCACGTGCCACAACTACTGAAGCCCGCGTTCCTAGAGACCGTGCTCTGAAACAAGAGAAGCCACTGCACTGAGAAGCCTGCGCACCACAACGAAGAGCTGCTCCCACTCACCACAACGAGAGAAAAGCCCATATGCAGCAACCAAGACCCAATGCAACCAACAATTAATTAATTTTAAAAAAGGGTCGGCCTCCCTGGTGGCGCAGTGGTTGAGAGTCCGCCTGCCGATGCAGGGGATGCGGGTTCGTGCCCCGGTCTGGGAGGATCCCATATGCCGCGGAGCGGCTGGGCCCGTGAGCCATGGCCGCTGAGCCTGCGCGTCCGGAGCCTGTGCTCCGCAACGGGAGAGGCCACAACAGTGAGAGGCCCGCGTATGGGGAAAAAAAAAAAAAAGGGTCTAAGAATCAGTGGGGTTAAAAAAAAGCATGAAGACCTATGCACTGGATCCTTCTCAGGCATTTGTGCTGCCTAATATGTTCCTCCACTCCCCCTGCCAAGCAGGAGTCAAAATGTAGAGGCTAGGGAAGAATGCTGTCTCTTTAAAAACAGCATGGAAAATTTTTGGACACAGATACATTGGTCTTTAACAAGAATGAGTTCCAAAGTGAAGAATGGGCTTTATGAGTGAGCTGGGAATAAATTCCATAGCCTGTGATAAGTATTGAGAAGAAACAGACTAGAAACTATTAAAGAATGATCAAAGCACTCAAGGTGACATTATCTAAAATGCCTTCTACAAGATACATACAAATGCACACACACACACACACACAAAATGTTTGTACAGCTAACAAAGATCGATTTCTTATTAGTGAGGTGGGCTTTGGAGGAGGCAAATGGGACGCAGCGGGGCAAATCTTTTAAGGGAAAGGCTAACTCACCAGCTGGCTGTTTTCTGAGACCTGTTCTCCCCTGGTATAAGGGATAAGGAAGTAGAAATTTCTTTCCTTCTATGGGAGGGTTACCTAAGAAGTAGACATAAGAATCCTCATTCAAAACAGTATTTCCTCCCCAAATGAATTTGCTCTGCTACTGAGAGCTCAAGGAAAGTCACAGGGAAAGCATTTTACTTTGGTTATAATTACAGGTTCTGTACATATTTTTTGTGCAAGTTGATGAGGGCCAACTTGTACAGAAAGGCAAACACACACATACACACATCATGGGCACCTGAGAAGTTAGAATTAGGCTAGGAATTCATTTGAAGACAAAAAAACATTTAGCAATATCCCTTATTCACTCGGATTTGTTCACCGCCTACTAGCTATTTTCATGGAAGGCTAATTTCTCTATCCATTAACTCATTCGTTTATTCAAGAAATATTTAAGAGTTCCTGTCATGTACCAAGACTATGCTAAGCACTGAGGCTAGTGAGCAATAAACATATAACAGACCGAATTCCTCCTGCACTCCTGGATTACCCTCCAGTGGAAGAAAGAGAGGTGAGAAACAGGTGAACAAAATGTACATGAGTGAAACGCTTAGAGACAAAACAAGGCAGGGCAGAGAGAGTAAGAAAGAGAGGACTGTATTTTCCATAGGGTGGTCAGAGGACAGCCACCTCCTCATCTTTAAGGCGACTGACTGAAAGAAGTAGAGGCCTAAAAGATTACAGGTGAAAGAGTATTCCAGGCAGAGAGAAGGACCAGGAAAAGGCTCTGTGGCAGAAGCATCCTTTGCAGGTCTGGAAAAGATAGGGTAAGAGGGAGGAGAGGTGGTGTATTCAGGGAGGTGGTGGAGAACGAACAGCAGCCCACAGAAGGCTCTAGAAGCCACTTTAAGTGGTTTTTATTCTAAGTAAAAGAAGCCACAAGAGAATTCTGAAACAAGAACATAACCTGACTTAAAGTTACAAAAGATCACTTTGCCACCTAAAGAACAAACTGTGGGAGGAGAAGGGTGGCAACAGGTGACCAGTACAAAGACTATGCAATAATCCTGGAAAGAGATTTCCAACTGGGACCAGGTGATGGACAGCACAGGGCTGGTGAGAAGCAAAACAGATAGAGAGCTAACCACAGGAACTCACGGCTGCTTGGTTCTCACCTAAATTTCTATCTGGGTTGCTGAATTCATCAACCAAAGCCTCTCTTCTCTTTCTGTATGTTTTGTATCTCGTTTGAAGAATGAGAACATGCAAAGTCACAAGTTAACATGAACGGGCTAGAGCGAAAGTTTACTAGAAATTTGAGTTCCAACTGCATAGTCAAGGTATTGAAAGCTGTGTTTTTCAAACTTTGTATCACGACCCACTGAAGAAACAGCATTTATTTCACAACCTAGATACACAGGTAGAAAAGTATACATTACTAAAACGAAGCTTGAATGACCTATATCTAACCAATGTCTCTTTTCATGAAATCTGTTCCCACTGGCTCTCACACCACTCATGCCATCGCCCAGAGTTTCTGCTGCAATGTGTTGTACTCTTCCTAAGAAACTCTGATATTTTCTATACTATTTTATTTCATTAAAAAGTCACACGTAGGGCTCAATAAATTGGCTTTATGATCCACTAATGGCAGGGAGGGAAATCTGAAGAAGAATACACAAGGTACAGCAAGATACTGCCGATTTACAGTTCTTTTACAAAATAATTGAAAAGGACCTGAAACACACTGTTTGGAAAGACCAGAGACATCCTCTCGTGTCCCACAGGAATTGCAAAAGTCTGGTCCCCAAACTCAGGGAACCACCTCAAGAGGCCCAAAGCCTTGAAACACCAAGGTCACAAAGACACTCGCAGAGAAAGGCTGTCCTCACCCACTGAGACCAGGTTCCCGAAGTGTTCCACCATCACATCCTGGTACAGCTTCCTCTGGGCCGAGTCCAGCAGCCCCAGCTCCTCCTCTGTGAAGGCCACGGCCACGTCCTTGAAGGTCTCCGCCTCCTACGGCAAACAACACCACCTCAATCTTATACCCAGTGGTCAGTGGAAGAGGGGCAGCCCCGAGGAGACGAGGAGGATGGGAAGTTGCTCCGGCTCCTGTGAGGTGTGCAGACTTCCCAGCACCCCCTCCTTCCATCCTGCCAATGCCACACACTGACTTTCCTCAGCCTCACTGGACGTGCAGCTATGAAAGAGAAAGCTTTGTGTGTTTACCTGGGGCTCTCAGACAACTCATAAGTAAACTCCCTAGAATTCTAACCACTGGATCCTGAACTAAAAAGCTTTCACTGTTTAATTATTATTGCCAAGTGCCCCAGAAACAGTTACCAATTTAGTCCTGGCAGTATTTGATGGCACCTGCTTTCTCACTGAGGTGGGAACCAGCTGAGAAGGAGTGTTATATGTGGAAACTAACCAAAAGGCCATGCCAGGTCTCTGAATGAAAACTCTCTCTTTCCCCGTTTCTGTCTTTCGCTTGAATGCAATACTCTGACTCCAGACCCTTGGTTTTCTGGGTGAGTCTGAGTTGGTTCCTCCTTTTTTCACAACCCCGATTCTTTATATTTAAAACAAAGATGAAACCAAGCACCTCTTTATACAATTGTTCTGAGCTGTCTATGCAGTGACAAGTGCTTTAAGTACCACTGGACTTTTTAAACTAAGGTCATGCATTACTCTGATTAGAAAAAAATATAAGATGGAAAAAGAAACAAACCGGTAAATAAAATACACAAAGGGTCTGACTCAAGCATGGGGAAGACTGAATCTAACTCTGGTCGTGAGAAAACTTCTAACAATACATGATTTTTTCTGCGTGAAGCAGCAGTTTGATCCTGCTGTGCTCTGCCGTATTTGGATATTCTACCAAAAAACATCCAAGGCACCACATGTAAAACATACCTCTTAAATTCTGAATACCTAAACCTACTATGTTAAGGGCAAAAAGGGGCAATATTCTTCAGAACGATATTTTGAGAAAAAGGTTAAATCAGGAACACTGTCACTGTAGTGCTCCTAAAACAGGAGAAGTCTTTAAACTAAATGTCTGTGCATAAAGAATAGTTTAAAGAATAGGTGCAGGGCTCCCCTGGTGGCGCAGTGGTTGAGAGTCCGCCTGCCGATGCAGGGGACACGGGTTCGCGCCCCGGTCCGGGAAGATCCCACATGCCGCGGAGCAGCTGGGCCCGTGAGCCATGGCCGCTGAGCCTGCGCGTCCGGAGCCTGTGCCCCGCAATGGGAGAGGCCACAACAGTGAGAGGCCCGCATACCAGAAAAAAAAAAAAATAGGTGCATAAGTTTGCAGGAACATGATAAAGCAATTAAAAGTGAATGTTAGCTAGTATTAAATGAAAAAAACAATTTAAAACTGTATCTATGTTATAAATACAAATACACATCCATGAATACATATGATGAAGAGATTACAGAAATATAAAAGCAGCTAATTTGTAAGCAGGTAAGCAGTAGACTGGAAGATGTCCTTCATTTCCCTTAATTTTTCTTTTACTTGTAAAATAAAAAAAAAAATGATGAAATAAAACAAAAATTAAAACCGAAACCAATTAAATTTAACAGGAATTTTAAAAAAAGCACACATGGCACACTCAGGTCCTCATATGCTTAGACTCTCCTTGAAAGAGAAAACCCATATGGAACTATACCCAATATTTCGTAATAACCTATAAGGGAAAAGAATCTGAAAATATATGTATATATATGTATAACTGAATCACTTTGCTGTACACCTGAAATTAATACATTGTAAATCAACTATACTCCAATCAAAAAAAAAAAAGAAAAAGAAAAAAAAGAGGAAAACCTGTGTCCAACCTGAGTACAAAAATGGCGTTTTTAACAGCAAGAAAGGCAAGCTCTACTCACCTGGAATGTGCTCATTTTCTCTCTCCTTCTGGGGCAGTGCAGAGTCCTAGCAAGACAGACAGGGAAAGAAGAAGTCAAACTGGAAACTGGTTTAAAGAAAAAGAAGTCACTAACCCACGTGGTGCTCATTGTGAATTACCAAGGCTCCCAGTCCTCGGGGTGGCTACAGCTGATTATGCTTGATGAGCAGAGCCCCACGCAGATACCAGATGCCCCCGTGAACCCCCTCAGTGGCTGTGTGAGGAATGACCTGCCCAGCCATACACAGTGGCCCCCTCACAGTGTGCCTGCAGCTTCCACAGGGGTCATTCTTATTCTGGGTATGGGGTAAACAGAGACCATGTAAGTCAGAGTAGGTTTTGGAGTCAATATGCATGGGCTCTGATCAGGCTACGCCATTCACTAGCAGTGTCACCCTGGGCAAATTATTCACATCTCTTCGCCTCAGTTCTGTCTTCTGCCAGTAGGGGAGAACACGGGCATCCACCTCGTGAGATCGTCATAAGGTAGGAAGCTCTGAGAACACCACTGTCAGGGTTTCTTATTTCTTAGCAACTGCGGTAAAGCAGATGATATTTTAGTTAGAAATTATCCTTAGAGATGTGATTTCTACCAACAGAAGACTGTCAGACATGTGGAGGTCGTACGTTGTTGCCCTGTTATGTGAGAGTCTTTATAGACTTCTGAAAATCTCTGCTTGTCTTCCTAAAGATTTTGTGACTGCAACAATAATATTTAAATTGACATGGACAACTTTTTACAAAAGGTATAAAAATACGTTAAGTTTCTTTTTAAACAGGAAGTACCCTTTTGACAATTATGCACAGAGGTAAAGAGAACTAATAAAAGCCAGGATTCTGCAACAACAATAAAAAATAGTTTGACAGTCCATACCTAATTCAAATGAAAAAAAGACAGGAATCTGAATTGTAATTATATCATTATAAATATAGGAAAGTTTAAGAAATAAATGGGAGACTTCCCTGGTGGTGCAGTGGATAAGACGCCACATTCCCAATGCAGGGGGCCCGGGTTCGATCTAGTACAAAAGATGGCAATGATTCCACTCCCCAAAGCTTGGGAGAGAGATATCTTCACAACTTCTAACGACCTCCATTTTGACTCTACGCTTGCTAGCTGTCTTCTGCTCAATTCAGGATTCTGAAAGGGGCCCTGACAGTTGACAATAATTAGTGGGGGAATAAAATCATTGGACTAAGTAGGCCTTTGGTGAAGCCAGCTCAGTTTTATCTGTGACATCCAGCAGGGTCAATTTCCTCGGCCTCAGTTTCCAGAAAAGACCCTCTCTTGAGCTTCTCGAATTTTCACGTGCATGTGAATTACTGCGGGATCTTGTTGGAATGCAGCCTCCTGGACCCCCTACGCAGAAATTATAAATCAGGAGGTCTCGAATGGGGCTCAAGGCTGGGCATTTCTATCCAAGTGATGCCAATGCCGCTGGTTTGTGGAACACAATTTGAGTAGCACTGCAGTGTAACATCAGTCCCACAAAAAACAGCCTCCACTACACAGAAACATACACAAAGAGTAACCAGACAAAAAGGCACTAAAACATTAACAACTGTTATCTTTACATCCTAAAGTTACAGATAATTAAAATTGTTCTTTATGTATATATCTGCATTTTTCCATAATGATTATGCTACTTCTATGATATACATATTATTTGAAATAAAATAAATGACCCAGTTGAGAAAACTATCTTAAACACTCATAAAATAGCCTAAACCTTGCTCTCAAGGTCCCCACAATTAAGTCCCAACCTCCTTTCATGATATGATTCTAGCCAGTACCCTATGCTCAAAGAGAATATACCAAAGGGATTAGCAAACTCAGCTGCTGGACTCAAACTGCCTGGGTCCCAACCCCAGCTCTGCCTCCTACCATCTGGGTGAGGATGGGCCAACAGGGTTGTGTTCCCTGCCTTAAAGTAGAGAAAACAGCAGTACCAATTCACAGAGCCACCGCCTGATGGAAATGTGTTCATTTGCATAAAGCTTTTAGAATGGAAATTAGCGACCAAGGCTCAGTTATCATCCTTACCCATGTCTCATACGTTCTACAATTTATAGGAATATCTTAAGTAGGAAGAATGCCAAGTCCTACTCACGTGGGGCTCTGCTGCCTCTTCCTCCGTGCAGTGCTTTTTGAGAAGCCAGGGCTGGGGAAGGAAAGGAGACTGTGAAATACCAGGGCTGTGTTTCCATCCCCACTAATTCATACCGCACCCCCTTCCGCCCCCGTACCAGCTAGAAGTCCTCTCCTTCCAGAACAGGCCAGGAGTCCAGGACAATTCAGCTTCCTGGGCTCACAGAATCCCGCTGCGAAATGGGTGCCTCCCGAATTAGCGTAGTATTAATACCAACAATGTATCAGGCAGTTGTAGACCTTTTACTTGTGCTATCTCGTTTCTCCTCACAACACTATATTAACAAGGCATTCCTTTTTCCCCCCTTTTACCGAACAGCAACGGAGGCACAGAGGAGTTAAGCAACTCACCCAGTGTGACGCCGTATGAAGCGGTAGGGCTAGCTCATAGGTGGGGGACGGGGTCAGGTTAGGGGTGAAGAAAACCGGGGAGACCCTCAAACCCCAGGAGGCACGACCTGAGCCCACCCCATCCCGGCTACGTTACCAAACGCAAAGAAGCTCCGCCCGCGGGACGTACATCACCACTCCAGGCCCTCAAACCTCCGCTTTTAGCCGCTCCTCCTCTTTCTCCCCAAATGAAAGGTCTGCAAAGGGGAAGCTTGAATGGGTCGTGAAGAGCGGACCTGAAACACCGTCACCAGGCAGAACATGGCTGCTACGTGTCCTCCTGGGGCGGAAGTGCCTGCGACTAACCCGGAACTCCTGGACCATATTTCCCAGAATTCCGCGGGTAAACCTTTACAGCGAGGCGTTACTGTAGCTGCAGTATATGGGACTACACGAGTTTACGAGCTCTGGACTACATGTCCCAGAATGCAAGGGTGGGTGCGGGGGTGTCTACCGGCACGAGCTCTGGACTACATGTTTTCACTCTGGTTTTCACTCTCCGGAATCCCTGAGAAGGTCTCAGGCCGTCTTGCCGTTCTACTGTGTAGGCCTCAGAAGAGTGTAGATTCTGTTCATTGAAAGGCGTACAAACTCAGTCGAATTTTGGACGTCTTCAAGAGGCTAAGCGACATAAAAGCATTAACAGCCACGAAGGCTTCCTGGTAAACCCCAAAGAGTTTCACCATTGGAATAAGGGGAGAAGGAAACTGGGCTTTCTTTGGCAGGGACTGAAGCCAAACGCCAAAACACCTCATTCCCTGAAATTGTGTAAAGGTGAACGTGTTTTGTTAGCATCTTACAACCCGTGCAGAAGCAAGGGAAAATCCTTTCTAGAGACAGACATCAACATCCTAGGTCTCAAGTTATTTCTGTAATTATAAAATCTGTGACATTGCTATTTGACCAAGTGAACTTTAAGGGGAAGGAAAAAGCATTACTTGACATACGGAGGGACACTTCACAGTCTTATATAAAAGTTTCAAATTCTCAGAAACTAATAACTTCAGCTGATACTTTATAAAGCAAACATTGACAGAACCATGAAGAGAAACATTCAAATTCATAATTGGATCTGGAGATTGGAACACATACATAGAGGGAAATGTTGAGCCTTAAAAGCATATATTAAAGTAGCAAGGGGGGCTTCCCTGGTGGCGCAGTGGTTGAGAGTCCGCCTGCCGATGCAGGGGACACGGGTTCGTGCCCTGGTCCGGGAAGATCCCACATACCACGGAGTGGCTGGGCCCGTGAGCCATGGCCGCTGAGCCTGGGCGTCCGGAGCCTGTGCTCCGCAACGGGAGAGGCCACAACAGTGAGAGGCCCGCGTACAGCAAGGACAACAAAAACAAAACAAAACAAAACAAATAAAGTAGAAAGGAAGTTGAAAATTGATTCAGAAAACATCCATTTCAGGAAATTAATAAATGAATAATAAAACTGAAGAAGGCAGATGGAAAAATATAAGATCAGATGAATGAAATACAAAAATAAAGTAGATCCCACACACACCCACAAAACAGAAATTAAAGAAACAAACAAAACAAACAAAAAAAGATCATCCATAGTATAAACAAAGATTTTTTCAAAAATGTGTTCCAAATTCTTTCAGGAAAATATCCTCCAAGAACTATTCCTGACTTAAGCCAACATAGCACACAGGATTTCTTTCCACTACAAGGAAAGTGAAATCTTGGATATAGCATGATGAAATACGGTAACATGATTAAGTTTTATTTATTCACCTCCTGTTCCCTATGGCACCCTCCACTCCCTTCTCTACCCCGTAAGCTACCATTCTAATTTGTTTGATGTGTTTTCTTTTGGGTGTGTTCTTGTGCAAAATGTGCACTTGTGTATATTTTCAATTCATATAAATAATATTGTGTCATAAAATTCATTCTGGTGTTTATTTCCTTCATTCAGGAGTATATTTTTAAGATTCACCCATCCAGGCTTCCCTGGTGGCACAGTGGTTGAGAGTCTGCCTGCCGATGCAGGGGACGCGGGTTCATGCCCCAGTCTGGGAAAATCCCACATGCCGTGGAGCGGCTGGGCCCGTGAGCCATGGCTGCTGAGCCTGCACGTCCGGAGCCTGTGCTCCGCAGCGGGAGAGGCCACAACAGCGAGAGGCCCACGTACCGCAGAAAAACAAACAAAAAAAAACGTTCACCCCTCTATCTAATTTGTTTCATAGAGTTCCATTTTCTGCACCCACATTTTACCTGTACTCTTCCAACTGCCATGCCAATGATAATAAAATAAACATCTTCTTACATTTGTTTATAGACGTATCTGAGAATTTCTTTGGAACACATACCCGAGTGAAATTATTTCATAGCAAATATGTATACTTTAATAATATAGCCAGATTGACTTCCTGAACGGCTACACCAGTCCAGATTACCAAAGAGTTGCACGTCAGGTTTTTGTGCAACCACTTACCTTCATTTGGACGACTCATCACCGTTTTGCTAGTGTATTAAATGTATAGTAGTATCTTGTTTTAGTTAAATTTCTCTGATTTCTAATAAGTTTGATCTTTTTTTCAAATGCTTGGTAGCTTCATCTATAAGTGTCTACTTAAAACTTTTGCCCCATTTTCTAATGTGGATGCTATCTTTTTCTTCCTCATTTCTATTACATATTCTGATTATTAATACCTTTTCAGTTTTACCAATTACAAGTATCCTTTCCTAATTGGGCACGTGTTTCTAAAATTTTTCTATTGTGTTCTTCATGGAATAGAAATCTTTAATTATAAGATAATAAACCAATAATTTCTTAACATCTGTGCTTCTGAAACTCCTCAGGTGAAAAAATATATTTCTACCTTTTAAAAATTAACTTTCTAGACTTATCTTTCACATGTAGGTCCTTTAAATATTTTGGAGTCTATTTATGTACATTTTATTACATGGGATCCACTTTTATTTTTCTCCAAGAGAAATTCTTAAAAATAGTGATATTCATGGCTTGAAGATTCAATATTACAAAGATATCCGTAATCCTCAAAATGATCTATAGGCTCAATCAAACCCCAATAAAAACATCAGCATTTTTTCCCTTGGAAATTGATGAGATGTTTACAAATATTATGTGGGAAAGCAAAGAGCTACAAGAAGAGCTGGGGGCTTCCCTGGTGGCGCAGTGGTTGAGAATCTGCCTGCTAATGCAGGGGACACGGGTTTGAGCCCTGGTCTGGGAAGATCCCACATGCCACGGAGCAACTAGGCCCGTGAGCCACGTACTGAGCCTGCGCGTCTGGAGCCTGTGCTCCCCAACAAGAGGCCGTGATAGTGAGGCCCACGCACCACGATGAGGAGTGGCCCCCGCTTGCCACAACTAAAGAAAGCCCTCGCACAGAAACGAAGACCCAACACAGCAAAAATAAGTAAATAAACTCCTACCCCCAACATCTAAAAAAACATAAAAATAAAAAATAAAAGAAGAGCTGGGACAATCTGAAAGAAGAATGAAAAGAAAGATATTAGTCACATTAAACCTTACTATAAATCTACAATATAAGATAGTCTGGTGTTTGCTCAAGGATAGACAAGATAATAGACATCAAAATCCATGTTGAAACAGACATTATAACAACGTGTAAAAAGAAAACACTGCAGGGAGCTCCCTGGTGGTCTAGTGGTAAGGATTTGGCGCTTTCACTGTGGTGACCCTGGTTCAATCCCTGGTCAGGGAACTGAGATCCTGCAAGCCACGCAGCACGGCCAAAAGAAAAAAGAAAGAAAAGAAAACACTGCAGCAGAGAGGGGGAAGAACTCTTGTTAATACAGTTGATCCTTGAACTAGGGTTCAAGGGGGTTAGGGGTGCCAACCCTCTGCTAAGTTGAAAATCCAAGTATAACTTATAGCCAGTCCTCTGTACGTACATGGTTTCTCCATAATCGGCAATTCTGCATCTGAGGATTGAACCAACCTTGGATCGTGTAGTAGTGCAGTATTTACTATTCAAAAAAATCCTCGTATAAGTGCACTTGTGTAGTTTAAACCCATGTTGTCCAAGGGTCAACTATTGGTTCTCAGTCAGCTGGATATCCATATGGGAAAAATATTAATCATTACTGCATAGGATATAAAAATATAAATTCCAGAAGATCTGCAGACTTAAATTTGAAAAGTAAACAATGATGCTTTAGGAAAGAAACGTAAGATAACAGCCTTTTTGCCTTGGAGTAGGAAGAATTTCTTAAGACCAAAAAAATCACCAACTGTGAAAGAAAAAATTGAAAAATTGGACTATTTCAAAGTTAAGAAACACCGTAAACCCAAACGCAGCACTCTTGGGCCAAAAGTGAGAGAGATTTTAAAAACATCTATGGAATAAAAGACTCAGATGCATCCCTCATGCCCATGCATTCTTCAAGGGTCAACTGTATCTACCAAAGTTGAACATATACCCTATAACCCTTTGGTTCCACCCATAGAAATATCCCTCAAACAAGTGCACAAGGCACATTCTAGATTGCTCACATCACCACTAACTGTGATAGCCAAGAATGGGGAAGTACCCAATACCCACCAATAATGGGATTAATAAATAGATTTTGATATGTTTACACACTGCAATAATATCCACCAATGAAAATGAATCAACGGTATCCACTCCCATCAATATGGATAAATGTCATGGATATACTGTGGAGCAAATGAAGCCAACACAAAATAGCACCTATTACATGACTCCATTTATATCAAGTACAAAATAGGCTAAGTGAATCTACACCATTACAAATTAGTGGCTACCATATGGAAAGGAAGGTTACTAGAAAGAGCCAAAAAGGGATGCTTCTAGGGTTTGGGGTTTGTCCTGGTCCTCCAAGAACTAGACGGCAAAGTGCTGAGAAAGACTTTAATGAACAAATATTTCATTAGGGGAAACATCGGAGAGAAAATGGCAGGGAGCTCTGGAAGGCTGGCAGAACTATCAGCGCATAGTGCAAGTCTGACCCTGAGTGAAGATTTGGAAGAAAGATTTGGTAAATCATCCGAGACTGCCTTGTCATCTACGTAAAATCCTTCAAGGCTGTCAGAGTCCTTGAAAAAAGGTCACTGGACAGAGGAATCCTGGTCTCCAAGAAATGGCCTGCCTTAGGATCCCTGCTGTGCTGACTAGGAGCAATCAGGGGCAAGGCCGGCCTCCAGGCAAACGTGGTGATGGATTTAAGAGCAGCAGCTGGGACCTTTGGCCAGTTATGCTCCCTGTGGTCATAACTGTGAAACAGGAGACTCTCAACGTGGATGCTTCCTTGTGATAAGATCTGGCTGTTTATTTCTCTCAGAAATAATCCTGAAGCAACGTTGCGTCCTTCTCAGTATATCATACCCCAGAGATCTAAAACGTTCGTTTGTTCTGTTATTGATAATGTTCACCTCTTGGCTAAGGTAGTGTTCACCAAATTTATACCTACTGTATTTCTTGTTGTGATCAATACTTTGTGGAGAGATATTTGGGGTTTTGTAGCATCCTGCTCCTTGTAAACTTTCAACCAGTAGTTTTATAATTCATTGATTACTCTTGCCAGAACCTATCATTACTATGATGGTTGTAAATAATGATTTTTACATTACGTCATTCCTTCTATATGTTTATGGTTTGGCATTCTATTATGAGAGCCCTTCCTTCCCTCCCTTCCTCTTTTTTTATTCATATTCTGTATGATAATTATTTATTTTAGGGTCAAATTGCTCAGATTTACCCAGTGTGAGTCTCTTCAAGCTGGATCTTTTTACACGTCCCACCACTCTTTCCTACTTTCTGGCACAGTAAATTTTCTCCAGGATCATTCTACACTTTCCTTGCTCCAGCCCTGAAATAGAAACGTGGATATACATGCTTATATACATCACATAAACGTGTGTGTTTGTATATCCTCGCACTTCCATATCTACTTCTGTAAATACCTAGCACGTGCACTCACTCCCTCTCTCTCTCTACAGATGGGTGGACGGATGGATGGATGGGTAGACAGATCTGTATAAATAACTTATGGTCAGACTTCCATATCCGTGGTTCCTCTGTATCTGCAATTCTGCAACCATGGGTTCAACCAACCACAGATCATGTAGTACTGTAGTAATTACTATTAAAAAAAAAAAACCCTGCATATAAGTGGACCTGCCCAGTTCAAACCCATATTGTTCAAGGGTCAACTGTAACTTGCTAAATAAAGCCCTTTAACCAACTATATTAAAAATACCACCATTGGTCTGCGTATGGCATGCCATCCAAACCTGCTTTGTCCTTACTGGTGCCACATCCAGAGGGTCCTCTGCTATTATGCTCAGTTCTCTCCTCATGTGCATCTTTTCAACAAGAGAAACTTTTTTTTTTAAACCTCCACAATGTAGGTATATCCACTTTTGTTTCTAGCTCCAGGATTTTCCCTCTCCCTATAATGGATCTGTAGTTAAAGCACAGCATAAATAATAAAGCTTCAACTGTTGAAACTCATGAATTTTTCTGTGTATGCAAAATAATCTGAGAACTGTTTTGTTTTTGAAATTGGCTTCCAGAGTTCATACCATAATTTTGATCTTATATGCCTTATGACAATATAGAACAATCATATGAGGTCTTAACTGCAAGGGATAATTATTTAATACTTTTTCAAATTCTATTAAAATAATTTCCTGCTTTGGCAATACCCACTATTCAATGAAAAAAATATAACATGAAGTTATAAAATGGAAAAATATCACAAAGTGCTCCTTGCCTAGGAAAACCACTCTGGAAGAGTATCCCTTTACACATGATCTTATGCATGTACACATACATGTGTGCACATGCACACATACACAAACACTAACAAAGATTTATGGTTGATTATACTATGAAGGCTACAATCTGTGACCTCTCAAAGCCCATATTGTGTATCTCCTGCGATTATGATATGTCATAAATTTTTAAAATAAACTTTTTATTTAATTTATTTATTTTGGGCTGCATTGGGTCTTCGTTGCTGTGTGCGGGCTTTCTCTAGTTGCAGTGAGTGTGGGCTACTCTTCGTTGCGGCGCGTGGGCTTCTCATTGCAGTGGCTTCTCTTGTTGCGGAGCACAGGCTCTAAGCACGTAGGCTTCAGTTGTTGTGGCACACAGCCTCAGTAGTTGTGGCACACGGGCTTAGTTGCTCCACAGCATGTGGGATCTTCCTGGACCAGGGCTCGAACCCGTGTCCCCTGCATTGGCAGGCGAATTCTTAGCCACTGTACCACCAGGGAAGTCCCTGTCATCATTTCACCGGCTTCAGATTAATATAGGAATCTATCAAAACTCAAATTCTTACAGCTGTACACTAATTTCCATTAAAAAATTTAGTGACATCATTGATGTGGTGTTCATCTTTTTGGTATTTTAATCTCACAATCAATAACTTCCAATTATATGATTTCTAAATCAAAGAGATCTAATATATTCTGATATATATACTCCTTTCCTGGAACCATGCTTTACTGCAACCAATAGGGAAAAGCACATAAATGTCACTCTTGTCTCAATAATACACTGGATAATTTTATCAGATTCCTACAAGTTTTCTGGGTATTTGCCTCATGGATGTGGGGGAAGAATATGGCATAGCCCCTACCTGAGAACTTTAGAAGAAATGCTACAATAATTAGAAGGCAAACATTCCAAAGTCTGGATGAAAATGCAGAGAATTAGAAATCAGTAAGTTCAAGGTCAACTAAAAATTTTTTTTTCTAGGGACAAACAATTTTTGTGACACTTTCAAAGTGTTACAGTAAACCCTGCCTTAATATTGACAGACAAAAAATCAATTGTATACTATGCAGTTACTGTTGTTGCAAAGTTAATCATGTTTTTTCACTCTGTACCATCAGAAAAAAAAAATCACAAGGTAGTTCAATTTCTACTGAACACAGTCCTTGGAAAACTAGACGGGGTCTCAAATAACCACCCAACTTGAGAACAGAGGCTGCGGGAGGCAAGGAGCCAGTTGCGATAGGCTAATAGCATATTAATATTGAAGATTGGGGGGCTTCCCTTCCCTGGTGGCGTAGTGGTTAAGAATCTGCCTGCCAATGCAGGGGACACGGGTTTGAGCCCTGGTCCAGGAAGATCCCACATGCTGCACAGCAGCTCAGCCGCGTGCCACAACTACTGAAGCCTGCACACCTAGAGCCCGTGCTCCACAAAGAGAAGCCACTGCAATGAGAAGCCCACACACTGCAATGAAAAGTAGCCCCCACTCACTGCAACTAGAGAAAGCCTGCGTGCAGCAATAAAGACCCAAGGCAGCCAAAAATAAATTAAAAAAATATACATTGCAGATTGGTTTTCTGCAGTGGTTTTCAGTATTTCAACAAAAGTTCATGTCCTGAATTAATTTTATTTTGCAGGTTTCCCCATCTGGATACAACTTTCATATATTATACATTTCCCCCTTTTGGTTTATTTAAAACACAAGTACTGAGCACACCTAAAAGCACTAGTCAATGATAAGGTTGTGTACATTCAGCAGCCAAGTCCCTGCCCTCATGGAGCGCACATTCTCATGGACATCAATTTTGACTAGCTCATCCTTACACTTTTGTTAAAGCCCAGACCAAACTCTTTTCCTTTCTAAGTGCTATCTCCTAAGTGACATCTGATAAATGTCAAAGTTCTGAATGCAGCCCTTACTGCACCACTCAGAAGGGATCTCTGCTGTGTGCTCTGCTGAACACTAGGATCTGTTTAGCTACTGCTTCAACACCAACTAAGTTAAAATACTTTCTCTCCTATGAGACCTGACGCTTGCAAGAATTCACGTTGCACGTGAGTTTTTTGAAAACAACATTTTGTAGAACTTCTATCCTCTGACAGTTCCTTGATGTTCTTACCACTCTCGCTGCTTTCATAAAATGTGTCCCCAGTATGCATTTTGTGATGACTTATAAGATTGGAGCGCCAACTGAAGCTCTTACCACAGGTCTCACACTTGTAAGCCTTCTCCCCTGTGTGCACTCTTTGATGAGACTGTAGCTGTGAAGGCCGACTGAAGACCTTACTGCATCTGTCACATCTGTACGGCTTCTCTCCAGTGTGGACGCTTTGATGAAGCTGAAGACTTGAGGCCTGAATGAAGTGCTTCCCACACTCCCCACACTTATATGGTTTCTCTCCTGTGTGGACCCTCTGATGCATGTCGAGGTTCAGGCTCCACTTGAAGCCCTTCCCACACTCCTCACATTTGTATGGCTTTTCTCCAGTGTGGACTTTTTGATGGGCTTGAAGGTGTGAACTCCGACCAAAGCTCTTCCCACACTCTTCACATTTGAATGGTTTTTCTCTGCTGTGGACTCTCTCATGGGCCAGAAGATTTGAGGCCTGCCTGAAGACTTTCCCACACTCCTCACAATTATACGGTTTCTCTCCGGTGTGGATTCTGCAATGAATTTTAAGATCTGCTCTACGACTGAATCCCTTCCCACACTCTTCACATTTGTATGGTTTCTCACCGGTATGGATCAGCTGGTGGATCTGAAGTCGTGAACTCTGATTGAAGCCCTGCCCACACTCCTCACACTTGTAAGGTTTCTCTACACTGTGGGCCTTCTGATGGATTTGAAGATATGAACTCTGACGGAAGCCCTTCCCACATACCTCACATTTATAGGGCTTCTCCCCTGTGTGGACAACCAGATGAACTTGATAATGGGAGTTCCTCCTGAAGCTCTTCCCACACTCCTTACAGTTGTATGGTTTCTCTCCTGTATGGACTCTTTGATGTGCCTGAAGGTTTGAACTCAGAGTAAAGCCTTTACCACACACATTACGTATGTATGATTTCTCTCCAGTGTGGACTCCCTGATGGGCCTGAAGACTTGAAGGCCGACTAAAGCCTTTCCCACATTCCTCACATTTGTAGGGTTTTTCTCCTGTGTGGACCCTCTGATGAATGTATAGATTTGAGCTACAAATGAAGCCCTTCCCACACTCCTCACATTTGTACGGTTTCTCTCCCGTATGGACTCTCTGATGGGACTGAAGGTGTGAATTCCGACTGAAGCTCTTATCACATGTGTCACATTTGAATGCTTTCTCCCCAGTGTGGACTCTCTGATGGTCCTGAAGGTGAGAGGCCTGACTGAAGGCCCTCCCACACTCCTCACAATTATAAGGTTTCTCTCCCGTGTGGACTTTACAATGAATAGTTAAGTGCTGACCTACGACTGAAGCCTTTCCCACATTCCCCACATTTGAATGGTTTCTCTACAGTGTGGACTTTCTGAGGAGTCTGCAGCTGGGAGCTCTGACTGAACTCCTTGCCACACTCATCACACTCACTGTGTTCTCCTCCCACGTGAACTCTCTGATGAATATGAAGAACCGAGCTGTAACGGAAGCCTTTTCCACACTCACTGCACGTATGAGACTTCTCTTTTGAGTGTAATTGCTGGTGAAGATCAAAGGTGGAGAGATCGGTGAAGGTTTCTTTACATTCATTACACTGGTAAGGTTTTTGTCCCGTGTGAATCATAGTATTCTGATCCAGTGTTGAAACCCTCGTGCTATCTTTTCTATAATCACTGTAGCCGTAAGGTTTTTGACCCTTGTGTACTCCATGAGCATCAAGGTGATGTGAAATCCAACTGATGGTGTCAACATCCTCTTTACACTGACACAGTTTATTTTTCATGGAAATTTGCTGGTGTCTATTCTGATAATTCTGTGACTCAGCCAATGAAGTTTTCCTCCAAGAATCCTGGGCTCTCAAAGTTGCAAACCTTGGATTTCCAGGACTACTGGGATCACCTGCTTTATCATTTAATATACGGTTCTCATCTTCAGAAATTTGAATAGAGTCCTGCCCCAATCTGGCAGGGGGAATCACCTTGTTTGTGGAACTGACAACTATTTATCATGGAGTCTTGGCATCTGGTTAAGTCATTTGCAATTTGTTGCCAGATTTGCCAGCAGGAAAGCTCTTCACGTGATCCTCTGTCTTGAACGGCCCTCAACTCACTTTGATTGTTTTCTTCTAGAGGGACAGAGAATTCAGAGATGTGGACACGTGAAAGCTTTGTTCAAAGATTCAAGATTTTACACTTAAGACACAGTATGGGACTTTAATGAACCTCAGGATGGTTCAGCTTATCTTTCGCACGACAAATGAAGTTCTCTGGTTTATATACTAACAGAAACCAAGAGATGGTCTGTTAAACTCCCAAATACTTAGCATTAATGAAACCCATTTAAAACCAAATGACTACTCTGACATACTATTTCAATCATCTTTCAAAAATTACATGTCATTCCTACCATAACACAGTATCAATAAAGACAAGCATTTTGCTGTGCTCACAGCTTTAACAGTGCCTAGCAGTTAGTCAGGGCTCAAGAAATGCATGCACAGGTGAACTCAGTTTGATTTCTAGGATTCTCTACAATTCTGAATCCCAGGTTAAGTTTGAACCAAGTCAGAGAAGCGAAACAGCTTTTACAAGTCAGGTATCAGATACAGGAAAAGGACTGGAAAGTACAGTTTGGCTTAAGTTGAAAGGCTGTACCCGAGGCGGCAGCACACCAAGGGGGTTAGTGCTGAGGAGGATATGAAAGGGGCTAAAACCCGGGACTGCCCCGGTGGCACAGTGGTTAATAATCTGCCTGCCAGTGCAGGGGACACAGGTTCGAGCCCTGGTCCGGGAAGATCCCACATGCCGCAGAGCAACTAAGCCCGTGAGCCACAACTACTGAGCCCACGTGCCACAACTACTGAAGCCCGCGTTCCTAGAGACCGTGCTCTGAAACAAGAGAAGCCACTGCAATGAGAAGCCTGCGCACCACAACGAAGAGCTGCTCCCACTCACCACAACGAGAGAAAAGCCCATATGCAGCAACCAAGACCCAATGCAACCAACAATTAATTAATTTTAAAAAAGGGTCTAAGAATCAGTGGGGTTAAAAAAAAGCATGAAGACCTATGCACTGGATCCTTCTCAGGCATTTGTGCTGCCTAATATGTTCCTCCACTCCCCCTGCCAAGCAGGAGTCAAAATGTAGAGGCTAGGGAAGAATGCTGTCTCTTTAAAAACAGCATGGAAAATTTTTGGACACAGATACATTGGTCTTTAACAAGAATGAGTTCCAAAGTGAAGAATGGGCTTTATGAGTGAGCTGGGAATAAATTCCATAGCCTGTGATAAGTATTGAGAAGAAACAGACTAGAAACTATTAAAGAATGATCAAAGCACTCAAGGTGACATTATCTAAAATGCCTTCTACAAGATACATACAAATGCACACACACACACACACACAAAATGTTTGTACAGCTAACAAAGATCGATTTCTTATTAGTGAGGTGGGCTTTGGAGGAGGCAAATGGGACGCAGCGGGGCAAATCTTTTAAGGGAAAGGCTAACTCACCAGCTGGCTGTTTTCTGAGACCTGTTCTCCCCTGGTATAAGGGATAAGGAAGTAGAAATTTCTTTCCTTCTATGGGAGGGTTACCTAAGAAGTAGACATAAGAATCCTCATTCAAAACAGTATTTCCTCCCCAAATGAATTTGCTCTGCTACTGAGAGCTCAAGGAAAGTCACAGGGAAAGCATTTTACTCAGTTTGGTTATAATTACAGGTTCTGTACATATTTTTTGTGCAAGTTGATGAGGGCCAACTTGTACAGAAAGGCAAACACACACATACACACATCATGGGCACCTGAGAAGTTAGAATTAGGCTAGGAATTCATTTGAAGACAAAAAAACATTTAGCAATATCCCTTATTCACTCGGATTTGTTCACCGCCTACTAGCTATTTTCATGGAAGGCTAATTTCTCTATCCATTAACTCATTCGTTTATTCAAGAAATATTTAAGAGTTCCTGTCATGTACCAAGACTATGCTAAGCACTGAGGCTAGTGAGCAATAAACATATAACAGACCGAATTCCTCCTGCACTCCTGGATTACCCTCCAGTGGAAGAAAGAGAGGTGAGAAACAGGTGAACAAAATGTACATGAGTGAAACGCTTAGAGACAAAACAAGGCAGGGCAGAGAGAGTAAGAAAGAGAGGACTGTATTTTCCATAGGGTGGTCAGAGGACAGCCACCTCCTCATCTTTAAGGCGACTGACTGAAAGAAGTAGAGGCCTAAAAGATTACAGGTGAAAGAGTATTCCAGGCAGAGAGAAGGACCAGGAAAAGGCTCTGTGGCAGAAGCATCCTTTGCAGGTCTGGAAAAGATAGGGTAAGAGGGAGGAGAGGTGGTGTATTCAGGGAGGTGGTGGAGAACGAACAGCAGCCCACAGAAGGCTCTAGAAGCCACTTTAAGTGGTTTTTATTCTAAGTAAAAGAAGCCACAAGAGAATTCTGAAACAAGAACATAACCTGACTTAAAGTTACAAAAGATCACTTTGCCACCTAAAGAACAAACTGTGGGAGGAGAAGGGTGGCAACAGGTGACCAGTACAAAGACTATGCAATAATCCTGGAAAGAGATTTCCAACTGGGACCAGGTGATGGACAGCACAGGGCTGGTGAGAAGCAAAACAGATAGAGAGCTAACCACAGGAACTCACGGCTGCTTGGTTCTCACCTAAATTTCTATCTGGGTTGCTGAATTCATCAACCAAAGCCTCTCTTCTCTTTCTGTATGTTTTGTATCTCGTTTGAAGAATGAGAACATGCAAAGTCACAAGTTAACATGAACGGGCTAGAGCGAAAGTTTACTAGAAATTTGAGTTCCAACTGCATAGTCAAGGTATTGAAAGCTGTGTTTTTCAAACTTTGTATCACGACCCACTGAAGAAACAGCATTTATTTCACAACCTAGATACACAGGTAGAAAAGTATACATTACTAAAACGAAGCTTGAATGACCTATATCTAACCAATGTCTCTTTTCATGAAATCTGTTCCCACTGGCTCTCACACCACTCATGCCATCGCCCAGAGTTTCTGCTGCAATGTGTTGTACTCTTCCTAAGAAACTCTGATATTTTCTATACTATTTTATTTCATTAAAAAGTCACACGTAGGGCTCAATAAATTGGCTTTATGATCCACTAATGGCAGGGAGGGAAATCTGAAGAAGAATACACAAGGTACAGCAAGATACTGCCGATTTACAGTTCTTTTACAAAATAATTGAAAAGGACCTGAAACACACTGTTTGGAAAGACCAGAGACATCCTCTCGTGTCCCACAGGAATTGCAAAAGTCTGGTCCCCAAACTCAGGGAACCACCTCAAGAGGCCCAAAGCCTTGAAACACCAAGGTCACAAAGACACTCGCAGAGAAAGGCTGTCCTCACCCACTGAGACCAGGTTCCCGAAGTGTTCCACCATCACATCCTGGTACAGCTTCCTCTGGGCCGAGTCCAGCAGCCCCAGCTCCTCCTCTGTGAAGGCCACGGCCACGTCCTTGAAGGTCTCCGCCTCCTACGGCAAACAACACCACCTCAATCTTATACCCAGTGGTCAGTGGAAGAGGGGCAGCCCCGAGGAGACGAGGAGGATGGGAAGTTGCTCCGGCTCCTGTGAGGTGTGCAGACTTCCCAGCACCCCCTCCTTCCATCCTGCCAATGCCACACACTGACTTTCCTCAGCCTCACTGGACGTGCAGCTATGAAAGAGAAAGCTTTGTGTGTTTACCTGGGGCTCTCAGACAACTCATAAGTAAACTCCCTAGAATTCTAACCACTGGATCCTGAACTAAAAAGCTTTCACTGTTTAATTATTATTGCCAAGTGCCCCAGAAACAGTTACCAATTTAGTCCTGGCAGTATTTGATGGCACCTGCTTTCTCACTGAGGTCGGAACCAGCTGAGAAGGAGTGTTATATGTGGAAACTAACCAAAAGGCCATGCCAGGTCTCTGAATGAAAACTCTCTCTTTCCCCGTTTCTGTCTTTCGCTTGAATGCAATACTCTGACTCCAGACCCTTGGTTTTCTGGGTGAGTCTGAGTTGGTTCCTCCTTTTTTCACAACCCCGATTCTTTATATTTAAAACAAAGATGAAACCAAGCACCTCTTTATACAATTGTTCTGAGCTGTCTATGCAGTGACAAGTGCTTTAAGTACCACTGGACTTTTTAAACTAAGGTCATGCATTACTCTGATTAGAAAAAAATATAAGATGGAAAAAGAAACAAACCGGTAAATAAAATACACAAAGGGTCTGACTCAAGCATGGGGAAGACTGAATCTAACTCTGGTCGTGAGAAAACTTCTAACAATACCTGATTTTTTCTGCGTGAAGCAGCAGTTTGATCCTGCTGTGCTCTGCCGTATTTGGATATTCTACCAAAAAACATCCAAGGCACCACATGTAAAACATACCTCTTAAATTCTGAATACCTAAACCTACTATGTTAAGGGCAAAAAGGGGCAATATTCTTCAGAACAGATATTTTGAGAAAAAGGTTAAATCAGGAACACTGTCACTGTAGTGCTCCTAAAACAGGAGAAGTCTTTAAACTAAATGTCTGTGCATAAAGAATATTTAAAGAATAGGTGCAGGGCTCCCCTGGTGGCGCAGTGGTTGAGAGTCCGCCTGCCGATGCAGGGGACACGGGTTCGTGCCCCGGTCCGGGAAGATCCCACATGCCGCGGAGCAGCTGGGCCCGTGAGCCATGGCCGCTGAGCCTGCGCGTCCGGAGCCTGTGCCCCGCAACGGGAGAGGCCACAACAGTGAGAGGCCCGCATACCAGAAAAAAAAAAAAAATAGGTGCATAAGTTTGCAGGAACATGATAAAGCAATTAAAAGTGAATGTTAGCTAGTATTAAATGAAAAAAACAATTTAAAACTGTATCTATGTTATAAATACAAATACACATCCATGAATACATATGATGAAGAGATTACAGAAATATAAAAGCAGCTAATTTGTAAGCAGGTAAGCAGTAGACTGGAAGATGTCCTTCATTTCCCTTAATTTTTCTTTTACTTGTAAAATAAAAAAAAAATGATGAAATAAAACAAAAATTAAAACCGAAACCAATTAAATTTAACAGGAATTTTAAAAAAAGCACACATGGCACACTCAGGTCCTCATATGCTTAGACTCTCCTTGAAAGAGAAAACCCATATGGAACTATACCCAATATTTCGTAATAACCTATAAGGGAAAAGAATCTGAAAATATATGTATATATATGTATAACTGAATCACTTTGCTGTACACCTGAAATTAATACATTGTAAATCAACTATACTCCAATCAAAAAAAAAAAAGAAAAAGAAAAAAAAGAGGAAAACCTGTGTCCAACCTGAGTACAAAAATGGCGTTTTTAACAGCAAGAAAGGCAAGCTCTACTCACCTGGAATGTGCTCATTTTCTCTCTCCTTCTGGGGCAGTGCAGAGTCCTAGCAAGACAGACAGGGAAAGAAGAAGTCAAACTGGAAACTGGTTTAAAGAAAAAGAAGTCACTAACCCACGTGGTGCTCATTGTGAATTACCAAGGCTCCCAGTCCTCGGGGTGGCTACAGCTGATTATGCTTGATGAGCAGAGCCCCACGCAGATACCAGATGCCCCCGTGAACCCCCTCAGTGGCTGTGTGAGGAATGACCTGCCCAGCCATACACAGTGGCCCCCTCACAGTGTGCCTGCAGCTTCCACAGGGGTCATTCTTATTCTGGGTATGGGGTAAACAGAGACCATGTAAGTCAGAGTAGGTTTTGGAGTCAATATGCATGGGCTCTGATCAGGCTACGCCATTCACTAGCAGTGTCACCCTGGGCAAATTATTCACATCTCTTCGCCTCAGTTCTGACTTCTGCCAGTAGGGGAGAACACGGGCATCCACCTCGTGAGATCGTCATAAGGTAGGAAGCTCTGAGAACACCACTGTCAGGGTTTCTTATTTCTTAGCAACTGCGGTAAAGCAGATGATATTTTAGTTAGAAATTATCCTTAGAGATGTGATTTCTACCAACAGAAGACTGTCAGACATGTGGAGGTCGTACGTTGTTGCCCTGTTATGTGAGAGTCTTTATAGACTTCTGAAAATCTCTGCTTGTCTTCCTAAAGATTTTGTGACTGCAACAATAATATTTAAATTGACATGGACAACTTTTTACAAAAGGTATAAAAATACGTTAAGTTTCTTTTTAAACAGGAAGTACCCTTTTGACAATTATGCACAGAGGTAAAGAGAACTAATAAAAGCCAGGATTCTGCAACAACAATAAAAAATAGTTTGACAGTCCATACCTAATTCAAATGAAAAAAAGACAGGAATCTGAATTGTAATTATATCATTATAAATATAGGAAAGTTTAAGAAATAAATGGGAGACTTCCCTGGTGGTGCAGTGGATAAGACGCCACATTCCCAATGCAGGGGGCCCGGGTTCGATCTAGTACAAAAGATGGCAATGATTCCACTCCCCAAAGCTTGGGAGAGAGATATCTTCACAACTTCTAACGACCTCCATTTTGACTCTACGCTTGCTAGCTGTCTTCTGCTCAATTCAGGATTCTGAAAGGGGCCCTGACAGTTGACAATAATTAGTGGGGGAATAAAATCATTGGACTAAGTAGGCCTTTGGTGAAGCCAGCTCAGTTTTATCTGTGACATCCAGCAGGGTCAATTTCCTCGGCCTCAGTTTCCAGAAAAGACCCTCTCTTGAGCTTCTCGAATTTTCACGTGCATGTGAATTACTGCGGGATCTTGTTGGAATGCAGCCTCCTGGACCCCCTACGCAGAAATTATAAATCAGGAGGTCTCGAATGGGGCTCAAGGCTGGGCATTTCTATCCAAGTGATGCCAATGCCGCTGGTTTGTGGAACACAATTTGAGTAGCACTGCAGTGTAACATCAGTCCCACAAAAAACAGCCTCCACTACACAGAAACATACACAAAGAGTAACCAGACAAAAAGGCACTAAAACATTAACAACTGTTATCTTTACATCCTAAAGTTACAGATAATTAAAATTGTTCTTTATGTATATATCTGCATTTTTCCATAATGATTATGCTACTTCTATGATATACATATTATTTGAAATAAAATAAATGACCCAGTTGAGAAAACTATCTTAAACACTCATAAAATAGCCTAAACCTTGCTCTCAAGGTCCCCACAATTAAGTCCCAACCTCCTTTCATGATATGATTCTAGCCAGTACCCTATGCTCAAAGAGAATATACCAAAGGGATTAGCAAACTCAGCTGCTGGACTCAAACTGCCTGGGTCCCAACCCCAGCTCTGCCTCCTACCATCTGGGTGAGGATGGGCCAACAGGGTTGTGTTCCCTGCCTTAAAGTAGAGAAAACAGCAGTACCAATTCACAGAGCCACCGCCTGATGGAAATGTGTTCATTTGCATAAAGCTTTTAGAATGGAAATTAGCGACCAAGGCTCAGTTATCATCCTTACCCATGTCTCATACGTTCTACAATTTATAGGAATATCTTAAGTAGGAAGAATGCCAAGTCCTACTCACGTGGGGCTCTGCTGCCTCTTCCTCCGTGCAGTGCTTTTTGAGAAGCCAGGGCTGGGGAAGGAAAGGAGACTGTGAAATACCAGGGCTGTGTTTCCATCCCCACTAATTCATACCGCACCCCCTTCCGCCCCCGTACCAGCTAGAAGTCCTCTCCTTCCAGAACAGGCCAGGAGTCCAGGACAATTCAGCTTCCTGGGCTCACAGAATCCCGCTGCGAAATGGGTGCCTCCCGAATTAGCGTAGTATTAATACCAACAATGTATCAGGCAGTTGTAGACCTTTTACTTGTGCTATCTCGTTTCTCCTCACAACACTATATTAACAAGGCATTCCTTTTTCCCCCCTTTTACCGAACAGCAACGGAGGCACAGAGGAGTTAAGCAACTCACCCAGTGTGACGCCGTATGAAGCGGTAGGGCTAGCTCATAGGTGGGGGACGGGGTCAGGTTAGGGGTGAAGAAAACCGGGGAGACCCTCAAACCCCAGGAGGCACGACCTGAGCCCACCCCATCCCGGCTACGTTACCAAACGCAAAGAAGCTCCGCCCGCGGGACGTACATCACCACTCCAGGCCCTCAAACCTCCGCTTTTAGCCGCTCCTCCTCTTTCTCCCCAAATGAAAGGTCTGCAAAGGGGAAGCTTGAATGGGTCGTGAAGAGCGGACCTGAAACACCGTCACCAGGCAGAACATGGCTGCTACGTGTCCTCCTGGGGCGGAAGTGCCTGCGACTAACCCGGAACTCCTGGACCATATTTCCCAGAATTCCGCGGGTAAACCTTTACAGCGAGGCGTTACTGTAGCTGCAGTATATGGGACTACACGAGTTTACGAGCTCTGGACTACATGTCCCAGAATGCAAGGGTGGGTGCGGGGGTGTCTACCGGCACGAGCTCTGGACTACATGTTTTCACTCTGGTTTTCACTCTCCGGAATCCCTGAGAAGGTCTCAGGCCGTCTTGCCGTTCTACTGTGTAGGCCTCAGAAGAGTGTAGATTCTGTTCATTGAAAGGCGTACAAACTCAGTCGAATTTTGGACGTCTTCAAGAGGCTAAGCGACATAAAAGCATTAACAGCCACGAAGGCTTCCTGGTAAACCCCAAAGAGTTTCACCATTGGAATAAGGGGAGAAGGAAACTGGGCTTTCTTTGGCAGGGACTGAAGCCAAACGCCAAAACACCTCATTCCCTGAAATTGTGTAAAGGTGAACGTGTTTTGTTAGCATCTTACAACCCGTGCAGAAGCAAGGGAAAATCCTTTCTAGAGACAGACATCAACATCCTAGGTCTCAAGTTATTTCTGTAATTATAAAATCTGTGACATTGCTATTTGACCAAGTGAACTTTAAGGGGAAGGAAAAAGCATTACTTGACATACGGAGGGACACTTCACAGTCTTATATAAAAGTTTCAAATTCTCAGAAACTAATAACTTCAGCTGATACTTTATAAAGCAAACATTGACAGAACCATGAAGAGAAACATTCAAATTCATAATTGGATCTGGAGATTGGAACACATACATAGAGGGAAATGTTGAGCCTTAAAAGCATATATTAAAGTAGCAAGGGGGGCTTCCCTGGTGGCGCAGTGGTTGAGAGTCCGCCTGCCGATGCAGGGGACACGGGTTCGTGCCCTGGTCCGGGAAGATCCCACATACCACGGAGTGGCTGGGCCCGTGAGCCATGGCCGCTGAGCCTGGGCGTCCGGAGCCTGTGCTCCGCAACGGGAGAGGCCACAACAGTGAGAGGCCCGCGTACAGCAAGGACAACAAAAACAAAACAAAACAAAACAAATAAAGTAGAAAGGAAGTTGAAAATTGATTCAGAAAACATCCATTTCAGGAAATTAATAAATGAATAATAAAACTGAAGAAGGCAGATGGAAAAATATAAGATCAGATGAATGAAATACAAAAATAAAGTAGATCCCACACACACCCACAAAACAGAAATTAAAGAAACAAACAAAACAAACAAAAAAAGATCATCCATAGTATAAACAAAGATTTTTTCAAAAATGTGTTCCAAATTCTTTCAGGAAAATATCCTCCAAGAACTATTCCTGACTTAAGCCAACATAGCACACAGGATTTCTTTCCACTACAAGGAAAGTGAAATCTTGGATATAGCATGATGAAATACGGTAACATGATTAAGTTTTATTTATTCACCTCCTGTTCCCTATGGCACCCTCCACTCCCTTCTCTACCCCGTAAGCTACCATTCTAATTTGTTTGATGTGTTTTCTTTTGGGTGTGTTCTTGTGCAAAATGTGCACTTGTGTATATTTTCAATTCATATAAATAATATTGTGTCATAAAATTCATTCTGGTGTTTATTTCCTTCATTCAGGAGTATATTTTTAAGATTCACCCATCCAGGCTTCCCTGGTGGCACAGTGGTTGAGAGTCTGCCTGCCGATGCAGGGGACGCGGGTTCATGCCCCAGTCTGGGAAAATCCCACATGCCGTGGAGCGGCTGGGCCCGTGAGCCATGGCTGCTGAGCCTGCACGTCCGGAGCCTGTGCTCCGCAGCGGGAGAGGCCACAACAGCGAGAGGCCCACGTACCGCAGAAAAACAAACAAAAAAAAACGTTCACCCCTCTATCTAATTTGTTTCATAGAGTTCCATTTTCTGCACCCACATTTTACCTGTACTCTTCCAACTGCCATGCCAATGATAATAAAATAAACATCTTCTTACATTTGTTTATAGACGTATCTGAGAATTTCTTTGGAACACATACCCGAGTGAAATTATTTCATAGCAAATATGTATACTTTAATAATATAGCCAGATTGACTTCCTGAACGGCTACACCAGTCCAGATTACCAAAGAGTTGCACGTCAGGTTTTTGTGCAACCACTTACCTTCATTTGGACGACTCATCACCGTTTTGCTAGTGTATTAAATGTATAGTAGTATCTTGTTTTAGTTAAATTTCTCTGATTTCTAATAAGTTTGATCTTTTTTTCAAATGCTTGGTAGCTTCATCTATAAGTGTCTACTTAAAACTTTTGCCCCATTTTCTAATGTGGATGCTATCTTTTTCTTCCTCATTTCTATTACATATTCTGATTATTAATACCTTTTCAGTTTTACCAATTACAAGTATCCTTTCCTAATTGGGCACGTGTTTCTAAAATTTTTCTATTGTGTTCTTCATGGAATAGAAATCTTTAATTATAAGATAATAAACCAATAATTTCTTAACATCTGTGCTTCTGAAACTCCTCAGGTGAAAAAATATATTTCTACCTTTTAAAAATTAACTTTCTAGACTTATCTTTCACATGTAGGTCCTTTAAATATTTTGGAGTCTATTTATGTACATTTTATTACATGGGATCCACTTTTATTTTTCTCCAAGAGAAATTCTTAAAAATAGTGATATTCATGGCTTGAAGATTCAATATTACAAAGATATCCGTAATCCTCAAAATGATCTATAGGCTCAATCAAACCCCAATAAAAACATCAGCATTTTTTCCCTTGGAAATTGATGAGATGTTTACAAATATTATGTGGGAAAGCAAAGAGCTACAAGAAGAGCTGGGGGCTTCCCTGGTGGCGCAGTGGTTGAGAATCTGCCTGCTAATGCAGGGGACACGGGTTTGAGCCCTGGTCTGGGAAGATCCCACATGCCACGGAGCAACTAGGCCCGTGAGCCACGTACTGAGCCTGCGCGTCTGGAGCCTGTGCTCCCCAACAAGAGGCCGTGATAGTGAGGCCCACGCACCACGATGAGGAGTGGCCCCCGCTTGCCACAACTAAAGAAAGCCCTCGCACAGAAACGAAGACCCAACACAGCAAAAATAAGTAAATAAACTCCTACCCCCAACATCTAAAAAAACATAAAAATAAAAAATAAAAGAAGAGCTGGGACAATCTGAAAGAAGAATGAAAAGAAAGATATTAGTCACATTAAACCTTACTATAAATCTACAATATAAGATAGTCTGGTGTTTGCTCAAGGATAGACAAGATAATAGACATCAAAATCCATGTTGAAACAGACATTATAACAACGTGTAAAAAGAAAACACTGCAGGGAGCTCCCTGGTGGTCTAGTGGTAAGGATTTGGCGCTTTCACTGTGGTGACCCTGGTTCAATCCCTGGTCAGGGAACTGAGATCCTGCAAGCCACGCAGCACGGCCAAAAGAAAAAAGAAAGAAAAGAAAACACTGCAGCAGAGAGGGGGAAGAACTCTTGTTAATACAGTTGATCCTTGAACTAGGGTTCAAGGGGGTTAGGGGTGCCAACCCTCTGCTAAGTTGAAAATCCAAGTATAACTTATAGCCAGTCCTCTGTACGTACATGGTTTCTCCATAATCGGCAATTCTGCATCTGAGGATTGAACCAACCTTGGATCGTGTAGTAGTGCAGTATTTACTATTCAAAAAAATCCTCGTATAAGTGCACTTGTGTAGTTTAAACCCATGTTGTCCAAGGGTCAACTATTGGTTCTCAGTCAGCTGGATATCCATATGGGAAAAATATTAATCATTACTGCATAGGATATAAAAATATAAATTCCAGAAGATCTGCAGACTTAAATTTGAAAAGTAAACAATGATGCTTTAGGAAAGAAACGTAAGATAACAGCCTTTTTGCCTTGGAGTAGGAAGAATTTCTTAAGACCAAAAAAATCACCAACTGTGAAAGAAAAAATTGAAAAATTGGACTATTTCAAAGTTAAGAAACACCGTAAACCCAAACGCAGCACTCTTGGGCCAAAAGTGAGAGAGATTTTAAAAACATCTATGGAATAAAAGACTCAGATGCATCCCTCATGCCCATGCATTCTTCAAGGGTCAACTGTATCTACCAAAGTTGAACATATACCCTATAACCCTTTGGTTCCACCCATAGAAATATCCCTCAAACAAGTGCACAAGGCACATTCTAGATTGCTCACATCACCACTAACTGTGATAGCCAAGAATGGGGAAGTACCCAATACCCACCAATAATGGGATTAATAAATAGATTTTGATATGTTTACACACTGCAATAATATCCACCAATGAAAATGAATCAACGGTATCCACTCCCATCAATATGGATAAATGTCATGGATATACTGTGGAGCAAATGAAGCCAACACAAAATAGCACCTATTACATGACTCCATTTATATCAAGTACAAAATAGGCTAAGTGAATCTACACCATTACAAATTAGTGGCTACCATATGGAAAGGAAGGTTACTAGAAAGAGCCAAAAAGGGATGCTTCTAGGGTTTGGGGTTTGTCCTGGTCCTCCAAGAACTAGACGGCAAAGTGCTGAGAAAGACTTTAATGAACAAATATTTCATTAGGGGAAACATCGGAGAGAAAATGGCAGGGAGCTCTGGAAGGCTGGCAGAACTATCAGCGCATAGTGCAAGTCTGACCCTGAGTGAAGATTTGGAAGAAAGATTTGGTAAATCATCCGAGACTGCCTTGTCATCTACGTAAAATCCTTCAAGGCTGTCAGAGTCCTTGAAAAAAGGTCACTGGACAGAGGAATCCTGGTCTCCAAGAAATGGCCTGCCTTAGGATCCCTGCTGTGCTGACTAGGAGCAATCAGGGGCAAGGCCGGCCTCCAGGCAAACGTGGTGATGGATTTAAGAGCAGCAGCTGGGACCTTTGGCCAGTTATGCTCCCTGTGGTCATAACTGTGAAACAGGAGACTCTCAACGTGGATGCTTCCTTGTGATAAGATCTGGCTGTTTATTTCTCTCAGAAATAATCCTGAAGCAACGTTGCGTCCTTCTCAGTATATCATACCCCAGAGATCTAAAACGTTCGTTTGTTCTGTTATTGATAATGTTCACCTCTTGGCTAAGGTAGTGTTCACCAAATTTATACCTACTGTATTTCTTGTTGTGATCAATACTTTGTGGAGAGATATTTGGGGTTTTGTAGCATCCTGCTCCTTGTAAACTTTCAACCAGTAGTTTTATAATTCATTGATTACTCTTGCCAGAACCTATCATTACTATGATGGTTGTAAATAATGATTTTTACATTACGTCATTCCTTCTATATGTTTATGGTTTGGCATTCTATTATGAGAGCCCTTCCTTCCCTCCCTTCCTCTTTTTTTATTCATATTCTGTATGATAATTATTTATTTTAGGGTCAAATTGCTCAGATTTACCCAGTGTGAGTCTCTTCAAGCTGGATCTTTTTACACGTCCCACCACTCTTTCCTACTTTCTGGCACAGTAAATTTTCTCCAGGATCATTCTACACTTTCCTTGCTCCAGCCCTGAAATAGAAACGTGGATATACATGCTTATATACATCACATAAACGTGTGTGTTTGTATATCCTCGCACTTCCATATCTACTTCTGTAAATACCTAGCACGTGCACTCACTCCCTCTCTCTCTCTACAGATGGGTGGACGGATGGATGGATGGGTAGACAGATCTGTATAAATAACTTATGGTCAGACTTCCATATCCGTGGTTCCTCTGTATCTGCAATTCTGCAACCATGGGTTCAACCAACCACAGATCATGTAGTACTGTAGTAATTACTATTAAAAAAAAAAAACCCTGCATATAAGTGGACCTGCCCAGTTCAAACCCATATTGTTCAAGGGTCAACTGTAACTTGCTAAATAAAGCCCTTTAACCAACTATATTAAAAATACCACCATTGGTCTGCGTATGGCATGCCATCCAAACCTGCTTTGTCCTTACTGGTGCCACATCCAGAGGGTCCTCTGCTATTATGCTCAGTTCTCTCCTCATGTGCATCTTTTCAACAAGAGAAACTTTTTTTTTTAAACCTCCACAATGTAGGTATATCCACTTTTGTTTCTAGCTCCAGGATTTTCCCTCTCCCTATAATGGATCTGTAGTTAAAGCACAGCATAAATAATAAAGCTTCAACTGTTGAAACTCATGAATTTTTCTGTGTATGCAAAATAATCTGAGAACTGTTTTGTTTTTGAAATTGGCTTCCAGAGTTCATACCATAATTTTGATCTTATATGCCTTATGACAATATAGAACAATCATATGAGGTCTTAACTGCAAGGGATAATTATTTAATACTTTTTCAAATTCTATTAAAATAATTTCCTGCTTTGGCAATACCCACTATTCAATGAAAAAAATATAACATGAAGTTATAAAATGGAAAAATATCACAAAGTGCTCCTTGCCTAGGAAAACCACTCTGGAAGAGTATCCCTTTACACATGATCTTATGCATGTACACATACATGTGTGCACATGCACACATACACAAACACTAACAAAGATTTATGGTTGATTATACTATGAAGGCTACAATCTGTGACCTCTCAAAGCCCATATTGTGTATCTCCTGCGATTATGATATGTCATAAATTTTTAAAATAAACTTTTTATTTAATTTATTTATTTTGGGCTGCATTGGGTCTTCGTTGCTGTGTGCGGGCTTTCTCTAGTTGCAGTGAGTGTGGGCTACTCTTCGTTGCGGCGCGTGGGCTTCTCATTGCAGTGGCTTCTCTTGTTGCGGAGCACAGGCTCTAAGCACGTAGGCTTCAGTTGTTGTGGCACACAGCCTCAGTAGTTGTGGCACACGGGCTTAGTTGCTCCACAGCATGTGGGATCTTCCTGGACCAGGGCTCGAACCCGTGTCCCCTGCATTGGCAGGCGAATTCTTAGCCACTGTACCACCAGGGAAGTCCCTGTCATCATTTCACCGGCTTCAGATTAATATAGGAATCTATCAAAACTCAAATTCTTACAGCTGTACACTAATTTCCATTAAAAAATTTAGTGACATCATTGATGTGGTGTTCATCTTTTTGGTATTTTAATCTCACAATCAATAACTTCCAATTATATGATTTCTAAATCAAAGAGATCTAATATATTCTGATATATATACTCCTTTCCTGGAACCATGCTTTACTGCAACCAATAGGGAAAAGCACATAAATGTCACTCTTGTCTCAATAATACACTGGATAATTTTATCAGATTCCTACAAGTTTTCTGGGTATTTGCCTCATGGATGTGGGGGAAGAATATGGCATAGCCCCTACCTGAGAACTTTAGAAGAAATGCTACAATAATTAGAAGGCAAACATTCCAAAGTCTGGATGAAAATGCAGAGAATTAGAAATCAGTAAGTTCAAGGTCAACTAAAAATTTTTTTTTCTAGGGACAAACAATTTTTGTGACACTTTCAAAGTGTTACAGTAAACCCTGCCTTAATATTGACAGACAAAAAATCAATTGTATACTATGCAGTTACTGTTGTTGCAAAGTTAATCATGTTTTTTCACTCTGTACCATCAGAAAAAAAAAATCACAAGGTAGTTCAATTTCTACTGAACACAGTCCTTGGAAAACTAGACGGGGTCTCAAATAACCACCCAACTTGAGAACAGAGGCTGCGGGAGGCAAGGAGCCAGTTGCGATAGGCTAATAGCATATTAATATTGAAGATTGGGGGGCTTCCCTTCCCTGGTGGCGTAGTGGTTAAGAATCTGCCTGCCAATGCAGGGGACACGGGTTTGAGCCCTGGTCCAGGAAGATCCCACATGCTGCACAGCAGCTCAGCCGCGTGCCACAACTACTGAAGCCTGCACACCTAGAGCCCGTGCTCCACAAAGAGAAGCCACTGCAATGAGAAGCCCACACACTGCAATGAAAAGTAGCCCCCACTCACTGCAACTAGAGAAAGCCTGCGTGCAGCAATAAAGACCCAAGGCAGCCAAAAATAAATTAAAAAAATATACATTGCAGATTGGTTTTCTGCAGTGGTTTTCAGTATTTCAACAAAAGTTCATGTCCTGAATTAATTTTATTTTGCAGGTTTCCCCATCTGGATACAACTTTCATATATTATACATTTCCCCCTTTTGGTTTATTTAAAACACAAGTACTGAGCACACCTAAAAGCACTAGTCAATGATAAGGTTGTGTACATTCAGCAGCCAAGTCCCTGCCCTCATGGAGCGCACATTCTCATGGACATCAATTTTGACTAGCTCATCCTTACACTTTTGTTAAAGCCCAGACCAAACTCTTTTCCTTTCTAAGTGCTATCTCCTAAGTGACATCTGATAAATGTCAAAGTTCTGAATGCAGCCCTTACTGCACCACTCAGAAGGGATCTCTGCTGTGTGCTCTGCTGAACACTAGGATCTGTTTAGCTACTGCTTCAACACCAACTAAGTTAAAATACTTTCTCTCCTATGAGACCTGACGCTTGCAAGAATTCACGTTGCACGTGAGTTTTTTGAAAACAACATTTTGTAGAACTTCTATCCTCTGACAGTTCCTTGATGTTCTTACCACTCTCGCTGCTTTCATAAAATGTGTCCCCAGTATGCATTTTGTGATGACTTATAAGATTGGAGCGCCAACTGAAGCTCTTACCACAGGTCTCACACTTGTAAGCCTTCTCCCCTGTGTGCACTCTTTGATGAGACTGTAGCTGTGAAGGCCGACTGAAGACCTTACTGCATCTGTCACATCTGTACGGCTTCTCTCCAGTGTGGACGCTTTGATGAAGCTGAAGACTTGAGGCCTGAATGAAGTGCTTCCCACACTCCCCACACTTATATGGTTTCTCTCCTGTGTGGACCCTCTGATGCATGTCGAGGTTCAGGCTCCACTTGAAGCCCTTCCCACACTCCTCACATTTGTATGGCTTTTCTCCAGTGTGGACTTTTTGATGGGCTTGAAGGTGTGAACTCCGACCAAAGCTCTTCCCACACTCTTCACATTTGAATGGTTTTTCTCTGCTGTGGACTCTCTCATGGGCCAGAAGATTTGAGGCCTGCCTGAAGACTTTCCCACACTCCTCACAATTATACGGTTTCTCTCCGGTGTGGATTCTGCAATGAATTTTAAGATCTGCTCTACGACTGAATCCCTTCCCACACTCTTCACATTTGTATGGTTTCTCACCGGTATGGATCAGCTGGTGGATCTGAAGTCGTGAACTCTGATTGAAGCCCTGCCCACACTCCTCACACTTGTAAGGTTTCTCTACACTGTGGGCCTTCTGATGGATTTGAAGATATGAACTCTGACGGAAGCCCTTCCCACATACCTCACATTTATAGGGCTTCTCCCCTGTGTGGACAACCAGATGAACTTGATAATGGGAGTTCCTCCTGAAGCTCTTCCCACACTCCTTACAGTTGTATGGTTTCTCTCCTGTATGGACTCTTTGATGTGCCTGAAGGTTTGAACTCAGAGTAAAGCCTTTACCACACACATTACGTATGTATGATTTCTCTCCAGTGTGGACTCCCTGATGGGCCTGAAGACTTGAAGGCCGACTAAAGCCTTTCCCACATTCCTCACATTTGTAGGGTTTTTCTCCTGTGTGGACCCTCTGATGAATGTATAGATTTGAGCTACAAATGAAGCCCTTCCCACACTCCTCACATTTGTACGGTTTCTCTCCCGTATGGACTCTCTGATGGGACTGAAGGTGTGAATTCCGACTGAAGCTCTTATCACATGTGTCACATTTGAATGCTTTCTCCCCAGTGTGGACTCTCTGATGGTCCTGAAGGTGAGAGGCCTGACTGAAGGCCCTCCCACACTCCTCACAATTATAAGGTTTCTCTCCCGTGTGGACTTTACAATGAATAGTTAAGTGCTGACCTACGACTGAAGCCTTTCCCACATTCCCCACATTTGAATGGTTTCTCTACAGTGTGGACTTTCTGAGGAGTCTGCAGCTGGGAGCTCTGACTGAACTCCTTGCCACACTCATCACACTCACTGTGTTCTCCTCCCACGTGAACTCTCTGATGAATATGAAGAACCGAGCTGTAACGGAAGCCTTTTCCACACTCACTGCACGTATGAGACTTCTCTTTTGAGTGTAATTGCTGGTGAAGATCAAAGGTGGAGAGATCGGTGAAGGTTTCTTTACATTCATTACACTGGTAAGGTTTTTGTCCCGTGTGAATCATAGTATTCTGATCCAGTGTTGAAACCCTCGTGCTATCTTTTCTATAATCACTGTAGCCGTAAGGTTTTTGACCCTTGTGTACTCCATGAGCATCAAGGTGATGTGAAATCCAACTGATGGTGTCAACATCCTCTTTACACTGACACAGTTTATTTTTCATGGAAATTTGCTGGTGTCTATTCTGATAATTCTGTGACTCAGCCAATGAAGTTTTCCTCCAAGAATCCTGGGCTCTCAAAGTTGCAAACCTTGGATTTCCAGGACTACTGGGATCACCTGCTTTATCATTTAATATACGGTTCTCATCTTCAGAAATTTGAATAGAGTCCTGCCCCAATCTGGCAGGGGGAATCACCTTGTTTGTGGAACTGACAACTATTTATCATGGAGTCTTGGCATCTGGTTAAGTCATTTGCAATTTGTTGCCAGATTTGCCAGCAGGAAAGCTCTTCACGTGATCCTCTGTCTTGAACGGCCCTCAACTCACTTTGATTGTTTTCTTCTAGAGGGACAGAGAATTCAGAGATGTGGACACGTGAAAGCTTTGTTCAAAGATTCAAGATTTTACACTTAAGACACAGTATGGGACTTTAATGAACCTCAGGATGGTTCAGCTTATCTTTCGCACGACAAATGAAGTTCTCTGGTTTATATACTAACAGAAACCAAGAGATGGTCTGTTAAACTCCCAAATACTTAGCATTAATGAAACCCATTTAAAACCAAATGACTACTCTGACATACTATTTCAATCATCTTTCAAAAATTACATGTCATTCCTACCATAACACAGTATCAATAAAGACAAGCATTTTGCTGTGCTCACAGCTTTAACAGTGCCTAGCAGTTAGTCAGGGCTCAAGAAATGCATGCACAGGTGAACTCAGTTTGATTTCTAGGATTCTCTACAATTCTGAATCCCAGGTTAAGTTTGAACCAAGTCAGAGAAGCGAAACAGCTTTTACAAGTCAGGTATCAGATACAGGAAAAGGACTGGAAAGTACAGTTTGGCTTAAGTTGAAAGGCTGTACCCGAGGCGGCAGCACACCAAGGGGGTTAGTGCTGAGGAGGATATGAAAGGGGCTAAAACCCGGGACTGCCCCGGTGGCACAGTGGTTAATAATCTGCCTGCCAGTGCAGGGGACACAGGTTCGAGCCCTGGTCCGGGAAGATCCCACATGCCGCAGAGCAACTAAGCCCGTGAGCCACAACTACTGAGCCCACGTGCCACAACTACTGAAGCCCGCGTTCCTAGAGACCGTGCTCTGAAACAAGAGAAGCCACTGCAATGAGAAGCCTGCGCACCACAACGAAGAGCTGCTCCCACTCACCACAACGAGAGAAAAGCCCATATGCAGCAACCAAGACCCAATGCAACCAACAATTAATTAATTTTAAAAAAGGGTCTAAGAATCAGTGGGGTTAAAAAAAAGCATGAAGACCTATGCACTGGATCCTTCTCAGGCATTTGTGCTGCCTAATATGTTCCTCCACTCCCCCTGCCAAGCAGGAGTCAAAATGTAGAGGCTAGGGAAGAATGCTGTCTCTTTAAAAACAGCATGGAAAATTTTTGGACACAGATACATTGGTCTTTAACAAGAATGAGTTCCAAAGTGAAGAATGGGCTTTATGAGTGAGCTGGGAATAAATTCCATAGCCTGTGATAAGTATTGAGAAGAAACAGACTAGAAACTATTAAAGAATGATCAAAGCACTCAAGGTGACATTATCTAAAATGCCTTCTACAAGATACATACAAATGCACACACACACACACACACAAAATGTTTGTACAGCTAACAAAGATCGATTTCTTATTAGTGAGGTGGGCTTTGGAGGAGGCAAATGGGACGCAGCGGGGCAAATCTTTTAAGGGAAAGGCTAACTCACCAGCTGGCTGTTTTCTGAGACCTGTTCTCCCCTGGTATAAGGGATAAGGAAGTAGAAATTTCTTTCCTTCTATGGGAGGGTTACCTAAGAAGTAGACATAAGAATCCTCATTCAAAACAGTATTTCCTCCCCAAATGAATTTGCTCTGCTACTGAGAGCTCAAGGAAAGTCACAGGGAAAGCATTTTACTCAGTTTGGTTATAATTACAGGTTCTGTACATATTTTTTGTGCAAGTTGATGAGGGCCAACTTGTACAGAAAGGCAAACACACACATACACACATCATGGGCACCTGAGAAGTTAGAATTAGGCTAGGAATTCATTTGAAGACAAAAAAACATTTAGCAATATCCCTTATTCACTCGGATTTGTTCACCGCCTACTAGCTATTTTCATGGAAGGCTAATTTCTCTATCCATTAACTCATTCGTTTATTCAAGAAATATTTAAGAGTTCCTGTCATGTACCAAGACTATGCTAAGCACTGAGGCTAGTGAGCAATAAACATATAACAGACCGAATTCCTCCTGCACTCCTGGATTACCCTCCAGTGGAAGAAAGAGAGGTGAGAAACAGGTGAACAAAATGTACATGAGTGAAACGCTTAGAGACAAAACAAGGCAGGGCAGAGAGAGTAAGAAAGAGAGGACTGTATTTTCCATAGGGTGGTCAGAGGACAGCCACCTCCTCATCTTTAAGGCGACTGACTGAAAGAAGTAGAGGCCTAAAAGATTACAGGTGAAAGAGTATTCCAGGCAGAGAGAAGGACCAGGAAAAGGCTCTGTGGCAGAAGCATCCTTTGCAGGTCTGGAAAAGATAGGGTAAGAGGGAGGAGAGGTGGTGTATTCAGGGAGGTGGTGGAGAACGAACAGCAGCCCACAGAAGGCTCTAGAAGCCACTTTAAGTGGTTTTTATTCTAAGTAAAAGAAGCCACAAGAGAATTCTGAAACAAGAACATAACCTGACTTAAAGTTACAAAAGATCACTTTGCCACCTAAAGAACAAACTGTGGGAGGAGAAGGGTGGCAACAGGTGACCAGTACAAAGACTATGCAATAATCCTGGAAAGAGATTTCCAACTGGGACCAGGTGATGGACAGCACAGGGCTGGTGAGAAGCAAAACAGATAGAGAGCTAACCACAGGAACTCACGGCTGCTTGGTTCTCACCTAAATTTCTATCTGGGTTGCTGAATTCATCAACCAAAGCCTCTCTTCTCTTTCTGTATGTTTTGTATCTCGTTTGAAGAATGAGAACATGCAAAGTCACAAGTTAACATGAACGGGCTAGAGCGAAAGTTTACTAGAAATTTGAGTTCCAACTGCATAGTCAAGGTATTGAAAGCTGTGTTTTTCAAACTTTGTATCACGACCCACTGAAGAAACAGCATTTATTTCACAACCTAGATACACAGGTAGAAAAGTATACATTACTAAAACGAAGCTTGAATGACCTATATCTAACCAATGTCTCTTTTCATGAAATCTGTTCCCACTGGCTCTCACACCACTCATGCCATCGCCCAGAGTTTCTGCTGCAATGTGTTGTACTCTTCCTAAGAAACTCTGATATTTTCTATACTATTTTATTTCATTAAAAAGTCACACGTAGGGCTCAATAAATTGGCTTTATGATCCACTAATGGCAGGGAGGGAAATCTGAAGAAGAATACACAAGGTACAGCAAGATACTGCCGATTTACAGTTCTTTTACAAAATAATTGAAAAGGACCTGAAACACACTGTTTGGAAAGACCAGAGACATCCTCTCGTGTCCCACAGGAATTGCAAAAGTCTGGTCCCCAAACTCAGGGAACCACCTCAAGAGGCCCAAAGCCTTGAAACACCAAGGTCACAAAGACACTCGCAGAGAAAGGCTGTCCTCACCCACTGAGACCAGGTTCCCGAAGTGTTCCACCATCACATCCTGGTACAGCTTCCTCTGGGCCGAGTCCAGCAGCCCCAGCTCCTCCTCTGTGAAGGCCACGGCCACGTCCTTGAAGGTCTCCGCCTCCTACGGCAAACAACACCACCTCAATCTTATACCCAGTGGTCAGTGGAAGAGGGGCAGCCCCGAGGAGACGAGGAGGATGGGAAGTTGCTCCGGCTCCTGTGAGGTGTGCAGACTTCCCAGCACCCCCTCCTTCCATCCTGCCAATGCCACACACTGACTTTCCTCAGCCTCACTGGACGTGCAGCTATGAAAGAGAAAGCTTTGTGTGTTTACCTGGGGCTCTCAGACAACTCATAAGTAAACTCCCTAGAATTCTAACCACTGGATCCTGAACTAAAAAGCTTTCACTGTTTAATTATTATTGCCAAGTGCCCCAGAAACAGTTACCAATTTAGTCCTGGCAGTATTTGATGGCACCTGCTTTCTCACTGAGGTCGGAACCAGCTGAGAAGGAGTGTTATATGTGGAAACTAACCAAAAGGCCATGCCAGGTCTCTGAATGAAAACTCTCTCTTTCCCCGTTTCTGTCTTTCGCTTGAATGCAATACTCTGACTCCAGACCCTTGGTTTTCTGGGTGAGTCTGAGTTGGTTCCTCCTTTTTTCACAACCCCGATTCTTTATATTTAAAACAAAGATGAAACCAAGCACCTCTTTATACAATTGTTCTGAGCTGTCTATGCAGTGACAAGTGCTTTAAGTACCACTGGACTTTTTAAACTAAGGTCATGCATTACTCTGATTAGAAAAAAATATAAGATGGAAAAAGAAACAAACCGGTAAATAAAATACACAAAGGGTCTGACTCAAGCATGGGGAAGACTGAATCTAACTCTGGTCGTGAGAAAACTTCTAACAATACCTGATTTTTTCTGCGTGAAGCAGCAGTTTGATCCTGCTGTGCTCTGCCGTATTTGGATATTCTACCAAAAAACATCCAAGGCACCACATGTAAAACATACCTCTTAAATTCTGAATACCTAAACCTACTATGTTAAGGGCAAAAAGGGGCAATATTCTTCAGAACAGATATTTTGAGAAAAAGGTTAAATCAGGAACACTGTCACTGTAGTGCTCCTAAAACAGGAGAAGTCTTTAAACTAAATGTCTGTGCATAAAGAATATTTAAAGAATAGGTGCAGGGCTCCCCTGGTGGCGCAGTGGTTGAGAGTCCGCCTGCCGATGCAGGGGACACGGGTTCGTGCCCCGGTCCGGGAAGATCCCACATGCCGCGGAGCAGCTGGGCCCGTGAGCCATGGCCGCTGAGCCTGCGCGTCCGGAGCCTGTGCCCCGCAACGGGAGAGGCCACAACAGTGAGAGGCCCGCATACCAGAAAAAAAAAAAAAATAGGTGCATAAGTTTGCAGGAACATGATAAAGCAATTAAAAGTGAATGTTAGCTAGTATTAAATGAAAAAAACAATTTAAAACTGTATCTATGTTATAAATACAAATACACATCCATGAATACATATGATGAAGAGATTACAGAAATATAAAAGCAGCTAATTTGTAAGCAGGTAAGCAGTAGACTGGAAGATGTCCTTCATTTCCCTTAATTTTTCTTTTACTTGTAAAATAAAAAAAAAATGATGAAATAAAACAAAAATTAAAACCGAAACCAATTAAATTTAACAGGAATTTTAAAAAAAGCACACATGGCACACTCAGGTCCTCATATGCTTAGACTCTCCTTGAAAGAGAAAACCCATATGGAACTATACCCAATATTTCGTAATAACCTATAAGGGAAAAGAATCTGAAAATATATGTATATATATGTATAACTGAATCACTTTGCTGTACACCTGAAATTAATACATTGTAAATCAACTATACTCCAATCAAAAAAAAAAAAGAAAAAGAAAAAAAAGAGGAAAACCTGTGTCCAACCTGAGTACAAAAATGGCGTTTTTAACAGCAAGAAAGGCAAGCTCTACTCACCTGGAATGTGCTCATTTTCTCTCTCCTTCTGGGGCAGTGCAGAGTCCTAGCAAGACAGACAGGGAAAGAAGAAGTCAAACTGGAAACTGGTTTAAAGAAAAAGAAGTCACTAACCCACGTGGTGCTCATTGTGAATTACCAAGGCTCCCAGTCCTCGGGGTGGCTACAGCTGATTATGCTTGATGAGCAGAGCCCCACGCAGATACCAGATGCCCCCGTGAACCCCCTCAGTGGCTGTGTGAGGAATGACCTGCCCAGCCATACACAGTGGCCCCCTCACAGTGTGCCTGCAGCTTCCACAGGGGTCATTCTTATTCTGGGTATGGGGTAAACAGAGACCATGTAAGTCAGAGTAGGTTTTGGAGTCAATATGCATGGGCTCTGATCAGGCTACGCCATTCACTAGCAGTGTCACCCTGGGCAAATTATTCACATCTCTTCGCCTCAGTTCTGACTTCTGCCAGTAGGGGAGAACACGGGCATCCACCTCGTGAGATCGTCATAAGGTAGGAAGCTCTGAGAACACCACTGTCAGGGTTTCTTATTTCTTAGCAACTGCGGTAAAGCAGATGATATTTTAGTTAGAAATTATCCTTAGAGATGTGATTTCTACCAACAGAAGACTGTCAGACATGTGGAGGTCGTACGTTGTTGCCCTGTTATGTGAGAGTCTTTATAGACTTCTGAAAATCTCTGCTTGTCTTCCTAAAGATTTTGTGACTGCAACAATAATATTTAAATTGACATGGACAACTTTTTACAAAAGGTATAAAAATACGTTAAGTTTCTTTTTAAACAGGAAGTACCCTTTTGACAATTATGCACAGAGGTAAAGAGAACTAATAAAAGCCAGGATTCTGCAACAACAATAAAAAATAGTTTGACAGTCCATACCTAATTCAAATGAAAAAAAGACAGGAATCTGAATTGTAATTATATCATTATAAATATAGGAAAGTTTAAGAAATAAATGGGAGACTTCCCTGGTGGTGCAGTGGATAAGACGCCACATTCCCAATGCAGGGGGCCCGGGTTCGATCTAGTACAAAAGATGGCAATGATTCCACTCCCCAAAGCTTGGGAGAGAGATATCTTCACAACTTCTAACGACCTCCATTTTGACTCTACGCTTGCTAGCTGTCTTCTGCTCAATTCAGGATTCTGAAAGGGGCCCTGACAGTTGACAATAATTAGTGGGGGAATAAAATCATTGGACTAAGTAGGCCTTTGGTGAAGCCAGCTCAGTTTTATCTGTGACATCCAGCAGGGTCAATTTCCTCGGCCTCAGTTTCCAGAAAAGACCCTCTCTTGAGCTTCTCGAATTTTCACGTGCATGTGAATTACTGCGGGATCTTGTTGGAATGCAGCCTCCTGGACCCCCTACGCAGAAATTATAAATCAGGAGGTCTCGAATGGGGCTCAAGGCTGGGCATTTCTATCCAAGTGATGCCAATGCCGCTGGTTTGTGGAACACAATTTGAGTAGCACTGCAGTGTAACATCAGTCCCACAAAAAACAGCCTCCACTACACAGAAACATACACAAAGAGTAACCAGACAAAAAGGCACTAAAACATTAACAACTGTTATCTTTACATCCTAAAGTTACAGATAATTAAAATTGTTCTTTATGTATATATCTGCATTTTTCCATAATGATTATGCTACTTCTATGATATACATATTATTTGAAATAAAATAAATGACCCAGTTGAGAAAACTATCTTAAACACTCATAAAATAGCCTAAACCTTGCTCTCAAGGTCCCCACAATTAAGTCCCAACCTCCTTTCATGATATGATTCTAGCCAGTACCCTATGCTCAAAGAGAATATACCAAAGGGATTAGCAAACTCAGCTGCTGGACTCAAACTGCCTGGGTCCCAACCCCAGCTCTGCCTCCTACCATCTGGGTGAGGATGGGCCAACAGGGTTGTGTTCCCTGCCTTAAAGTAGAGAAAACAGCAGTACCAATTCACAGAGCCACCGCCTGATGGAAATGTGTTCATTTGCATAAAGCTTTTAGAATGGAAATTAGCGACCAAGGCTCAGTTATCATCCTTACCCATGTCTCATACGTTCTACAATTTATAGGAATATCTTAAGTAGGAAGAATGCCAAGTCCTACTCACGTGGGGCTCTGCTGCCTCTTCCTCCGTGCAGTGCTTTTTGAGAAGCCAGGGCTGGGGAAGGAAAGGAGACTGTGAAATACCAGGGCTGTGTTTCCATCCCCACTAATTCATACCGCACCCCCTTCCGCCCCCGTACCAGCTAGAAGTCCTCTCCTTCCAGAACAGGCCAGGAGTCCAGGACAATTCAGCTTCCTGGGCTCACAGAATCCCGCTGCGAAATGGGTGCCTCCCGAATTAGCGTAGTATTAATACCAACAATGTATCAGGCAGTTGTAGACCTTTTACTTGTGCTATCTCGTTTCTCCTCACAACACTATATTAACAAGGCATTCCTTTTTCCCCCCTTTTACCGAACAGCAACGGAGGCACAGAGGAGTTAAGCAACTCACCCAGTGTGACGCCGTATGAAGCGGTAGGGCTAGCTCATAGGTGGGGGACGGGGTCAGGTTAGGGGTGAAGAAAACCGGGGAGACCCTCAAACCCCAGGAGGCACGACCTGAGCCCACCCCATCCCGGCTACGTTACCAAACGCAAAGAAGCTCCGCCCGCGGGACGTACATCACCACTCCAGGCCCTCAAACCTCCGCTTTTAGCCGCTCCTCCTCTTTCTCCCCAAATGAAAGGTCTGCAAAGGGGAAGCTTGAATGGGTCGTGAAGAGCGGACCTGAAACACCGTCACCAGGCAGAACATGGCTGCTACGTGTCCTCCTGGGGCGGAAGTGCCTGCGACTAACCCGGAACTCCTGGACCATATTTCCCAGAATTCCGCGGGTAAACCTTTACAGCGAGGTGTTACTGTAGCTGCAGTATATGGGACTACACGAGTTTACGAGCTCTGGACTACATGTCCCAGAATGCAAGGGTGGGTGCGGGGGTGTCTACCGGCACGAGCTCTGGACTACATGTTTTCACTTTCCGGAATCCCTGAGAAGGTCTCAGGCCGTCTTGCCGTTCTACTGTGTAGGCCTCAGAAGAGTGTAGATTCTGTTCATTGAAAGGCGTACAAACTCAGTCGAATTTTGGACGTCTTCAAGAGGCTAAGCGACGTAAAAGCATTAACAGCCACGAAGGCTTCCTGGTAAACCCCAAAGAGTTTCACCATTGGAATAAGGGGAGAAGGAAACTGGGCTTTCTTTGGCAGGGACTGAAGCCAAACGCCAAAACACCTCATTCCCTGAAATTGTGTAAAGGTGAACGTGTTTTGTTAGCATCTTACAACCCGTGCAGAAGCAAGGGAAAATCCTTTCTAGAGACAGACATCAACATCCTAGGTCTCAAGTTATTTCTGTAATTATAAAATCTGTGACATTGCTATTTGACCAAGTGAACTTTAAGGGGAAGGAAAAAGCATTACTTGACATACGGAGGGACACTTCACAGTCTTATATAAAAGTTTCAAATTCTCAGAAACTAATAACTTCAGCTGATACTTTATAAAGCAAACATTGACAGAACCATGAAGAGAAACATTCAAATTCATAATTGGATCTGGAGATTGGAACACATACATAGAGGGAAATGTTGAGCCTTAAAAGCATATATTAAAGTAGCAAGGGGGGCTTCCCTGGTGGCGCAGTGGTTGAGAGTCCGCCTGCCGATGCAGGGGACACGGGTTCGTGCCCTGGTCCGGGAAGATCCCACATACCACGGAGTGGCTGGGCCCGTGAGCCATGGCCGCTGAGCCTGGGCGTCCGGAGCCTGTGCTCCGCAACGGGAGAGGCCACAACAGTGAGAGGCCCGCGTACAGCAAGGAAAACAAAAACAAAACAAAACAAAACAAATAAAGTAGAAAGGAAGTTGAAAATTGATTCAGAAAACATCCATTTCAGGAAATTAATAAATGAATAATAAAACTGAAGAAGGCAGATGGAAAAATATAAGATCAGATGAATGAAATACAAAAATAAAGTAGATCCCACACACACCCACAAAACAGAAATTAAAGAAACAAACAAAACAAACAAAAAAAGATCATCCATAGTATAAACAAAGATTTTTTCAAAAATGTGTTCCAAATTCTTTCAGGAAAATATCCTCCAAGAACTATTCCTGACTTAAGCCAACATAGCACACAGGATTTCTTTCCACTACAAGGAAAGTGAAATCTTGGATATAGCATGATGAAATACGGTAACATGATTAAGTTTTATTTATTCACCTCCTGTTCCCTATGGCACCCTCCACTCCCTTCTCTACCCCGTAAGCTACCATTCTAATTTGTTTGATGTGTTTTCTTTTGGGTGTGTTCTTGTGCAAAATGTGCACTTGTGTATATTTTCAATTCATATAAATAATATTGTGTCATAAAATTCATTCTGGTGTTTATTTCCTTCATTCAGGAGTATATTTTTAAGATTCACCCATCCAGGCTTCCCTGGTGGCACAGTGGTTGAGAGTCTGCCTGCCGATGCAGGGGACGCGGGTTCATGCCCCAGTCTGGGAAAATCCCACATGCCGTGGAGCGGCTGGGCCCGTGAGCCATGGCTGCTGAGCCTGCACGTCCGGAGCCTGTGCTCCGCAGCGGGAGAGGCCACAACAGCGAGAGGCCCACGTACCGCAGAAAAACAAACAAAAAAAAACGTTCACCCCTCTATCTAATTTGTTTCATAGAGTTCCATTTTCTGCACCCACATTTTACCTGTACTCTTCCAACTGCCATGCCAATGATAATAAAATAAACATCTTCTTACATTTGTTTATAGACGTATCTGAGAATTTCTTTGGAACACATACCCGAGTGAAATTATTTCATAGCAAATATGTATACTTTAATAATATAGCCAGATTGACTTCCTGAACGGCTACACCAGTCCAGATTACCAAAGAGTTGCACGTCAGGTTTTTGTGCAACCACTTACCTTCATTTGGACGACTCATCACCGTTTTGCTAGTGTATTAAATGTATAGTAGTATCTTGTTTTAGTTAAATTTCTCTGATTTCTAATAAGTTTGATCTTTTTTTCAAATGCTTGGTAGCTTCATCTATAAGTGTCTACTTAAAACTTTTGCCCCATTTTCTAATGTGGATGCTATCTTTTTCTTCCTCATTTCTATTACATATTCTGATTATTAATACCTTTTCAGTTTTACCAATTACAAGTATCCTTTCCTAATTGGGCACGTGTTTCTAAAATTTTTCTATTGTGTTCTTCATGGAATAGAAATCTTTAATTATAAGATAATAAACCAATAATTTCTTAACATCTGTGCTTCTGAAACTCCTCAGGTGAAAAAATATATTTCTACCTTTTAAAAATTAACTTTCTAGACTTATCTTTCACATGTAGGTCCTTTAAATATTTTGGAGTCTATTTATGTACATTTTATTACATGGGATCCACTTTTATTTTTCTCCAAGAGAAATTCTTAAAAATAGTGATATTCATGGCTTGAAGATTCAATATTACAAAGATATCCGTAATCCTCAAAATGATCTATAGGCTCAATCAAACCCCAATAAAAACATCAGCATTTTTTCCCTTGGAAATTGATGAGATGTTTACAAATATTATGTGGGAAAGCAAAGAGCTACAAGAAGAGCTGGGGGCTTCCCTGGTGGCGCAGTGGTTGAGAATCTGCCTGCTAATGCAGGGGACACGGGTTTGAGCCCTGGTCTGGGAAGATCCCACATGCCACGGAGCAACTAGGCCCGTGAGCCACGTACTGAGCCTGCGCGTCTGGAGCCTGTGCTCCCCAACAAGAGGCCGTGATAGTGAGGCCCACGCACCACGATGAGGAGTGGCCCCCGCTTGCCACAACTAAAGAAAGCCCTCGCACAGAAACGAAGACCCAACACAGCAAAAATAAGTAAATAAACTCCTACCCCCAACATCTAAAAAAACATAAAAATAAAAAATAAAAGAAGAGCTGGGACAATCTGAAAGAAGAATGAAAAGAAAGATATTAGTCACATTAAACCTTACTATAAATCTACAATATAAGATAGTCTGGTGTTTGCTCAAGGATAGACAAGATAATAGACATCAAAATCCATGTTGAAACAGACATTATAACAACGTGTAAAAAGAAAACACTGCAGGGAGCTCCCTGGTGGTCTAGTGGTAAGGATTTGGCGCTTTCACTGTGGTGACCCTGGTTCAATCCCTGGTCAGGGAACTGAGATCCTGCAAGCCACGCAGCACGGCCAAAAGAAAAAAGAAAGAAAAGAAAACACTGCAGCAGAGAGGGGGAAGAACTCTTGTTAATACAGTTGATCCTTGAACTAGGGTTCAAGGGGGTTAGGGGTGCCAACCCTCTGCTAAGTTGAAAATCCAAGTATAACTTATAGCCAGTCCTCTGTACGTACATGGTTTCTCCATAATCGGCAATTCTGCATCTGAGGATTGAACCAACCTTGGATCGTGTAGTAGTGCAGTATTTACTATTCAAAAAAATCCTCGTATAAGTGCACTTGTGTAGTTTAAACCCATGTTGTCCAAGGGTCAACTATTGGTTCTCAGTCAGCTGGATATCCATATGGGAAAAATATTAATCATTACTGCATAGGATATAAAAATATAAATTCCAGAAGATCTGCAGACTTAAATTTGAAAAGTAAACAATGATGCCTTAGGAAAGAAACGTAAGATAACAGCCTTTTTGCCTTGGAGTAGGAAGAATTTCTTAAGACCAAAAAAATCACCAACTGTGAAAGAAAAAATTGAAAAATTGGACTATTTCAAAGTTAAGAAACACCGTAAACCCAAACGCAGCACTCTTGGGCCAAAAGTGAGAGAGATTTTAAAAACATCTATGGAATAAAAGACTCAGATGCATCCCTCATGCCCATGCATTCTTCAAGGGTCAACTGTATCTACCAAAGTTGAACATATACCCTATAACCCTTTGGTTCCACCCATAGAAATATCCCTCAAACAAGTGCACAAGGCACATTCTAGATTGCTCACATCACCACTAACTGTGATAGCCAAGAATGGGGAAGTACCCAATACCCACCAATAATGGGATTAATAAATAGATTTTGATATGTTTACACACTGCAATAATATCCACCAATGAAAATGAATCAACGGTATCCACTCCCATCAATATGGATAAATGTCATGGATATACTGTGGAGCAAATGAAGCCAACACAAAATAGCACCTATTACATGACTCCATTTATATCAAGTACAAAATAGGCTAAGTGAATCTACACCATTACAAATTAGTGGCTACCATATGGAAAGGAAGGTTACTAGAAAGAGCCAAAAAGGGATGCTTCTAGGGTTTGGGGTTTGTCCTGGTCCTCCAAGAACTAGACGGCAAAGTGCTGAGAAAGACTTTAATGAACAAATATTTCATTAGGGGAAACATCGGAGAGAAAATGGCAGGGAGCTCTGGAAGGCTGGCAGAACTATCAGCGCATAGTGCAAGTCTGACCCTGAGTGAAGATTTGGAAGAAAGATTTGGTAAATCATCCGAGACTGCCTTGTCATCTACGTAAAATCCTTCAAGGCTGTCAGAGTCCTTGAAAAAAGGTCACTGGACAGAGGAATCCTGGTCTCCAAGAAATGGCCTGCCTTAGGATCCCTGCTGTGCTGACTAGGAGCAATCAGGGGCAAGGCCGGCCTCCAGGCAAACGTGGTGATGGATTTAAGAGCAGCAGCTGGGACCTTTGGCCAGTTATGCTCCCTGTGGTCATAACTGTGAAACAGGAGACTCTCAACGTGGATGCTTCCTTGTGATAAGATCTGGCTGTTTATTTCTCTCAGAAATAATCCTGAAGCAACGTTGCGTCCTTCTCAGTATATCATACCCCAGAGATCTAAAACGTTCGTTTGTTCTGTTATTGATAATGTTCACCTCTTGGCTAAGGTAGTGTTCACCAAATTTATACCTACTGTATTTCTTGTTGTGATCAATACTTTGTGGAGAGATATTTGGGGTTTTGTAGCATCCTGCTCCTTGTAAACTTTCAACCAGTAGTTTTATAATTCATTGATTACTCTTGCCAGAACCTATCATTACTATGATGGTTGTAAATAATGATTTTTACATTACGTCATTCCTTCTATATGTTTATGGTTTGGCATTCTATTATGAGAGCCCTTCCTTCCCTCCCTTCCTCTTTTTTTATTCATATTCTGTATGATAATTATTTATTTTAGGGTCAAATTGCTCAGATTTACCCAGTGTGAGTCTCTTCAAGCTGGATCTTTTTACACGTCCCACCACTCTTTCCTACTTTCTGGCACAGTAAATTTTCTCCAGGATCATTCTACACTTTCCTTGCTCCAGCCCTGAAATAGAAACGTGGATATACATGCTTATATACATCACATAAACGTGTGTGTTTGTATATCCTCGCACTTCCATATCTACTTCTGTAAATACCTAGCACGTGCACTCACTCCCTCTCTCTCTCTACAGATGGGTGGACGGATGGATGGATGGGTAGACAGATCTGTATAAATAACTTATGGTCAGACTTCCATATCCGTGGTTCCTCTGTATCTGCAATTCTGCAACCATGGGTTCAACCAACCACAGATCATGTAGTACTGTAGTAATTACTATTAAAAAAAAAAAACCCTGCATATAAGTGGACCTGCCCAGTTCAAACCCATATTGTTCAAGGGTCAACTGTAACTTGCTAAATAAAGCCCTTTAACCAACTATATTAAAAATACCACCATTGGTCTGCGTATGGAATGCCATCCAAACCTGCTTTGTCCTTACTGGTGCCACATCCAGAGGGTCCTCTGCTATTATGCTCAGTTCTCTCCTCATGTGCATCTTTTCAACAAGAGAAACTTTTTTTTTTAAACCTCCACAATGTAGGTATATCCACTTTTGTTTCTAGCTCCAGGATTTTCCCTCTCCCTATAATGGATCTGTAGTTAAAGCACAGCATAAATAATAAAGCTTCAACTGTTGAAACTCATGAATTTTTCTGTGTATGCAAAATAATCTGAGAACTGTTTTGTTTTTGAAATTGGCTTCCAGAGTTCATACCATAATTTTGATCTTATATGCCTTATGACAATATAGAACAATCATATGAGGTCTTAACTGCAAGGGATAATTATTTAATACTTTTTCAAATTCTATTAAAATAATTTCCTGCTTTGGCAATACCCACTATTCAATGAAAAAAATATAACATGAAGTTATAAAATGGAAAAATATCACAAAGTGCTCCTTGCCTAGGAAAACCACTCTGGAAGAGTATCCCTTTACACATGATCTTATGCATGTACACATACATGTGTGCACATGCACACATACACAAACACTAACAAAGATTTATGGTTGATTATACTATGAAGGCTACAATCTGTGACCTCTCAAAGCCCATATTGTGTATCTCCTGCGATTATGATATGTCATAAATTTTTAAAATAAACTTTTTATTTAATTTATTTATTTTGGGCTGCATTGGGTCTTCGTTGCTGTGTGCGGGCTTTCTCTAGTTGCAGTGAGTGTGGGCTACTCTTCGTTGCGGCGCGCGGGCTTCTCATTGCAGTGGCTTCTCTTGTTGCGGAGCACAGGCTCTAAGCACGTAGGCTTCAGTTGTTGTGGCACACAGCCTCAGTAGTTGTGGCACACGGGCTTAGTTGCTCCACAGCATGTGGGATCTTCCTGGACCAGGGCTCGAACCCGTGTCCCCTGCATTGGCAGGCGAATTCTTAGCCACTGTACCACCAGGGAAGTCCCTGTCATCATTTCACCGGCTTCAGATTAATATAGGAATCTATCAAAACTCAAATTCTTACAGCTGTACACTAATTTCCATTAAAAAATTTAGTGACATCATTGATGTGGTGTTCATCTTTTTGGTATTTTAATCTCACAATCAATAACTTCCAATTATATGATTTCTAAATCAAAGAGATCTAATATATTCTGATATATATACTCCTTTCCTGGAACCATGCTTTACTGCAACCAATAGGGAAAAGCACATAAATGTCACTCTTGTCTCAATAATACACTGGATAATTTTATCAGATTCCTACAAGTTTTCTGGGTATTTGCCTCATGGATGTGGGGGAAGAATATGGCATAGCCCCTACCTGAGAACTTTAGAAGAAATGCTACAATAATTAGAAGGCAAACATTCCAAAGTCTGGATGAAAATGCAGAGAATTAGAAATCAGTAAGTTCAAGGTCAACTAAAAATTTTTTTTTCTAGGGACAAACAATTTTTGTGACACTTTCAAAGTGTTACAGTAAACCCTGCCTTAATATTGACAGACAAAAAATCAATTGTATACTATGCAGTTACTGTTGTTGCAAAGTTAATCATGTTTTTTCACTCTGTACCATCAGAAAAAAAAAATCACAAGGTAGTTCAATTTCTACTGAACACAGTCCTTGGAAAACTAGACGGGGTCTCAAATAACCACCCAACTTGAGAACAGAGGCTGCGGGAGGCAAGGAGCCAGTTGCGATAGGCTAATAGCATATTAATATTGAAGATTGGGGGGCTTCCCTTCCCTGGTGGCGTAGTGGTTAAGAATCTGCCTGCCAATGCAGGGGACACGGGTTTGAGCCCTGGTCCAGGAAGATCCCACATGCTGCACAGCAGCTCAGCCGCGTGCCACAACTACTGAAGCCTGCACACCTAGAGCCCGTGCTCCACAAAGAGAAGCCACTGCAATGAGAAGCCCACACACTGCAATGAAAAGTAGCCCCCACTCACTGCAACTAGAGAAAGCCTGCGTGCAGCAATAAAGACCCAAGGCAGCCAAAAATAAATTAAAAAAATATATATTGCAGATTGGTTTTCTGCAGTGGTTTTCAGTATTTCAACAAAAGTTCATGTCCTGAATTAATTTTATTTTGCAGGTTTCCCCATCTGGATACAACTTTCATATATTATACATTTCCCCCTTTTGGTTTATTTAAAACACAAGTACTGAGCACACCTAAAAGCACTAGTCAATGATAAGGTTGTGTACATTCAGCAGCCAAGTCCCTGCCCTCATGGAGCGCACATTCTCATGGACATCAATTTTGACTAGCTCATCCTTACACTTTTGTTAAAGCCCAGACCAAACTCTTTTCCTTTCTAAGTGCTATCTCCTAAGTGACATCTGATAAATGTCAAAGTTCTGAATGCAGCCCTTACTGCACCACTCAGAAGGGATCTCTGCTGTGTGCTCTGCTGAACACTAGGATCTGTTTAGCTACTGCTTCAACACCAACTAAGTTAAAATACTTTCTCTCCTATGAGACCTGACGCTTGCAAGAATTCACGTTGCACGTGAGTTTTTTGAAAACAACATTTTGTAGAACTTCTATCCTCTGACAGTTCCTTGATGTTCTTACCACTCTCGCTGCTTTCATAAAATGTGTCCCCAGTATGCATTTTGTGATGACTTATAAGATTGGAGCGCCAACTGAAGCTCTTACCACAGGTCTCACACTTGTAAGCCTTCTCCCCTGTGTGCACTCTTTGATGAGACTGTAGCTGTGAAGGCCGACTGAAGACCTTACTGCATCTGTCACATCTGTACGGCTTCTCTCCAGTGTGGACGCTTTGATGAAGCTGAAGACTTGAGGCCTGAATGAAGTGCTTCCCACACTCCCCACACTTATATGGTTTCTCTCCTGTGTGGACCCTCTGATGCATGTCGAGGTTCAGGCTCCACTTGAAGCCCTTCCCACACTCCTCACATTTGTATGGCTTTTCTCCAGTGTGGACTTTTTGATGGGCTTGAAGGTGTGAACTCCGACCAAAGCTCTTCCCACACTCTTCACATTTGAATGGTTTTTCTCTGCTGTGGACTCTCTCATGGGCCAGAAGATTTGAGGCCTGCCTGAAGACTTTCCCACACTCCTCACAATTATACGGTTTCTCTCCGGTGTGGATTCTGCAATGAATTTTAAGATCTGCTCTACGACTGAATCCCTTCCCACACTCTTCACATTTGTATGGTTTCTCACCGGTATGGATCAGCTGGTGGATCTGAAGTCGTGAACTCTGATTGAAGCCCTGCCCACACTCCTCACACTTGTAAGGTTTCTCTACACTGTGGGCCTTCTGATGGATTTGAAGATATGAACTCTGACGGAAGCCCTTCCCACATACCTCACATTTATAGGGCTTCTCCCCTGTGTGGACAACCAGATGAACTTGATAATGGGAGTTCCTCCTGAAGCTCTTCCCACACTCCTTACAGTTGTATGGTTTCTCTCCTGTATGGACTCTTTGATGTGCCTGAAGGTTTGAACTCAGAGTAAAGCCTTTACCACACACATTACGTATGTATGATTTCTCTCCAGTGTGGACTCCCTGATGGGCCTGAAGACTTGAAGGCCGACTAAAGCCTTTCCCACATTCCTCACATTTGTAGGGTTTTTCTCCTGTGTGGACCCTCTGATGAATGTATAGATTTGAGCTACAAATGAAGCCCTTCCCACACTCCTCACATTTGTACGGTTTCTCTCCCGTATGGACTCTCTGATGGGACTGAAGGTGTGAATTCCGACTGAAGCTCTTATCACATGTGTCACATTTGAATGCTTTCTCCCCAGTGTGGACTCTCTGATGGTCCTGAAGGTGAGAGGCCTGACTGAAGGCCCTCCCACACTCCTCACAATTATAAGGTTTCTCTCCCGTGTGGACTTTACAATGAATAGTTAAGTGCTGACCTACGACTGAAGCCTTTCCCACATTCCCCACATTTGAATGGTTTCTCTACAGTGTGGACTTTCTGAGGAGTCTGCAGCTGGGAGCTCTGACTGAACTCCTTGCCACACTCATCACACTCACTGTGTTCTCCTCCCACGTGAACTCTCTGATGAATATGAAGAACCGAGCTGTAACGGAAGCCTTTTCCACACTCACTGCACGTATGAGACTTCTCTTTTGAGTGTAATTGCTGGTGAAGATCAAAGGTGGAGAGATCGGTGAAGGTTTCTTTACATTCATTACACTGGTAAGGTTTTTGTCCCGTGTGAATCATAGTATTCTGATCCAGTGTTGAAACCCTCGTGCTATCTTTTCTATAATCACTGTAGCCGTAAGGTTTTTGACCCTTGTGTACTCCATGAGCATCAAGGTGATGTGAAATCCAACTGATGGTGTCAACATCCTCTTTACACTGACACAGTTTATTTTTCATGGAAATTTGCTGGTGTCTATTCTGATAATTCTGGAACTCAGCCAATGAAGTTTTCCTCCAAGAATCCTGGGCTCTCAAAGTTGCAAACCTTGGATTTCCAGGACTACTGGGATCACCTGCTTTATCATTTAATATACGGTTCTCATCTTCAGAAATTTGAATAGAGTCCTGCCCCAATCTGGCAGGGGGAATCACCTTGTTTGTGGAACTGACAACTATTTATCATGGAGTCTTGGCATCTGGTTAAGTCATTTGCAATTTGTTGCCAGATTTGCCAGCAGGAAAGCTCTTCACGTGATCCTCTGTCTTGAACGGCCCTCAACTCACTTTGATTGTTTTCTTCTAGAGGGACAGAGAATTCAGAGATGTGGACACGTGAAAGCTTTGTTCAAAGATTCAAGATTTTACACTTAAGACACAGTATGGGACTTTAATGAACCTCAGGATGGTTCAGCTTATCTTTCGCACGACAAATGAAGTTCTCTGGTTTATATACTAACAGAAACCAAGAGATGGTCTGTTAAACTCCCAAATACTTAGCATTAATGAAACCCATTTAAAACCAAATGACTACTCTGACATACTATTTCAATCATCCTTCAAAAATTACATGTCATTCCTACCATAACACAGTATCAATAAAGACAAGCATTTTGCTGTGCTCACAGCTTTAACAGTGCCTAGCAGTTAGTCAGGGCTCAAGAAATGCATGCACAGGTGAACTCAGTTTGATTTCTAGGATTCTCTACAATTCTGAATCCCAGGTTAAGTTTGAACCAAGTCAGAGAAGCGAAACAGCTTTTACAAGTCAGGTATCAGATACAGGAAAAGGACTGGAAAGTACAGTTTGGCTTAAGTTGAAAGGCTGCACCCGAGGCGGCAGCACACCAAGGGGGTTATTGCTGAGGAGGATATGAAAGGGGCTAAAAACCGGGACTGCCCCGGTGGCACAGTGGTTAATAATCTGCCTGCCAGTGCAGGGGACACAGGTTCGAGCCCTGGTCCGGGAAGATCCCACATGCCGCAGAGCAACTAAGCCCGTGAGCCACAACTACTGAGCCCACGTGCCACAACTACTGAAGCCCGCGTTCCTAGAGACCGTGCTCTGAAACAAGAGAAGCCACTGCACTGAGAAGCCTGCGCACCACAACGAAGAGCTGCTCCCACTCACCACAACGAGAGAAAAGCCCATATGCAGCAACCAAGACCCAATGCAACCAACAATTAATTAATTTTAAAAAAGGGTCGGCCTCCCTGGTGGCGCAGTGGTTGAGAGTCCGCCTGCCGATGCAGGGGATGCGGGTTCGTGCCCCGGTCTGGGAGGATCCCATATGCCGCGGAGCGGCTGGGCCCGTGAGCCATGGCCGCTGAGCCTGCGCGTCCGGAGCCTGTGCTCCGCAACGGGAGAGGCCACAACAGTGAGAGGCCCGCGTACGGGGAAAAAAAAAAAAAAGGGTCTAAGAATCAGTGGGGTTAAAAAAAAGCATGAAGACCTATGCACTGGATCCTTCTCAGGCATTTGTGCTGCCTAATATGTTCCTCCACTCCCCCTGCCAAGCAGGAGTCAAAATGTAGAGGCTAGGGAAGAATGCTGTCTCTTTAAAAACAGCATGGAAAATTTTTGGACACAGATACATTGGTCTTTAACAAGAATGAGTTCCAAAGTGAAGAATGGTCTTTATGAGTGAGCTGGGAATAAATTCCATAGCCTGTGATAAGTATTGAGAAGAAACAGACTAGAAGCTATTAAAGAATGATCAAAGCACTCAAGGTGACATTATCTAAAATGCCTTCTACAAGATACATACAAATGCACACACACACACACACAAAATGTTTGTACAGCTAACAAAGATCGATTTCTTATTAGTGAGGTGGGCTTTGGAGGAGGCAAATGGGACGCAGCGGGGCAAATCTTTTAAGGGAAAGGCTAACTCACCAGCTGGCTGTTTTCTGAGACCTGTTCTCCCCTGGTATAAGGGATAAGGAAATAGAAATTTCTTTCCTTCTATGGGAGGGTTACCTAAGAAGTAGACATAAGAATCCTCATTCAAAACAGTATTTCCTCCCCAAATGAATTTGCTCTGCTACTGAGAGCTCAAGGAAAGTCACAGGGAAAGCATTTTACTCAGTTTGGTTATAATTACAGGTTCTGTACATATTTTTTGTGCAAGTTGATGAGGGCCAACTTGTACAGAAAGGCAAACACACACATACACACATCATGGGCACCTGAGAAGTTAGAATTAGGCTAGGAATTCATTTGAAGACAAAAAAACATTTAGCAATATCCCTTATTCACTCGGATTTGTTCACCGCCTACTAGCTATTTTCATGGAAGGCTAATTTCTCTATCCATTAACTCATTCGTTTATTCAAGAAATATTTAAGAGTTCCTGTCATGTACCAAGACTATGCTAAGCACTGAGGCTAGTGAGCAATAAACATATAACAGACCGAATTCCTCCTGCACTCCTGGATTACCCTCCAGTGGAAGAAAGAGAGGTGAGAAACAGGTGAACAAAATGTACATGAGTGAAACGCTTAGAGACAAAACAAGGCAGGGCAGAGAGAGTAAGAAAGAGAGGACTGTATTTTCCATAGGGTGGTCAGAGGACAGCCACCTCCTCATCTTTAAGGCGACTGACTGAAAGAAGTAGAGGCCTAAAAGATTACAGGTGAAAGAGTATTCCAGGCAGAGAGAAGGACCAGGAAAAGGCTCTGTGGCAGAAGCATCCTTTGCAGGTCTGGAAAAGATAGGGTAAGAGGGAGGAGAGGTGGTGTATTCAGGGAGGTGGTGGAGAACGAACAGCAGCCCACAGAAGGCTCTAGAAGCCACTTTAAGTGGTTTTTATTCTAAGTAAAAGAAGCCACAAGAGAATTCTGAAACAAGAACATAACCTGACTTAAAGTTACAAAAGATCACTTTGCCACCTAAAGAACAAACTGTGGGAGGAGAAGGGTGGCAACAGGTGACCAGTACAAAGACTATGCAATAATCCTGGAAAGAGATTTCCAACTGGGACCAGGTGATGGACAGCACAGGGCTGGTGAGAAGCAAAACAGATAGAGAGCTAACCACAGGAACTCACGGCTGCTTGGTTCTCACCTAAATTTCTATCTGGGTTGCTGAATTCATCAACCAAAGCCTCTCTTCTCTTTCTGTATGTTTTGTATCTCGTTTGAAGAATGAGAACATGCAAAGTCACAAGTTAACATGAACGGGCTAGAGCGAAAGTTTACTAGAAATTTGAGTTCCAACTGCATAGTCAAGGTATTGAAAGCTGTGTTTTTCAAACTTTGTATCACGACCCACTGAAGAAACAGCATTTATTTCACAACCTAGATACACAGGTAGAAAAGTATACATTACTAAAACGAAGCTTGAATGACCTATATCTAACCAATGTCTCTTTTCATGAAATCTGTTCCCACTGGCTCTCACACCACTCATGCCATCGCCCAGAGTTTCTGCTGCAATGTGTTGTACTCTTCCTAAGAAACTCTGATATTTTCTATACTATTTTATTTCATTAAAAAGTCACACGTAGGGCTCAATAAATTGGCTTTATGATCCACTAATGGCAGGGAGGGAAATCTGAAGAAGAATACACAAGGTACAGCAAGATACTGCCGATTTACAGTTCTTTTACAAAATAATTGAAAAGGACCTGAAACACACTGTTTGGAAAGACCAGAGACATCCTCTCGTGTCCCACAGGAATTGCAAAAGTCTGGTCCCCAAACTCAGGGAACCACCTCAAGAGGCCCAAAGCCTTGAAACACCAAGGTCACAAAGACACTCGCAGAGAAAGGCTGTCCTCACCCACTGAGACCAGGTTCCCGAAGTGTTCCACCATCACATCCTGGTACAGCTTCCTCTGGGCCGAGTCCAGCAGCCCCAGCTCCTCCTCTGTGAAGGCCACGGCCACGTCCTTGAAGGTCACCGCCTCCTACGGCAAACAACACCACCTCAATCTTATACCCAGTGGCCAGTGGAAGAGGGGCAGCCCCGAGGAGACGAGGAGGATGGGAAGTTGCTCCGGCTCCTGTGAGGTGTGCAGACTTCCCAGCACCCCCTCCTTCCATCCTGCCAATGCCACACACTGACTTTCCTCAGCCTCACTGGACGTGCAGCTATGAAAGAGAAAGCTTTGTGTGTTTACCTGGGGCTCTCAGACAACTCATAAGTAAACTCCCTAGAATTCTAACCACTGGATCCTGAACTAAAAAGCTTTCACTGTTTAATTATTATTGCCAAGTGCCCCAGAAACAGTTACCAATTTAGTCCTGGCAGTATTTGATGGCACCTGCTTTCTCACTGAGGTCGGAACCAGCTGAGAAGGAGTGTTATATGTGGAAACTAACCAAAAGGCCATGCCAGGTCTCTGAATGAAAACTCTCTCTTTCCCCGTTTCTGTCTTTCGCTTGAATGCAATACTCTGACTCCAGACCCTTGGTTTTCTGGGTGAGTCTGAGTTGGTTCCTCCTTTTTTCACAACCCCGATTCTTTATATTTAAAACAAAGATGAAACCAAGCACCTCTTTATACAATTGTTCTGAGCTGTCTATGCAGTGACAAGTGCTTTAAGTACCACTGGACTTTTTAAACTAAGGTCATGCATTACTCTGATTAGAAAAAAATATAAGATGGAAAAAGAAACAAATCGGTAAATAAAATACACAAAGGGTCTGACTCAAGCATGGGGAAGACTGAATCTAACTCTGGTCGTGAGAAAACTTCTAACAATACCTGATTTTTTCTGCGTGAAGCAGCAGTTTGATCCTGCTGTGCTCTGCCGTATTTGGATATTCTACCAAAAAACATCCAAGGCACCACATGTAAAACATACCTCTTAAATTCTGAATACCTAAACCTACTATGTTAAGGGCAAAAAGGGGCAATATTCTTCAGAACAGATATTTTGAGAAAAAGGTTAAATCAGGAACACTGTCACTGTAGTGCTCCTAAAACAGGAGAAGTCTTTAAACTAAATGTCTGTGCATAAAGAATAGTTTAAAGAATAGGTGCAGGGCTCCCCTGGTGGCGCAGTGGTTGAGAGTCCGCCTGCCGATGCAGGGGACACGGGTTCGTGCCCCGGTCCGGGAAGATCCCACATGCCGCGGAGCAGCTGGGCCCGTGAGCCATGGCCGCTGAGCCTGCGCGTCCGGAGCCTGTGCCCCGCAACGGGAGAGGCCACAACAGTGAGAGGCCCGCATACCAGAAAAAAAAAAAAAAATAGGTGCATAAGTTTGCAGGAACATGATAAAGCAATTAAAAGTGAATGTTAGCTAGTATTAAATGAAAAAAACAATTTAAAACTGTATCTATGTTATAAATACGAATACACATCCATGAATACATATGATGAAGAGATTACAGAAATATAAAAGCAGCTAATTTGTAAGCAGGTAAGCAGTAGACTGGAAGATGTCCTTCATTTCCCTTAATTTTTCTTTTACTTGTAAAATAAAAAAAATGATGAAATAAAACAAAAATTAAAACCGAAACCAATTAAATTTAACAGGAATTTTAAAAAAAGCACACATGGCACACTCAGGTCCTCATATGCTTAGACTCTCCTTGAAAGAGAAAACCCATATGGAACTATACCCAATATTTTGTAATAACCTATAAGGGAAAAGAATCTGAAAATATATGTATATATATGTATAACTGAATCACTTTGCTGTACACCTGAAATTAATACATTGTAAATCAACTATACTCCAATCAAAAAAAAAAAAGAAAAAGAAAAAAAGAGGAAAACCTGTGTCCAACCTGAGTACAAAAATGGCGTTTTTAACAGCAAGAAAGGCAAGCTCTACTCACCTGGAATGTGCTCATTTTCTCTCTCCTTCTGGGGCAGTGCAGAGTCCTAGCAAGACAGACAGGGAAAGAAGTCGTCAAACTGGAAACTGGTTTAAAGAAAAAGAAGTCACTAACCCACGTGGTGCTCATTGTGAATTACCAAGGCTCCCAGTCCTCGGGGTGGCTACAGCTGATTATGCTTGATGAGCAGAGCCCCACGCAGATACCAGATGCCCCCGTGAACCCCCTCAGTGGCTGTGTGAGGAATGACCTGCCCAGCCATACACAGTGGCCCCCTCACAGTGTGCCTGCAGCTTCCACAGGGGTCATTCTTATTCTGGGTATGGGGTAAACAGAGACCATGTAAGTCAGAGTAGGTTTTGGAGTCAATATGCATGGGCTCTGATCAGGCTACGCCATTCACTAGCAGTGTCACCCTGGGCAAATTATTCACATCTCTTTGCCTCAGTTCAGTCTTCTGCCAGTAGGGGAGAACACGGGCATCCACCTCGTGAGATCGTCATAAGGTAGGAAGCTCTGAGAACACCACTGTCAGGGTTTCTTATTTCTTAGCAACTGCGGTAAAGCAGATGATATTTTAGTTAGAAATTATCCTTAGAGATGTGATTTCTACCAACAGAAGACTGTCAGACATGTGGAGGTCGTACGTTGTTGCCCTGTTATGTGAGAGTCTTTATAGACTTCTGAAAATCTCTGCTTGTCTTCCTAAAGATTTTGTGACTGCAACAATAATATTTAAATTGACATGGACAACTTTTTACAAAAGGTATAAAAATACGTTAAGTTTCTTCTTAAACAGGAAGTACCCTTTTGACAATTATGCACAGAGGTAAAGAGAACTAATAAAAGCCAGGATTCTGCAACAACAATAAAAAATAGTTTGACAGCCCATACCTAATTCAAATGAAAAAAAGACAGGAATCTGAATTGTAATTATATCATTATAAATATAGGAAAGTTTAAGAAATAAATGGGAGACTTCCCTGGTGGTGCAGTGGATAAGACGCCACATTCCCAATGCAGGGGGCCCGGGTTCGATCTAGTACAAAAGATGGCAATGATTCCACTCCCCAAAGCTTGGGAGAGAGATATCTTCACAACTTCTAACGACCTCCATTTTGACTCTACACTTGCTAGCTGTCTTCTGCTCAATTCAGGATTCTGAAAGGGGCCCTGACAGTTGACAATAATTAGTGGGGGAATAAAATCATTGGACTAAGTAGGCCTTTGGTGATTCCAGCTCAGTTTTATCTGTGACATCCAGCAGGGTCAATTTCCTCGGCCTCAGTTTCCAGAAAAGACCCTCTCTTGAGCTTCTCGAATTTTCACGTGCATGTGAATTACTGCGGGATCTTGTTGGAATGCAGCCTCCTGGACCCCCTACGCAGAAATTATAAATCAGAACGTCTCGAATGGGGCTCAAGGCTGGGCATTTCTATCCAAGTGATGCCAATGCCGCTGGTTTGTGGAACACAATTTGAGTAGCACTGCAGTGTAACATCAGTCCCACAAAAAAACAGCCTCCACTACACAGAAACATACACAAAGAGTAACCAGACAAAAAGGCACTAAAACATTAACAACTGTTATCTTTACATCCTAAAGTTACAGATAATTAAAATTTTTCTTTATGTATATATCTGCATTTTTCCGTAATGATTATGCTACTTCTATGATATACATATTATTTGAAATAAAATAAATGACCCAGTTGAGAAAACTATCTTAAACACTCATAAAATAGCCTAAACCTTGCTCTCAAGGTCCCCACAATTAAGTCCCAACCTCCTTTCATGATATGATCCTAGCCAGTACCCTATGCTCAAAGAGAATATACCAAAGGGATTAGCAAACTCAGCTGCTGGACTCAAACTGCCTGGGTCCCAACCCCAGCTCTGCCTCCTACCATCTGGGTGAGGATGGGCCAACAGGGTTGTGTTCCCTGCCTTAAAGTAGAGAAAACAGCAGTACCAATTCACAGAGCCACCGCCTGATGGAAATGTGTTCATTTGCATAAAGCTTTTAGAATGGAAATTAGTGACCAAGGCTCAGTTATCATCCTTACCCATGTCTCATGCGTTCTACAATTTATAGGAATATCTTAAGTAGAAGAATGCCAAGTCCTACTCACGTGGGGCTCTGCTGCCTCTTCCTCCGTGCAGTGCTTTTTGAGAAGCCAGGGCTGGGGAAGGAAAGGAGACTGTGAAATACCAGGGCTGTGTTTCCATCCCCACTAATTCATACCGCACCCCCTTCCGCCCCCGTACCAGCTAGAAGTCCTCTCCTTCCAAAACAGGCCAGGAGTCCAGGACAATTCAGCTTCCTGGGCTCACAGAATCCCGCTGCGAAATGGGTGCCTCCCGAATTAGCGTAGTATTAATACCAACAATGTATCAGGCAGTTGTAGACCTTTTACTTGTGCTATCTCGTTTCTCCTCACAACACTATATTAACAAGGCATTCCTTTTTCCCCCCTTTTACCGAACAGCAACGGAGGCACAGAGGAGTTAAGCAACTCACCCAGTGTGACGCCGTATGAAGCGGTAGGGCTAGCTCATAGGTGGGGGACGGGGTCAGGTTAGGGGTGAAGAAAACCGGGGAGACCCTCAAACCCCAGGAGGCACGACCTGAGCCCACCCCATCCCGGCTACGTTACCAAACGCAAAGAAGCTCCGCCCGCGGGACGTACATCACCACTCCAGGCCCTCAAACCTCCGCTTTTAGCCGCTCCTCCTCTTTCTCCCCAAATGAAAGGTCTGCAAAGGGGAAGCTTGAATGGGTCGTGAAGAGCGGACCTGAAACACCGTCACCAGGCAGAACATGGCTGCTACGTGTCCTCCTGGGGCGGAAGTGCCTGCGACTAACCCGGAACTCCTGGACCATATTTCCCAGAATTCCGCGGGTAAACCTTTACAGCGAGGTGTTACTGTAGCTGCAGTATATGGGACTACACGAGTTTACGAGCTCTGGACTACATGTCCCAGAATGCAAGGGTGGGTGCGGGGGTGTCTACCGGCACGAGCTCTGGACTACATGTTTTCACTTTCCGGAATCCCTGAGAAGGTCTCAGGCCGTCTTGCCGTTCTACTGTGTAGGCCTCAGAAGAGTGTAGATTCTGTTCATTGAAAGGCGTACAAACTCAGTCGAATTTTGGACGTCTTCAAGAGGCTAAGCGACGTAAAAGCATTAACAGCCACGAAGGCTTCCTGGTAAACCCCAAAGAGTTTCACCATTGGAATAAGGGGAGAAGGAAACTGGGCTTTCTTTGGCAGGGACTGAAGCCAAACGCCAAAACACCTCATTCCCTGAAATTGTGTAAAGGTGAACGTGTTTTGTTAGCATCTTACAACCCGTGCAGAAGCAAGGGAAAATCCTTTCTAGAGACAGACATCAACATCCTAGGTCTCAAGTTATTTCTGTAATTATAAAATCTGTGACATTGCTATTTGACCAAGTGAACTTTAAGGGGAAGGAAAAAGCATTACTTGACATACGGAGGGACACTTCACAGTCATAAAAGTTTCAAATTCTCAGAAACTAATAACTTCAGCTGATACTTTATAAAGCAAACATTGACAGAACCATGAAGAGAAACATTCAAATTCATAATTGGATCTGGAGATTGGAACACATACATAGAGGGAAATGTTGAGCCTTAAAAGCATATATTAAAGTAGCAAGGGGGGCTTCCCTGGTGGCGCAGTGGTTGAGAGTCCGCCTGCCGATGCAGGGGACATGGGTTCGTGCCCTGGTCCGGGAAGATCCCACATACCACGGAGCGGCTGGGCCCGTGAGCCATGGCCGCTGAGCCTGGGCGTCCGGAGCCTGTGCTCCGCAACGGGAGAGGCCACAACAGTGAGAGGCCCGCGTACAGCAAGGAAAACAAAAACAAAACAAAACAAAACAAATAAAGTAGAAAGGAAGTTGAAAATTGATTCAGAAAACATCCATTTCAGGAAATTAATAAATGAATAATAAAACTGAAGAAGGCAGATGGAAAAATATAAGATCAGATGAATGAAATACAAAAATAAAGTAGATCCCACACACACCCACAAAACAGAAATTAAAGAAACAAACAAAACAAACAAAAAAAGATCATCCATAGTATAAACAAAGATTTTTTCAAAAATGTGTTCCAAATTCTTTCAGGAAAATATCCTCCAAGAACTATTCCTGACTTAAGCCAACATAGCACACAGGATTTCTTTCCACTACAAGGAAAGTGAAATCTTGGATATAGCATGATGAAATACGGTAACATGATTAAGTTTTATTTATTCACCTCCTGTTCCCTATGGCACCCTCCACTCCCTTCTCTACCCCGTAAGCTACCATTCTAATTTGTTTGATGTGTTTTCTTTTGGGTGTGTTCTTGTGCAAAATGTGCACTTGTGTATATTTTCAATTCATATAAATAATATTGTGTCATAAAATTCATTCTGGTGTTTATTTCCTTCATTCAGGAGTATATTTTTAAGATTCACCCATCCAGGCTTCCCTGGTGGCACAGTGGTTGAGAGTCTGCCTGCCGATGCAGGGGACGCGGGTTCATGCCCCAGTCTGGGAAAATCCCACATGCCGTGGAGCGGCTGGGCCCGTGAGCCATGGCTGCTGAGCCTGCACGTCCGGAGCCTGTGCTCCGCAGCGGGAGAGGCCACAACAGCGAGAGGCCCACGTACCGCAGAAAAACAAACAAACAAAAAAAACATTCACCCCTCTATCTAATTTGTTTCTTAGAGTTCCATTTTCTGCACCCATATTTTACCTGTACTCTTCCAACTGCCATGCCAATGATAATAAAATAAACATCTTCTTACATTTGTTTATAGACGTATCTGAGAATTTCTTTGGAACACATACCCGAGTGAAATTATTTCATAGCAAATATGTATACTTTAATAATATAGCCAGATTGACTTCCTGAACGGCTACACCAGTCCAGATTACCAAAGAGTTGCACGTCAGGTTTTTATGCAACCACTTACCTTCATTTGGACGACTCATCACCGTTTTGCTAGTGTATTAAATGTATAGTAGTATCTTGTTTTAGTTAAATTTCTCTGATTTCTAATAAGTTTGATCTTTTTTTCAAATGCTTGGTAGCTTCATCTATAAGTGTCTACTTACAACTTTTGCCCCATTTTCTAATGTGGATGCTATCTTTTTCTTCCTCATTTCTATTACATATTCTGATTATTAATACCTTTTCAGTTTTACCAATTACAAGTATCCTTTCCTAATTGGGCACGTGTTTCTAAAATTTTTCTATTGTGTTCTTCATGGAATAGAAATCTTTAATTATAAGATAATAAACCAATAATTTCTTAATATCTGTGCTTCTGAAACTCCTCAGGTGAAAAAATATATTTCTACCTTTTAAAAATTAACTTTCTAGACTTATCTTTCACATGTAGGTCCTTTAAATATTTTGGAGTCTATTTATGTACATTTTATTACAGGGGATCCACTTTTATTTTTCTCCAAGAGAAGTTCTTAAAAATAGTGATATTCATGGCTTGAAGATTCAATATTACAAAGATATCAGTAATCCTCAAAATGATCTATAGGCTCAATCAAACCCCAATAAAAACATCAGCATTTTTTCCCTTGGAAATTGATGAGATGTTTACAAATATTATGTGGGAAAGCAAAGAGCTACAAGAAGAGCTGGGGGCTTCCCTGGTGGCGCAGTGGTTGAGAATCTGCCTGCTAATGCAGGGGACACGGGTTTGAGCCCTGGTCTGGGAAGATCCCACATGCCACGGAGCAACTAGGCCCGTGAGCCACGTACTGAGCCTGCGCGTCTGGAGCCTGTGCTCCCCAACAAGAGGCCGTGATAGTGAGGCCCACGCACCACGATGAGGAGTGGCCCCCGCTTGCCACAACTAAAGAAAGCCCTCGCACAGAAACGAAGACCCAACACAGCAAAAATAAGTAAATAAACTCCTACCCCCAACATCTAAAAAAACATAAAAATAAAAAATAAAAGAAGAGCTGGGACAATCTGAAAGAAGAATGAAAAGAAAGATATTAGTCACATTAAACCTTACTATAAATCTACAATATAAGATAGTCTGGTGTTTGCTCAAGGATAGACAAGATAATAGACATCAAAATCCATGTTGAAACAGACATTATAACAACGTGTAAAAAGAAAACACTGCAGGGAGTTCCCTGGTGGTCTAGTGGTAAGGATTTGGCGCTTTCACTGTGGTGACCCTGGTTCAATCCCTGGTCAGGGAACTGAGATCCTGCAAGCCACGCAGCACGGCCAAAAGAAAAAAGAAAGAAAAGAAAACACTGCAGCAGAGAGGGGAAAGAACTCTTGTTAATACAGTTGATCCTTGAACTAGGGTTCAAGGGGGTTAGGGGTGCCAACCCTCTGCTAAGTTGAAAATCCAAGTATAACTTATAGCCAGTCCTCTGTACGTACATGGTTTCTCCATAATCGGCAATTCTGCATCTGAGGATTGAACCAACCTTGGATCGTGTAGTAGTGCAGTATTTACTATTCAAAAAAATCCTCGTATAAGTGCACTTGTGTAGTTTAAACCCATGTTGTCCAAGGGTCAACTATTGGTTCTCAGTCAGCTGGATATCCATATGGGAAAAATATTAATCATTACTGCATAGGATATAAAAATATAAATTCCAGAAGATCTGCAGACTTAAATTTGAAAAGTAAACAATGATGCTTTAGGAAAGAAACGTAAGATAACAGCCTTTTTGCCTTGGAGTAGGAAGAATTTCTTAAGACCAAAAAAATCACCAACTGTGAAAGAAAAAATTGAAAAATTGGACTATTTCAAAGTTAAGAAACACCGTAAACCCAAACGCAGCACTCCTGGGCCAAAAGTGAGAGAGATTTTAAAAACATCTATGGAATAAAAGACTCAGATGCATCCCTCATGCCCATGCATTCTTCAAGGGTCAACTGTATCTACCAAAGTTGAACATATACCCTATAACCCTTTGGTTCCACCCATAGAAATATCCCTCAAACAAGTGCACAAGGCACATTCTAGATTGCTCACATCACCACTAACTGTGATAGCCAAGAATGGGGAAGTACCCAATACCCACCAATAATGGGATTAATAAATAGATTTTGATATGTTTACACACTGCAATAATATCCACCAATGAAAATGAATCAACGGTATCCACTCCCATCAATATGGATAAATGTCATGGATATACTGTGGAGCAAATGAAGCCAACACAAAATAGCACCTATTACATGACTCCATTTATATCAAGTACAAAATAGGCTAAGTGAATCTACACCATTACAAATTAGTGGCTACCATATGGAAAGGAAGGTTACTAGAAAGAGCCAAAAAGGGATGCTTCTAGGGTTTGGGGTTTGTCCTGGTCCTCCAAGAACTAGACGGCAAAGTGCTGAGAAAGACTTTAATGAACAAATATTTCATTAGGGGAAACATCGGAGAGAAAATGGCAGGGAGCTCTGGAAGGCTGGCAGAACTATCAGCGCATAGTGCAAGTCTGACCCTGAGTGAAGATTTGGAAGAAAGATTTGGTAAATCATCCGAGACTGCCTTGTCATCTACGTAAAATCCTTCAAGGCTGTCAGAGTCCTTGAAAAAAGGTCACTGGACAGAGGAATCCTGGTCTCCAAGAAATGGCCTGCCTTAGGATCCCTGCTGTGCTGACTAGGAGCAATCAGGGGCAAGGCCGGCCTCCAGGCAAACGTGGTGATGGATTTAAGAGCAGCAGCTGGGACCTTTGGCCAGTTATGCTCCCTGTGGTCATAACTGTGAAACAGGAGACTCTCAACGTGGATGCTTCCTTGTGATAAGATCTGGCTGTTTATTTCTGTCAGAAATAATCCTGAAGCAACGTTGCGTCCTTCTCAGTATATCATACCCCAGAGATCTAAAACGTTCGTTTGTTCTGTTATTGATAATGTTCACCTCTTGGCTAAGGTAGTGTTCACCAAATTTATACCTACTGTATTTCTTGTTGTGATCAATACTTTGTGGAGAGATATTTGGGGTTTTGTAGCATCCTGCTCCTTGTAAACTTTCAACCAGTAGTTTTATAATTCATTGATTACTCTTGCCAGAACCTATCATTACTATGATGGTTGTAAATAATGATTTTTACATTACGTCATTCCTTCTATATGTTTATGGTTTGGCATTCTATTATGAGAGCCCTTCCTTCCCTCCCTTCCTCTTTTTTTTATTCATATTCTGTATGATAATTATTTATTTTAGGGTCAAATTGCTCAGATTTACCCAGTGTGAGTCTCTTCAAGCTGGATCTTTTTACACGTCCCACCACTCTTTCCTACTTTCTGGCACAGTAAATTTTCTCCAGGATCATTCTACACTTTCCTTGCTCCAGCCCTGAAATAGAAACGTGGATATACATGCTTATATACATCACATACACGTGTGTGTTTGTATATCCTCTCACTTCCATATCTACTTCTGTAAATACCTAGCACGTGCACTCACTCCCTCTCTCTCTCTACAGATGGGTGGACGGATGGATGGATGGGTAGACAGATCTGTATAAATAACTTATGGTCAGACTTCCATATCCGTGGTTCCTCTGTATCTGCAATTCTGCAACCATGGGTTCAACCAACCACAGATCATGTAGTACTGTAGTAATTACTATTAAAAAAAAAAAACCCTGCATATAAGTGGACCTGCCCAGTTCAAACCCATATTGTTCAAGGGTCAACTGTAACTTGCTAAATAAAGCCCTTTAACCAACTATATTAAAAATACCACCATTGGTCTGCGTATGGAATGCCATCCAAACCTGCTTTGTCCTTACTGGTGCCACATCCAGAGGGTCCTCTGCTATTATGCTCAGTTCTCTCCTCATGTGCATCTTTTCAACAAGAGAAACTTTTTTTTTTAAACCTCCACAATGTAGGTATATCCACTTTTGTTTCTAGCTCCAGGATTTTCCCTCTCCCTATAATGGATCTGTAGTTAAAGCACAGCATAAATAATAAAGCTTCAACTGTTGAAACTCATGAATTTTTCTGTGTATGCAAAATAATCTGAGAACTGTTTTGTTTTTGAAATTGGCTTCCAGAGTTCATACCATAATTTTGATCTTATATGCCTTATGACAATATAGAACAATCATATGAGGTCTTAACTGCAAGGGATAATTATTTAATACTTTTTCAAATTCTATTAAAATAATTTCCTGCTTTGGCAATACCCACTATTCAATGAAAAAAATATAACATGAAGTTATAAAATGGAAAAATATCACAAAGTGCTCCTTGCCTAGGAAAACCACTCTGGAAGAGTATCCCTTTACACATGATCTTATGCATGTACACATACATGTGTGCACATGCACACATACACAAACACTAACAAAGATTTATGGTTGATTATACTATGAAGGCTACAATCTGTGACCTCTCAAAGCCCATATTGTGTATCTCCTGCGATTATGATATGTCATATATTTTTAAAATAAACTTTTTATTTAATTTATTTATTTTGGGCTGCATTGGGTCTTCGTTGCTGCGTGCGGGCTTTCTCTAGTTGCAGTGAGTGTGGGCTACTCTTCGTTGCGGCGCGCGGGCTTCTCATTGCAGTGGCTTCTCTTGTTGCGGAGCACAGGCTCTAAGCACGTAGGCTTCAGTTGTTGTGGCACACAGCCTCAGTAGTTGTGGCACACGGGCTTAGTTGCTCCACAGCATGTGGGATCTTCCTGGACCAGGGCTCGAACCCGTGTCCCCTGCATTGGCAGGCGAATTCTTAGCCACTGTACCACCAGGGAAGTCCCTGTCATCATTTCACCGGCTTCAGATTAATATAGGAATCTATCAAAACTCAAATTCTTACAGCTGTACACTAATTTCCATTAAAAAATTTAGTGACATCATTGATGTGGTGTTCATCTTTTTGGTATTTTAATCTCACAATCAATAACTTCCAATTATATGATTTCTAAATCAAAGAGATCTAATATATTCTGATATATATACTCCTTTCCTGAAACCATGCTTTACTGCAACCAATAGGGAAAAGCACATAAATGTCAGTCTTGTCTCAATAATACACTGGATAATTTTATCAGATTCCTACAAGTTTTCTGGGTATTTGCCTCATGGATGTGGGGGAAGAATATGGCATAGCCCCTACCTGAGAACTTTAGAAGAAATGCTACAATAATTAGAAGGCAAACATTTCAAAGTCTGGATGAAAATGCAGAGAATTAGAAATCAGTAAGTTCAAGGTCAACTAAAAATTTTTTTTTCTAGGGACAAACAATTTTTGTGACACTTTCAAAGTGTTACAGTAAACCCTGCCTTAATATTGACAGACAAAAAATCAATTGTATACTATGCAGTTACTGTTGTTGCAAAGTTAATCATGTTTTTTCACTCTGTACCATCAGAAAAAAAAAATCACAAGGTAGTTCAATTTCTACTGAACACAGTCCTTGGAAAACTAGACGGGGTCTCAAATAACCACCCAACTTGAGAACAGAGGCTGCGGGAGGCAAGGAGCCAGTTGCGATAGGCTAATAGCATATTAATATTGAAGATTGGGGGGCTTCCCTTCCCTGGTGGCGTAGTGGTTAAGAATCTGCCTGCCAATGCAGGGGACACGGGTTTGAGCCCTGGTCCAGGAAGATCCCACATGCTGCACAGCAGCTCAGCCGCGTGCCACAACTACTGAAGCCTGCACACCTAGAGCCCGTGCTCCACAAAGAGAAGCCACTGCAATGAGAAGCCCACACACTGCAATGAAAAGTAGCCCCCACTCACTGCAACTAGAGAAAGCCTGCGTGCAGCAATAAAGACCCAAGGCAGCCAAAAATAAATTAAAAAAATATATATTGCAGATTGGTTTTCTGCAGTGGTTTTCAGTATTTCAACAAAAGTTCATGTCCTGAATTAATTTTATTTTGCAGGTTTCCCCATCTGGATACAACTTTCATATATTATACATTTCCCCCTTTTGGTTTATTTAAAACACAAGTACTGAGCACACCTAAAAGCACTAGTCAATGATAAGGTTGTGTACATTCAGCAGCCAAGTCCCTGCCCTCATGGAGCGCACATTCTCATGGACATCAATTTTGACTAGCTCATCCTTACACTTTTGTTAAAGCCCAGACCAAACTCTTTTCCTTTCTAAGTGCTATCTCCTAAGTGACATCTGATAAATGTCAAAGTTCTGAATGCAGCCCTTACTGCACCACTCAGAAGGGATCTCTGCTGTGTGCTCTGCTGAACACTAGGATCTGTTTAGCTACTGCTTCAACACCAACTAAGTTAAAATACTTTCTCTCCTATGAGACCTGACGCTTGCAAGAATTCACGTTGCACGTGAGTTTTTTGAAAACAACATTTTGTAGAACTTCTATCCTCTGACAGTTCCTTGATGTTCTTACCACTCTCGCTGCTTTCATAAAATGTGTCCCCAGTATGCATTTTGTGATGACTTATAAGATTGGAGCGCCAACTGAAGCTCTTACCACAGGTCTCACACTTGTAAGCCTTCTCCCCTGTGTGCACTCTTTGATGAGACTGTAGCTGTGAAGGCCGACTGAAGACCTTACTGCATCTGTCACATCTGTACGGCTTCTCTCCAGTGTGGACGCTTTGATGAAGCTGAAGACTTGAGGCCTGAATGAAGTGCTTCCCACACTCCCCACACTTATATGGTTTCTCTCCTGTGTGGACCCTCTGATGCATGTCGAGGTTCAGGCTCCACTTGAAGCCCTTCCCACACTCCTCACATTTGTATGGCTTTTCTCCAGTGTGGACTTTTTGATGGGCTTGAAGGTGTGAACTCCGACCAAAGCTCTTCCCACACTCTTCACATTTGAATGGTTTTTCTCTGCTGTGGACTCTCTCATGGGCCAGAAGATTTGAGGCCTGCCTGAAGACTTTCCCACACTCCTCACAATTATACGGTTTCTCTCCGGTGTGGATTCTGCAATGAATTTTAAGATCTGCTCTACGACTGAATCCCTTCCCACACTCTTCACATTTGTATGGTTTTTCACCGGTATGGATCAGCTGGTGGATCTGAAGTCGTGAACTCTGATTGAAGCCCTGCCCACACTCCTCACACTTGTAAGGTTTCTCTACACTGTGGGCCTTCTGATGGATTTGAAGATATGAACTCTGACGGAAGCCCTTCCCACATACCTCACATTTATAGGGCTTCTCCCCTGTGTGGACAACCAGATGAACTTGATAATGGGAGTTCCTCCTGAAGCTCTTCCCACACTCCTTACAGTTGTATGGTTTCTCTCCTGTATGGACTCTTTGATGTGCCTGAAGGTTTGAACTCAGAGTAAAGCCTTTACCACACACATTACGTATGTATGATTTCTCTCCAGTGTGGACTCCCTGATGGGCCTGAAGACTTGAAGGCCGACTAAAGCCTTTCCCACATTCCTCACATTTGTAGGGTTTTTCTCCTGTGTGGACCCTCTGATGAATGTATAGATTTGAGCTACAAATGAAGCCCTTCCCACACTCCTCACATTTGTACGGTTTCTCTCCCGTATGGACTCTCTGATGGGACTGAAGGTGTGAATTCCGACTGAAGCTCTTATCACATGTGTCACATTTGAATGCTTTCTCCCCAGTGTGGACTCTCTGATGGTCCTGAAGGTGAGAGGCCTGACTGAAGGCCCTCCCACACTCCTCACAATTATAAGGTTTCTCTCCCGTGTGGACTTTACAATGAATAGTTAAGTGCTGACCTACGACTGAAGCCTTTCCCACATTCCCCACATTTGAATGGTTTCTCTACAGTGTGGACTTTCTGAGGAGTCTGCAGCTGGGAGCTCTGACTGAACTCCTTGCCACACTCATCACACTCACTGTGTTCTCCTCCCACGTGAACTCTCTGATGAATATGAAGAACCGAGCTGTAACGGAAGCCTTTTCCACACTCACTGCACGTATGAGACTTCTCTTTTGAGTGTAATTGCTGGTGAAGATCAAAGGTGGAGAGATCGGTGAAGGTTTCTTTACATTCATTACACTGGTAAGGTTTTTGTCCCGTGTGAATCATAGTATTCTGATCCAGTGTTGAAACCCTCGTGCTATCTTTTCTATAATCACTGTAGCCGTAAGGTTTTTGACCCTTGTGTACTCCATGAGCATCAAGGTGATGTGAAATCCAACTGATGGTGTCAACATCCTCTTTACACTGACACAGTTTATTTTTCATGGAAATTTGCTGGTGTCTATTCTGATAATTCTGTGACTCAGCCAATGAAGTTTTCCTCCAAGAATCCTGGGCTCTCAAAGTTGCAAACCTTGGATTTCCAGGACTACTGGGATCACCTGCTTTATCATTTAATATACGGTTCTCATCTTCAGAAATTTGAATAGAGTCCTGCCCCAATCTGGCAGGGGGAATCACCTTGTTTGTGGAACTGACAACTATTTATCATGGAGTCTTGGCATCTGGTTAAGTCATTTGCAATTTGTTGCCAGATTTGCCAGCAGGAAAGCTCTTCACGTGATCCTCTGTCTTGAACGGCCCTCAACTCACTTTGATTGTTTTCTTCTAGAGGGACAGAGAATTCAGAGATGTGGACACGTGAAAGCTTTGTTCAAAGATTCAAGATTTTACACTTAAGACACAGTATGGGACTTTAATGAACCTCAGGATGGTTCAGCTTATCTTTCGCACGACAAATGAAGTTCTCTGGTTTATATACTAACAGAAACCAAGAGATGGTCTGTTAAACTCCCAAATACTTAGCATTAATGAAACCCATTTAAAACCAAATGACTACTCTGACATACTATTTCAATCATCTTTCAAAAATTACATGTCATTCCTACCATAACACAGTATCAATAAAGACAAGCATTTTGCTGTGCTCACAGCTTTAACAGTGCCTAGCAGTTAGTCAGGGCTCAAGAAATGCATGCACAGGTGAACTCAGTTTGATTTCTAGGATTCTCTACAATTCTGAATCCCAGGTTAAGTTTGAACCAAGTCAGAGAAGCGAAACAGCTTTTACAAGTCAGGTATCAGATACAGGAAAAGGACTGGAAAGTACAGTTTGGCTTAAGTTGAAAGGCTGTACCCGAGGCGGCAGCACACCAAGGGGGTTAGTGCTGAGGAGGATATGAAAGGGGCTAAAACCCGGGACTGCCCCGGTGGCACAGTGGTTAATAATCTGCCTGCCAGTGCAGGGGACACAGGTTCGAGCCCTGGTCCGGGAAGATCCCACATGCCGCAGAGCAACTAAGCCCGTGAGCCACAACTACTGAGCCCACGTGCCACAACTACTGAAGCCCGCGTTCCTAGAGACCGTGCTCTGAAACAAGAGAAGCCACTGCAATGAGAAGCCTGCGCACCACAACGAAGAGCTGCTCCCACTCACCACAACGAGAGAAAAGCCCATATGCAGCAACCAAGACCCAATGCAACCAACAATTAATTAATTTTAAAAAAGGGTCTAAGAATCAGTGGGGTTAAAAAAAAGCATGAAGACCTATGCACTGGATCCTTCTCAGGCATTTGTGCTGCCTAATATGTTCCTCCACTCCCCCTGCCAAGCAGGAGTCAAAATGTAGAGGCTAGGGAAGAATGCTGTCTCTTTAAAAACAGCATGGAAAATTTTTGGACACAGATACATTGGTCTTTAACAAGAATGAGTTCCAAAGTGAAGAATGGGCTTTATGAGTGAGCTGGGAATAAATTCCATAGCCTGTGATAAGTATTGAGAAGAAACAGACTAGAAACTATTAAAGAATGATCAAAGCACTCAAGGTGACATTATCTAAAATGCCTTCTACAAGATACATACAAATGCACACACACACACACACACAAAATGTTTGTACAGCTAACAAAGATCGATTTCTTATTAGTGAGGTGGGCTTTGGAGGAGGCAAATGGGACGCAGCGGGGCAAATCTTTTAAGGGAAAGGCTAACTCACCAGCTGGCTGTTTTCTGAGACCTGTTCTCCCCTGGTATAAGGGATAAGGAAGTAGAAATTTCTTTCCTTCTATGGGAGGGTTACCTAAGAAGTAGACATAAGAATCCTCATTCAAAACAGTATTTCCTCCCCAAATGAATTTGCTCTGCTACTGAGAGCTCAAGGAAAGTCACAGGGAAAGCATTTTACTCAGTTTGGTTATAATTACAGGTTCTGTACATATTTTTTGTGCAAGTTGATGAGGGCCAACTTGTACAGAAAGGCAAACACACACATACACACATCATGGGCACCTGAGAAGTTAGAATTAGGCTAGGAATTCATTTGAAGACAAAAAAACATTTAGCAATATCCCTTATTCACTCGGATTTGTTCACCGCCTACTAGCTATTTTCATGGAAGGCTAATTTCTCTATCCATTAACTCATTCGTTTATTCAAGAAATATTTAAGAGTTCCTGTCATGTACCAAGACTATGCTAAGCACTGAGGCTAGTGAGCAATAAACATATAACAGACCGAATTCCTCCTGCACTCCTGGATTACCCTCCAGTGGAAGAAAGAGAGGTGAGAAACAGGTGAACAAAATGTACATGAGTGAAACGCTTAGAGACAAAACAAGGCAGGGCAGAGAGAGTAAGAAAGAGAGGACTGTATTTTCCATAGGGTGGTCAGAGGACAGCCACCTCCTCATCTTTAAGGCGACTGACTGAAAGAAGTAGAGGCCTAAAAGATTACAGGTGAAAGAGTATTCCAGGCAGAGAGAAGGACCAGGAAAAGGCTCTGTGGCAGAAGCATCCTTTGCAGGTCTGGAAAAGATAGGGTAAGAGGGAGGAGAGGTGGTGTATTCAGGGAGGTGGTGGAGAACGAACAGCAGCCCACAGAAGGCTCTAGAAGCCACTTTAAGTGGTTTTTATTCTAAGTAAAAGAAGCCACAAGAGAATTCTGAAACAAGAACATAACCTGACTTAAAGTTACAAAAGATCACTTTGCCACCTAAAGAACAAACTGTGGGAGGAGAAGGGTGGCAACAGGTGACCAGTACAAAGACTATGCAATAATCCTGGAAAGAGATTTCCAACTGGGACCAGGTGATGGACAGCACAGGGCTGGTGAGAAGCAAAACAGATAGAGAGCTAACCACAGGAACTCACGGCTGCTTGGTTCTCACCTAAATTTCTATCTGGGTTGCTGAATTCATCAACCAAAGCCTCTCTTCTCTTTCTGTATGTTTTGTATCTCGTTTGAAGAATGAGAACATGCAAAGTCACAAGTTAACATGAACGGGCTAGAGCGAAAGTTTACTAGAAATTTGAGTTCCAACTGCATAGTCAAGGTATTGAAAGCTGTGTTTTTCAAACTTTGTATCACGACCCACTGAAGAAACAGCATTTATTTCACAACCTAGATACACAGGTAGAAAAGTATACATTACTAAAACGAAGCTTGAATGACCTATATCTAACCAATGTCTCTTTTCATGAAATCTGTTCCCACTGGCTCTCACACCACTCATGCCATCGCCCAGAGTTTCTGCTGCAATGTGTTGTACTCTTCCTAAGAAACTCTGATATTTTCTATACTATTTTATTTCATTAAAAAGTCACACGTAGGGCTCAATAAATTGGCTTTATGATCCACTAATGGCAGGGAGGGAAATCTGAAGAAGAATACACAAGGTACAGCAAGATACTGCCGATTTACAGTTCTTTTACAAAATAATTGAAAAGGACCTGAAACACACTGTTTGGAAAGACCAGAGACATCCTCTCGTGTCCCACAGGAATTGCAAAAGTCTGGTCCCCAAACTCAGGGAACCACCTCAAGAGGCCCAAAGCCTTGAAACACCAAGGTCACAAAGACACTCGCAGAGAAAGGCTGTCCTCACCCACTGAGACCAGGTTCCCGAAGTGTTCCACCATCACATCCTGGTACAGCTTCCTCTGGGCCGAGTCCAGCAGCCCCAGCTCCTCCTCTGTGAAGGCCACGGCCACGTCCTTGAAGGTCACCGCCTCCTACGACAAACAACACCACCTCAATCTTATACCCAGTGGCCAGTGGAAGAGGGGCAGCCCCGAGGAGACGAGGAGGATGGGAAGTTGCTCCGGCTCCTGTGAGGTGTGCAGACTTCCCAGCACCCCCTCCTTCCATCCTGCCAATGCCACACACTGACTTTCCTCAGCCTCACTGGACGTGCAGCTATGAAAGAGAAAGCTTTGTGTGTTTACCTGGGGCTCTCAGACAACTCATAAGTAAACTCCCTAGAATTCTAACCACTGGATCCTGAACTAAAAAGCTTTCACTGTTTAATTATTATTGCCAAGTGCCCCAGAAACAGTTACCAATTTAGTCCTGGCAGTATTTGATGGCACCTGCTTTCTCACTGAGGTCGGAACCAGCTGAGAAGGAGTGTTATATGTGGAAACTAACCAAAAGGCCATGCCAGGTCTCTGAATGAAAACTCTCTCTTTCCCCGTTTCTGTCTTTCGCTTGAATGCAATACTCTGACTCCAGACCCTTGGTTTTCTGGGTGAGTCTGAGTTGGTTCCTCCTTTTTTCACAACCCCGATTCTTTATATTTAAAACAAAGATGAAACCAAGCACCTCTTTATACAATTGTTCTGAGCTGTCTATGCAGTGACAAGTGCTTTAAGTACCACTGGACTTTTTAAACTAAGGTCATGCATTACTCTGATTAGAAAAAAATATAAGATGGAAAAAGAAACAAATCGGTAAATAAAATACACAAAGGGTCTGACTCAAGCATGGGGAAGACTGAATCTAACTCTGGTCGTGAGAAAACTTCCAACAATACCTGATTTTTTCTGCATGAAGCAGCAGTTTGATCCTGCTGTGCTCTGCCGTATTTGGATATTCTACCAAAAAACATCCAAGGCACCACATGTAAAACATACCTCTTAAATTCTGAATACCTAAACCTACTATGTTAAGGGCAAAAAGGGGCAATATTCTTCAGAACAGATATTTTGAGAAAAAGGTTAAATCAGGAACACTGTCACTGTAGTGCTCCTAAAACAGGAGAAGTCTTTAAACTAAATGTCTGTGCATAAAGAATAGTTTAAAGAATAGGTGCAGGGCTCCCCTGGTGGCGCAGTGGTTGAGAGTCCGCCTGCCGATGCAGGGGACACGGGTTCGTGCCCCAGTCTGGGAAAATCCCACATGCCGCGGAGCAGCTGGGCCCGTGAGCCATGGCCACTGAGCCTGCGCGTCCGGAGCCTGTGCCCCGCAACGGGAGAGGCCACAACAGTGAGAGGCCCGCATACCAGAAAAAAAAAAAAAATAGGTGCATAAGTTTGCAGGAACATGATAAAGCAATTAAAAGTGAATGTTAGCTAGTATTAAATGAAAAAAACAATTTAAAACTGTATCTATGTTATAAATACGAATACACATCCATGAATACATATGATGAAGAGATTACAGAAATATAAAAGCAGCTAATTTGTAAGCAGGTAAGCAGTAGACTGGAAGATGTCCTTCATTTCCCTTAATTTTTCTTTTACTTGTAAAATAAAAAAAATGATGAAATAAAACAAAAATTAAAACCGAAACCAATTAAATTTAACAGGAATTTTAAAAAAAGCACACATGGCACACTCAGGTCCTCATATGTTTAGACTCTCCTTGAAAGAGAAAACCCATATGGAACTATACCCAATATTTTGTAATAACCTATAAGGGAAAAGAATCTGAAAATATATGTATATATATGTATAACTGAATCACTTTGCTGTACACCTGAAATTAATACATTGTAAATCAACTATACTCCAATCAAAAAAAAAAAAAGGAAAAGAAAAAAAGAGGAAAACCTGTGTCCAACCTGAGTACAAAAATGGCGTTTTTAACAGCAAGAAAGGCAAGCTCTACTCACCTGGAATGTGCTCATTTTCTCTCTCCTTCTGGGGCAGTGCAGAGTCCTAGCAAGACAGACAGGGAAAGAAGAAGTCAAACTGGAAACTGGTTTAAAGAAAAAGAAGTCACTAACCCACGTGGTGCTCATTGTGAATTACCAAGGCTCCCAGTCCTCGGGGTGGCTACAGCTGATTATGCTTGATGAGCAGAGCCCCACGCAGATACCAGATGCCCCCGTGAACCCCCTCAGTGGCTGTGTGAGGAATGACCTGCCCAGCCATACACAGTGGCCCCCTCACAGTGTGCCTGCAGCTTCCACAGGGGTCATTCTTATTCTGGGTATGGGGTAAACAGAGACCATGTAAGTCAGAGTAGGTTTTGGAGTCAATATGCATGGGCTCTGATCAGGCTACGCCATTCACTAGCAGTGTCACCCTGGGCAAATTATTCACATCTCTTCGCCTCAGTTCTGTCTTCTGCCAGTAGGGGAGAACACGGGCATCCACCTCGTGAGATCGTCATAAGGTAGGAAGTTCTGAGAACACCACTGTCAGGGTTTCTTATTTCTTAGCAACTGCGGTAAAGCAGATGATATTTTAGTTAGAAATTATCCTTAGAGATGTGATTTCTACCAACAGAAGACTGTCAGACATGTGGAGGTCGTACGTTGTTGCCCTGTTATGTGAGAGTCTTTATAGACTTCTGAAAATCTCTGCTTGTCTTCCTAAAGATTTTGTGACTGCAACAATAATATTTAAATTGACATGGACAACTTTTTACAAAAGGTATAAAAATACGTTAAGTTTCTTTTTAAACAGGAAGTACCCTTTTGACAATTATGCACAGAGGTAAAGAGAACTAATAAAAGCCAGGATTCTGCAACAACAATAAAAAATAGTTTGACAGTCCATACCTAATTCAAATGAAAAAAAGACAGGAATCTGAATTGTAATTATATCATTATAAATATAGGAACGTTTAAGAAATAAATGGGAGACTTCCCTGGTGGTGCAGTGGATAAGACGCCACATTCCCAATGCAGGGGGCCCGGGTTCGATCTAGTACAAAAGATGGCAATGATTCCACTCCCCAAAGCTTGGGAGAGAGATATCTTCACAACTTCTAACGACCTCCATTTTGACTCTACACTTGCTAGCTGTCTTCTGCTCAATTCAGGATTCTGAAAGGGGCCCTGACAGTTGACAATAATTAGTGGGGGAATAAAATCATTGGACTAAGTAGGCCTTTGGTGAAGCCAGCTCAGTTTTATCTGTGACATCCAGCAGGGTCAATTTCCTCGGCCTCAGTTTCCAGAAAAGACCCTCTCTTGAGCTTCTCGAATTTTCACGTGCATGTGAATTACTGCGGGATCTTGTTGGAATGCAGCCTCCTGGACCCCCTACGCAGAAATTATAAATCAGAAGGTGTCGAATGGGGCTCAAGGCTGGGCATTTCTATCCAAGTGATGCCAATGCCGCTGGTTTGTGGAACACAATTTGAGTAGCACTGCAGTGTAACATCAGTCCCACAAAAAAACAGCCTCCACTACACAGAAACATACACAAAGAGTAACCAGACAAAAAGGCACTAAAACATTAACAACTGTTATCTTTACATCCTAAAGTTACAGATAATTAAAATTTTTCTTTATGTATATATCTGCATTTTTCCGTAATGATTATGCTACTTCTATGATATACATATTATTTGAAATAAAATAAATGACCCAGTTGAGAAAACTATCTTAAACACTCATAAAATAGCCTAAACCTTGCTCTCAAGGTCCCCACAATTAAGTCCCAACCTCCTTTCATGATATGATCCTAGCCAGTACCCTATGCTCAAAGAGAATATACCAAAGGGATTAGCAAACTCAGCTGCTGGACTCAAACTGCCTGGGTCCCAACCCCAGCTCTGCCTCCTACCATCTGGGTGAGGATGGGCCAACAGGGTTGTGTTCCCTGCCTTAAAGTAGAGAAAACAGCAGTACCAATTCACAGAGCCACCGCCTGATGGAAATGTGTTCATTTGCATAAAGCTTTTAGAATGGAAATTAGTGACCAAGGCTCAGTTATCATCCTTACCCATGTCTCATACGTTCTACAATTTATAGGAATATCTTAAGTAGGAAGAATGCCAAGTCCTACTCACGTGGGGCTCTGCTGCCTCTTCCTCCGCGCAGTGCTTTTTGAGAAGCCAGGGCTGGGGAAGGAAAGGAGACTGTGAAATACCAGGGCTGTGTTTCCATCCCCACTAATTCATACCGCACCCCCTTCCGCCCCCGTACCAGCTAGAAGTCCTCTCCTTCCAAAACAGGCCAGGAGTCCAGGACAATTCAGCTTCCTGGGCTCACAGAATCCCGCTGCGAAATGGGTGCCTCCCGAATTAGCGTAGTATTAATACCAACAATGTATCAGGCAGTTGTAGACCTTTTACTTGTGCTATCTCGTTTCTCCTCACAACACTATATTAACAAGGCATTCCTTTTTCCCCCCTTTTACCGAACAGCAACGGAGGCACAGAGGAGTTAAGCAACCCACCCAGTGTGACGCCGTATGAAGCGGTAGGGCTAGCTCATAGGTGGGGGACGGGGTCAGGTTAGGGGTGAAGAAAACCGGGGAGACCCTCAAACCCCAGGAGGCACGACCTGAGCCCACCCCATCCCGGCTACGTTACCAAACGCAAAGAAGCTCCGCCCGCGGGACGTACATCACCACTCCAGGCCCTCAAACCTCCGCTTTTAGCCGCTCCTCCTCTTTCTCCCCAAATGAAAGGTCTGCAAAGGGGAAGCTTGAATGGGTCGTGAAGAGCGGACCTGAAACACCGTCACCAGGCAGAACATGGCTGCTACGTGTCCTCCTGGGGCGGAAGTGCCTGCGACTAACCCGGAACTCCTGGACCATATTTCCCAGAATTCCGCGGGTAAACCTTTACAGCGAGGCGTTACTGTAGCTGCAGTATATGGGGCTACACGAGTTTACGAGCTCTGGACTACATGTCCCAGAATGCAAGGGTGGGTGCGGGGGTGTCTACCGGCACGAGCTCTGGACTACATGTTTTCACTCTGGTTTTCACTCTCCGGAATCCCTGAGAAGGTCTCAGGCCGTCTTGCCGTTCTACTGTGTAGGCCTCAGAAGAGTGTAGATTCTGTTCATTGAAAGGCGTACAAACTCAGTCGAATTTTGGACGTCTTCAAGAGGCTAAGTGACATAAAAGCATTAACAGCCACGATGGCTACCTGGTAAACCCCAAAGAGTTTCACCATTGGAATAAGGGGAGAAGGAAACTGGGCTTTCTTTGGCAGGGACTGAAGCCAAACGCCAAAACACCTCATTCCCTGAAATTGTGTAAAGGTGAACGTGTTTTGTTAGCATCTTACAACCCGTGCAGAAGCAAGGGAAAATCCTTTCTAGAGACAGACATCAACATCCTAGGTCTCAAGTTATTTCTGTAATTATAAAATCTGTGACATTGCTATTTGACCAAGTGAACTTTAAGGGGAAGGAAAAAGCATTACTTGACATACGGAGGGACACTTCACAGTCATAAAAGTTTCAAATTCTCAGAAACTAATAACTTCAGCTGATACTTTATAAAGCAAACATTGACAGAACCATGAAGAGAAACATTCAAATTCATAATTGGATCTGGAGATTGGAACACATACATAGAGGGAAATGTTGAGCCTTAAAAGCATATATTAAAGTAGCAAGGGGGGCTTCCCTGGTGGCGCAGTGGTTGAGAGTCCGCCTGCCGATGCAGGGGACATGGGTTCGTGCCCTGGTCCGGGAAGATCCCACATACCACGGAGCGGCTGGGCCCCTGAGCCATGGACGCTGAGCCTGGGCGTCCGGAGCCTGTGCTCCGCAACGGGAGAGGCCACAACAGTGAGAGGCCCGCGTACAGCAAGGAAAACAAAAACAAAACAAAACAAAACAAATAAAGTAGAAAGGAAGTTGAAAATTGATTCAGAAAACATCCATTTCAGGAAATTAATAAATGAATAATAAAACTGAAGAAGGCAGATGGAAAAATATAAGATCAGATGAATGAAATACAAAAATAAAGTAGATCCCACACACACCCACAAAACAGAAATTAAAGAAACAAACAAAACAAACAAAAAAAGATCATCCATAGTATAAACAAAGATTTTTTCAAAAATGTGTTCCAAATTCTTTCAGGAAAATATCCTCCAAGAACTATTCCTGACTTAAGCCAACATAGCACACAGGATTTCTTTCCACTACAAGGAAAGTGAAATCTTGGATATAGCATGATGAAATACGGTAACATGATTAAGTTTTATTTATTCACCTCCTGTTCCCTATGGCACCCTCCACTCCCTTCTCTACCCCGTAAGCTACCATTCTAATTTGTTTGATGTGTTTTCTTTTGGGTGTGTTCTTGTGCAAAATGTGCACTTGTGTATATTTTCAATTCATATAAATAATATTGTGTCATAAAATTCATTCTGGTGTTTATTTCCTTCATTCAGGAGTATATTTTTAAGATTCACCCATCCAGGCTTCCCTGGTGGCACAGTGGTTGAGAGTCTGCCTGCCGATGCAGGGGACGCGGGTTCATGCCCCAGTCTGGGAAAATCCCACATGCCGTGGAGCGGCTGGGCCCGTGAGCCATGGCTGCTGAGCCTGCACGTCCGGAGCCTGTGCTCCGCAGCGGGAGAGGCCACAACAGCGAGAGGCCCACGTACCGCAGAAAAACAAACAAACAAAAACATTCACCCCTCTATCTAATTTGTTTCATAGAGTTCCATTTTCTGCACCCACATTTTACCTGTACTCTTCCAACTGCCATGCCAATGATAATAAAATAAACATCTTCTTACATTTGTTTATAGACGTATCTGAGAATTTCTTTGGAATACATACCCGAGTGAAATTATTTCATAGCAAATATGTATACTTTAATAATATAACCAGATTGACTTCCTGAACGGCTACACCAGTCCAGATTACCAAAGAGTTGCACGTCAGGTTTTTGTGCAACCACTTACCTTCATTTGGACGACTCATCACCGTTTTGCTAGTGTATTAAATGTATAGTAGTATCTTGTTTTAGTTAAATTTCTCTGATTTCTAATAAGTTTGATCTTTTTTTCAAATGCTTGGTAGCTTCATCTATAAGTGTCTACTTAAAACTTTTGCCCCATTTTCTAATGTGGATGCTATCTTTTTCTTCCTCATTTCTATTACATATTCTGATTATTAATACCTTTTCAGTTTTACCAATTACAAGTATCCTTTCCTAATTGGGCACGTGTTTCTAAAATTTTTCTATTGTGTTCTTCATGGAATAGAAATCTTTAATTATAAGATAATAAACCAATAATTTCTTAATATCTGTGCTTCTGAAACTCCTCAGGTGAAAAAATATATTTCTACCTTTTAAAAATTAACTTTCTAGACTTATCTTTCACATGTAGGTCCTTTAAATATTTTGGAGTCTATTTATGTACATTTTATTACAGGGGATCCACTTTTATTTTTCTCCAAGAGAAATTCTTAAAAATAGTGATATTCATGGCTTGAAGATTCAATATTACAAAGATATCAGTAATCCTCAAAATGATCTATAGGCTCAATCAAACCCCAATAAAAACATCAGCATTTTTTCCCTTGGAAATTGATGAGATGTTTACAAATATTATGTGGGAAAGCAAAGAGCTACAAGAAGAGCTGGGGGCTTCCCTGGTGGCGCAGTGGTTGAGAATCTGCCTGCTAATGCAGGGGACACGGGTTTGAGCCCTGGTCTGGGAAGATCCCACATGCCACGGAGCAACTAGGCCCGTGAGCCACGTACTGAGCCTGCGCGTCTGGAGCCTGTGCTCCCCAACAAGAGGCCGTGATAGTGAGGCCCACGCACCACGATGAGGAGTGGCCCCCGCTTGCCACAACTAAAGAAAGCCCTCGCACAGAAACGAAGACCCAACACAGCAAAAATAAGTAAATAAACTCCTACCCCCAACATCTAAAAAAACATAAAAATAAAAAATAAAAGAAGAGCTGGGACAATCTGAAAGAAGAATGAAAAGAAAGATATTAGTCACATTAAACCTTACTATAAATCTACAATATAAGATAGTCTGGTGTTTGCTCAAGGATAGACAAGATAATAGACATCAAAATCCATGTTGAAACAGACATTATAACAACGTGTAAAAAGAAAACACTGCAGGGAGTTCCCTGGTGGTCTAGTGGTAAGGATTTGGCGCTTTCACTGTGGTGACCCTGGTTCAATCCCTGGTCAGGGAACTGAGATCCTGCAAGCCACGCAGCACGGCCAAAAGAAAAAAGAAAGAAAAGAAAACACTGCAGCAGAGAGGGGAAAGAACTCTTGTTAATACAGTTGATCCTTGAACTAGGGTTCAAGGGGGTTAGGGGTGCCAACCCTCTGCTAAGTTGAAAATCCAAGTATAACTTATAGCCAGTCCTCTGTACGTACATGGTTTCTCCATAATCGGCAATTCTGCATCTGAGGATTGAACCAACCTTGGATCGTGTAGTAGTGCAGTATTTACTATTCAAAAAAATCCTCGTATAAGTGCACTTGTGTAGTTTAAACCCATGTTGTCCAAGGGTCAACTATTGGTTCTCAGTCAGCTGGATATCCATATGGGAAAAATATTAATCATTACTGCATAGGATATAAAAATATAAATTCCAGAAGATCTGCAGACGTAAATTTGAAAAGTAAACAATGATGCTTTAGGAAAGAAACGTAAGATAACAGCCTTTTTGCCTTGGAGTAGGAAGAATTTCTTAAGACCAAAAAAATCACCAACTGTGAAAGAAAAAATTGAAAAATTGGACTATTTCAAAGTTAAGAAACACCGTAAACCCAAACGCAGCACTCCTGGGCCAAAAGTGAGAGAGATTTTAAAAACATCTATGGAATAAAAGACTCAGATGCATCCCTCATGCCCATGCATTCTTCAAGGGTCAACTGTATCTACCAAAGTTGAACATATACCCTATAACCCTTTGGTTCCACCCATAGAAATATCCCTCAAACAAGTGCACAAGGCACATTCTAGATTGCTCACATCACCACTAACTGTGATAGCCAAGAATGGGGAAGTACCCAATACCCACCAATAATGGGATTAATAAATAGATTTTGATATGTTTACACACTGCAATAATATCCACCAATGAAAATGAATCAACGGTATCCACTCCCATCAATATGGATAAATGTCATGGATATACTGTGGAGCAAATGAAGCCAACACAAAATAGCACCTATTACATGACTCCATTTATATCAAGTACAAAATAGGCTAAGTGAATCTACACCATTACAAATTAGTGGCTACCATATGGAAAGGAAGGTTACTAGAAAGAGCCAAAAAGGGATGCTTCTAGGGTTTGGGGTTTGTCCTGGTCCTCCAAGAACTAGACGGCAAAGTGCTGAGAAAGACTTTAATGAACAAATATTTCATTAGGGGAAACATCGGAGAGAAAATGGCAGGGAGCTCTGGAAGGCTGGCAGAACTATCAGCGCATAGTGCAAGTCTGACCCTGAGTGAAGATTTGGAAGAAAGATTTGGTAAATCATCCGAGACTGCCTTGTCATCTACGTAAAATCCTTCAAGGCTGTCAGAGTCCTTGAAAAAAGGTCACTGGACAGAGGAATCCTGGTCTCCAAGAAATGGCCTGCCTTAGGATCCCTGCTGTGCTGACTAGGAGCAATCAGGGGCAAGGCCGGCCTCCAGGCAAACGTGGTGATGGATTTAAGAGCAGCAGCTGGGACCTTTGGCCAGTTATGCTCCCTGTGGTCATAACTGTGAAACAGGAGACTCTCAACGTGGATGCTTCCTTGTGATAAGATCTGGTTGTTTATTTCTGTCAGAAATAATCCTGAAGCAACGTTGCGTCCTTCTCAGTATATCATACCCCAGAGATCTAAAACGTTCGTTTGTTCTGTTATTGATAATGTTCACCTCTTGGCTAAGGTAGTGTTCACCAAATTTATACCTACTGTATTTCTTGTTGTGATCAATACTTTGTGGAGAGATATTTGGGGTTTTGTAGCATCCTGCTCCTTGTAAACTTTCAACCAGTAGTTTTATAATTCATTGATTACTCTTGCCAGAACCTATCATTACTATGATGGTTGTAAATAATGATTTTTACATTACGTCATTCCTTCTATATGTTTATGGTTTGGCATTCTATTATGAGAGCCCTTCCTTCCCTCCCTTCCTCTTTTTTTATTCATATTCTGTATGATAATTATTTATTTTAGGGTCAAATTGCTCAGATTTACCCAGTGTGAGTCTCTTCAAGCTGGATCTTTTTACACGTCCCACCACTCTTTCCTACTTTCTGGCACAGTAAATTTTCTCCAAGATCATTCTACACTTTCCTTGCTCCAGCCCTGAAATAGAAACGTGGATATACATGCTTATATACATCACATAAACGTGTGTGTTTGTATATCCTCTCACTTCCATATCTACTTCTGTAAATACCTAGCACGTGCACTCACTCCCTCTCTCTCTCTACAGATGGGTGGACGGATGGATGGATGGGTAGACAGATCTGTATAAATAACTTATGGTCAGACTTCCATATCCGTGGTTCCTCTGTATCTGCAATTCTGCAACCATGGGTTCAACCAACCACAGATCATGTAGTACTGTAGTAATTACTATTAAAAAAAAAAAAAACCCTGCATATAAGTGGACCTGCCCAGTTCAAACCCATATTGTTCAAGGGTCAACTGTAACTTGCTAAATAAAGCCCTTTAACCAACTATATTAAAAATACCACCATTGGTCTGCGTATGGCATGCCATCCAAACCTGCTTTGTCCTTACTGGTGCCACATCCAGAGGGTCCTCTGCTATTATGCTCAGTTCTCTCCTCATGTGCATCTTTTCAACAAGAGAAACTTTTTTTTTTAAACCTCCACAATGTAGGTATATCCACTTTTGTTTCTAGCTCCAGGATTTTCCCTCTCCCTATAATGGATCTGTAGTTAAAGCACAGCATAAATAATAAAGCTTCAACTGTTGAAACTCATGAATTTTTCTGTGTATGCAAAATAATCTGAGAACTGTTTTGTTTTTGAAATTGGCTTCCAGAGTTCATACCATAATTTTGATCTTATATGCCTTATGACAATATAGAACAATCATATGAGGTCTTAACTGCAAGGGATAATTATTTAATACTTTTTCAAATTCTATTAAAATAATTTCCTGCTTTGGCAATACCCACTATTCAATGAAAAAAATATAACATGAAGTTATAAAATGGAAAAATATCACAAAGTGCTCCTTGCCTAGGAAAACCACTCTGGAAGAGTATCCCTTTACACATGATCTTATGCATGTACACATACATGTGTGCACATGCACACATACACAAACACTAACAAAGATTTATGGTTGATTATACTATGAAGGCTACAATCTGTGACCTCTCAAAGCCCATATTGTGTATCTCCTGCGATTATGATATGTCATAAATTTTTAAAATAAACTTTTTATTTAATTTATTTATTTTGGGCTGCATTGGGTCTTCGTTGCTGCGTGCGGGCTTTCTCTAGTTGCAGTGAGTGTGGGCTACTCTTCGTTGCGGCGCGCGGGCTTCTCATTGCAGTGGCTTCTCTTGTTGCGGAGCACAGGCTCTAAGCACGTAGGCTTCAGTTGTTGTGGCACACAGCCTCAGTAGTTGTGGCACACGGGCTTAGTTGCTCCACAGCATGTGGGATCTTCCTGGACCAGGGCTCGAACCCGTGTCCCCTGCATTGGCAGGCGAATTCTTAGCCACTGTACCACCAGGGAAGTCCCTGTCATCATTTCACCGGCTTCAGATTAATATAGGAATCTATCAAAACTCAAATTCTTACAGCTGTACACTAATTTCCATTAAAAAATTTAGTGACATCATTGATGTGGTGTTCATCTTTTTGGTATTTTAATCTCACAATCAATAACTTCCAATTATATGATTTCTAAATCAAAGAGATCTAATATATTCTGATATATATACTCCTTTCCTGAAACCATGCTTTACTGCAACCAATAGGGAAAAGCACATAAATGTCAGTCTTGTCTCAATAATACACTGGATAATTTTATCAGATTCCTACAAGTTTTCTGGGTATTTGCCTCATGGATGTGGGGGAAGAATATGGCATAGCCCCTACCTGAGAACTTTAGAAGAAATGCTACAATAATTAGAAGGCAAACATTCCAAAGTCTGGATGAAAATGCAGAGAATTAGAAATCAGTAAGTTCAAGGTCAACTAAAAATTTTTTTTTCTAGGGACAAACAATTTTTGTGACACTTTCAAAGTGTTACAGTAAACCCTGCCTTAATATTGACAGACAAAAAATCAATTGTATACTATGCAGTTACTGTTGTTGCAAAGTTAATCATGTTTTTTCACTCTGTACCATCAGAAAAAAAAAAATCACAAGGTAGTTCAATTTCTACTGAACACAGTCCTTGGAAAACTAGACGGGGTCTCAAATAACCACCCAACTTGAGAACAGAGGCTGCGGGAGGCAAGGAGCCAGTTGCGATAGGCTAATAGCATATTAATATTGAAGATTGGGGGGCTTCCCTTCCCTGGTGGCGTAGTGGTTAAGAATCTGCCTGCCAATGCAGGGGACACGGGTTTGAGCCCTGGTCCAGGAAGATCCCACATGCTGCACAGCAGCTCAGCCGCGTGCCACAACTACTGAAGCCTGCACACCTAGAGCCCGTGCTCCACAAAGAGAAGCCACTGCAATGAGAAGCCCACACACTGCAATGAAAAGTAGCCCCCACTCACTGCAACTAGAGAAAGCCTGCGTGCAGCAATAAAGACCCAAGGCAGCCAAAAATAAATTAAAAAATATATATATTGCAGATTGGTTTTCTGCAGTGGTTTTCAGTATTTCAACAAAAGTTCATGTCCTGAATTAATTTTATTTTGCAGGTTTCCCCATCTGGATACAACTTTCATATATTATACATTTCCCCCTTTTGGTTTATTTAAAACACAAGTACTGAGCACACCTAAAAGCACTAGTCAATGATAAGGTTGTGTACATTCAGCAGCCAAGTCCCTGCCCTCATGGAGCGCACATTCTCATGGACATCAATTTTGACTAGCTCATCCTTACACTTTTGTTAAAGCCCAGACCAAACTCTTTTCCTTTCTAAGTGCTATCTCCTAAGTGACATCTGATAAATGTCAAAGTTCTGAATGCAGCCCTTACTGCACCACTCAGAAGGGATCTCTGCTGTGTGCTCTGCTGAACACTAGGATCTGTTTAGCTACTGCTTCAACACCAACTAAGTTAAAATACTTTCTCTCCTATGAGACCTGACGCTTGCAAGAATTCACGTTGCACGTGAGTTTTTTGAAAACAACATTTTGTAGAACTTCTATCCTCTGACAGTTCCTTGATGTTCTTACCACTCTCGCTGCTTTCATAAAATGTGTCCCCAGTATGCATTTTGTGATGACTTATAAGATTGGAGCGCCAACTGAAGCTCTTACCACAGGTCTCACACTTGTAAGGCTTCTCCCCTGTGTGCACTCTTTGATGAGACTGTAGCTGTGAAGGCCGACTGAAGACCTTACTGCATCTGTCACATCTGTACGGCTTCTCTCCAGTGTGGACGCTTTGATGAAGCTGAAGACTTGAGGCCTGAATGAAGTGCTTCCCACACTCCCCACACTTATATGGTTTCTCTCCTGTGTGGACCCTCTGATGCATGTCGAGGTTCAGGCTCCACTTGAAGCCCTTCCCACACTCCTCACATTTGTATGGCTTTTCTCCAGTGTGGACTTTTTGATGGGCTTGAAGGTGTGAACTCCGACCAAAGCTCTTCCCACACTCTTCACATTTGAATGGTTTTTCTCTGCTGTGGACTCTCTCATGGGCCAGAAGATTTGAGGCCTGCCTGAAGACTTTCCCACACTCCTCACAATTATACGGTTTCTCTCCGGTGTGGATTCTGCAATGAATTTTAAGATCTGCTCTACGACTGAATCCCTTCCCACACTCTTCACATTTGTATGGTTTCTCACCGGTATGGATCAGCTGGTGGATCTGAAGTCGTGAACTCTGATTGAAGCCCTGCCCACACTCCTCACACTTGTAAGGTTTCTCTACACTGTGGGCCTTCTGATGGATTTGAAGATATGAACTCTGACGGAAGCCCTTCCCACATACCTCACATTTATAGGGCTTCTCCCCTGTGTGGACAACCAGATGAACTTGATAATGGGAGTTCCTCCTGAAGCTCTTCCCACACTCCTTACAGTTGTACGGTTTCTCTCCTGTATGGACTCTTTGATGTGCCTGAAGGTTTGAACTCAGAGTAAAGCCTTTACCACACACATTACGTATGTATGATTTCTCTCCAGTGTGGACTCCCTGATGGGCCTGAAGACTTGAAGGCCGACTAAAGCCTTTCCCACATTCCTCACATTTGTAGGGTTTTTCTCCTGTGTGGACCCTCTGATGAATGTATAGATTTGAGCTACAAATGAAGCCCTTCCCACACTCCTCACATTTGTACGGTTTCTCTCCCGTATGGACTCTCTGATGGGACTGAAGGTGTGAATTCCGACTGAAGCTCTTATCACATGTGTCACATTTGAATGCTTTCTCCCCAGTGTGGACTCTCTGATGGTCCTGAAGGTGAGAGGCCTGACTGAAGGCCCTCCCACACTCCTCACAATTATAAGGTTTCTCTCCCGTGTGGACTTTACAATGAATAGTTAAGTGCTGACCTACGACTGAAGCCTTTCCCACATTCCCCACATTTGAATGGTTTCTCTACAGTGTGGACTTTCTGAGGAGTCTGCAGCTGGGAGCTCTGACTGAACTCCTTGCCACACTCATCACACTCACTGTGTTCTCCTCCCACGTGAACTCTCTGATGAATATGAAGAACCGAGCTGTAACGGAAGCCTTTTCCACACTCACTGCACGTATGAGACTTCTCTTTTGAGTGTAATTGCTGGTGAAGATCAAAGGTGGAGAGATCGGTGAAGGTTTCTTTACATTCATTACACTGGTAAGGTTTTTGTCCCGTGTGAATCATAGTATTCTGATCCAGTGTTGAAACCCTCGTGCTATCTTTTCTATAATCACTGTAGCCGTAAGGTTTTTGACCCTTGTGTACTCCATGAGCATCAAGGTGATGTGAAATCCAACTGATGGTGTCAACATCCTCTTTACACTGACACAGTTTATTTTTCATGGAAATTTGCTGGTGTCTATTCTGATAATTCTGTGACTCAGCCAATGAAGTTTTCCTCCAAGAATCCTGGGCTCTCAAAGTTGCAAACCTTGGATTTCCAGGACTACTGGGATCACCTGCTTTATCATTTAATATACGGTTCTCATCTTCAGAAATTTGAATAGAGTCCTGCCCCAATCTGGCAGGGGGAATCACCTTGTTTGTGGAACTGACAACTATTTATCATGGAGTCTTGGCATCTGGTTAAGTCATTTGCAATTTGTTGCCAGATTTGCCAGCAGGAAAGCTCTTCACGTGATCCTCTGTCTTGAACGGCCCTCAACTCACTTTGATTGTTTTCTTCTAGAGGGACAGAGAATTCAGAGATGTGGACACGTGAAAGCTTTGTTCAAAGATTCAAGATTTTACACTTAAGACACAGTATGGGACTTTAATGAACCTCAGGATGGTTCAGCTTATCTTTCGCACGACAAATGAAGTTCTCTGGTTTATATACTAACAGAAACCAAGAGATGGTCTGTTAAACTCCCAAATACTTAGCATTAATGAAACCCATTTAAAACCAAATGACTACTCTGACATACTATTTCAATCATCTTTCAAAAATTACATGTCATTCCTACCATAACACAGTATCAATAAAGACAAGCATTTTGCTGTGCTCACAGCTTTAACAGTGCCTAGCAGTTAGTCAGGGCTCAAGAAATGCATGCACAGGTGAACTCAGTTTGATTTCTAGGATTCTCTACAATTCTGAATCCCAGGTTAAGTTTGAACCAAGTCAGAGAAGCGAAACAGCTTTTACAAGTCAGGTATCAGATACAGGAAAAGGACTGGAAAGTACAGTTTGGCTTAAGTTGAAAGGCTGTACCCGAGGCGGCAGCACACCAAGGGGGTTAGTGCTGAGGAGGATATGAAAGGGGCTAAAACCCGGGACTGCCCCGGTGGCACAGTGGTTAATAATCTGCCTGCCAGTGCAGGGGACACAGGTTCGAGCCCTGGTCCGGGAAGATCCCACATGCCGCAGAGCAACTAAGCCCGTGAGCCACAACTACTGAGCCCACGTGCCACAACTACTGAAGCCCGCGTTCCTAGAGACCGTGCTCTGAAACAAGAGAAGCCACTGCAATGAGAAGCCTGCGCACCACAACGAAGAGCTGCTCCCACTCACCACAACGAGAGAAAAGCCCATATGCAGCAACCAAGACCCAATGCAACCAACAATTAATTAATTTTAAAAAAGGGTCTAAGAATCAGTGGGGTTAAAAAAAAGCATGAAGACCTATGCACTGGATCCTTCTCAGGCATTTGTGCTGCCTAATATGTTCCTCCACTCCCGCTGCCAAGCAGGAGTCAAAATGTAGAGGCTAGGGAAGAATGCTGTCTCTTTAAAAACAGCATGGAAAATTTTTGGACACAGATACATTGGTCTTTAACAAGAATGAGTTCCAAAGTGAAGAATGGGCTTTATGAGTGAGCTGGGAATAAATTCCATAGCCTGTGATAAGTATTGAGAAGAAACAGACTAGAAACTATTAAAGAATGATCAAAGCACTCAAGGTGACATTATCTAAAATGCCTTCTACAAGATACATACAAATGCACACACACACACACACACAAAATGTTTGTACAGCTAACAAAGATCGATTTCTTATTAGTGAGGTGGGCTTTGGAGGAGGCAAATGGGACGCAGCGGGGCAAATCTTTTAAGGGAAAGGCTAACTCACCAGCTGGCTGTTTTCTGAGACCTGTTCTCCCCTGGTATAAGGGATAAGGAAGTAGAAATTTCTTTCCTTCTATGGGAGGGTTACCTAAGAAGTAGACATAAGAATCCTCATTCAAAACAGTATTTCCTCCCCAAATGAATTTGCTCTGCTACTGAGAGCTCAAGGAAAGTCACAGGGAAAGCATTTTACTCAGTTTGGTTATAATTACAGGTTCTGTACATATTTTTTGTGCAAGTTGATGAGGGCCAACTTGTACAGAAAGGCAAACACACACATACACACATCATGGGCACCTGAGAAGTTAGAATTAGGCTAGGAATTCATTTGAAGACAAAAAAACATTTAGCAATATCCCTTATTCACTCGGATTTGTTCACCGCCTACTAGCTATTTTCATGGAAGGCTAATTTCTCTATCCATTAACTCATTCGTTTATTCAAGAAATATTTAAGAGTTCCTGTCATGTACCAAGACTATGCTAAGCACTGAGGCTAGTGAGCAATAAACATATAACAGACCGAATTCCTCCTGCACTCCTGGATTACCCTCCAGTGGAAGAAAGAGAGGTGAGAAACAGGTGAACAAAATGTACATGAGTGAAACACTTAGAGACAAAACAAGGCAGGGCAGAGAGAGTAAGAAAGAGAGGACTGTATTTTCCATAGGGTGGTCAGAGGACAGCCACCTCCTCATCTTTAAGGCGACTGACTGAAAGAAGTAGAGGCCTAAAAGATTACAGGTGAAAGAGTATTCCAGGCAGAGAGAAGGACCAGGAAAAGGCTCTGTGGCAGAAGCATCCTTTGCAGGTCTGGAAAAGATAGGGTAAGAGGGAGGAGAGGTGGTGTATTCAGGGAGGTGGTGGAGAACGAACAGCAGCCCACAGAAGGCTCTAGAAGCCACTTTAAGTGGTTTTTATTCTAAGTAAAAGAAGCCACAAGAGAATTCTGAAACAAGAACATAACCTGACTTAAAGTTACAAAAGATCACTTTGCCACCTAAAGAACAAACTGTGGGAGGAGAAGGGTGGCAACAGGTGACCAGTACAAAGACTATGCAATAATCCTGGAAAGAGATTTCCAACTGGGACCAGGTGATGGACAGCACAGGGCTGGTGAGAAGCAAAACAGATAGAGAGCTAACCACAGGAACTCACGGCTGCTTGGTTCTCACCTAAATTTCTATCTGGGTTGCTGAATTCATCAACCAAAGCCTCTCTTCTCTTTCTGTATGTTTTGTATCTCGTTTGAAGAATGAGAACATGCAAAGTCACAAGTTAACATGAACGGGCTAGAGCGAAAGTTTACTAGAAATTTGAGTTCCAACTGCATAGTCAAGGTATTGAAAGCTGTGTTTTTCAAACTTTGTATCACGACCCACTGAAGAAACAGCATTTATTTCACAACCTAGATACACAGGTAGAAAAGTATACATTACTAAAACGAAGCTTGAATGACCTATATCTAACCAATGTCTCTTTTCATGAAATCTGTTCCCACTGGCTCTCACACCACTCATGCCATCGCCCAGAGTTTCTGCTGCAATGTGTTGTACTCTTCCTAAGAAACTCTGATATTTTCTATACTATTTTATTTCATTAAAAAGTCACACGTAGGGCTCAATAAATTGGCTTTATGATCCACTAATGGCAGGGAGGGAAATCTGAAGAAGAATACACAAGGTACAGCAAGATACTGCCGATTTACAGTTCTTTTACAAAATAATTGAAAAGGACCTGAAACACACTGTTTGGAAAGACCAGAGACATCCTCTCGTGTCCCACAGGAATTGCAAAAGTCTGGTCCCCAAACTCAGGGAACCACCTCAAGAGGCCCAAAGCCTTGAAACACCAAGGTCACAAAGACACTCGCAGAGAAAGGCTGTCCTCACCCACTGAGACCAGGTTCCCGAAGTGTTCCACCATCACATCCTGGTACAGCTTCCTCTGGGCCGAGTCCAGCAGCCCCAGCTCCTCCTCTGTGAAGGCCACGGCCACGTCCTTGAAGGTCACCGCCTCCTACGACAAACAACACCACCTCAATCTTATACCCAGTGGCCAGTGGAAGAGGGGCAGCCCCGAGGAGACGAGGAGGATGGGAAGTTGCTCCGGCTCCTGTGAGGTGTGCAGACTTCCCAGCACCCCCTCCTTCCATCCTGCCAATGCCACACACTGACTTTCCTCAGCCTCACTGGACGTGCAGCTATGAAAGAGAAAGCTTTGTGTGTTTACCTGGGGCTCTCAGACAACTCATAAGTAAACTCCCTAGAATTCTAACCACTGGATCCTGAACTAAAAAGCTTTCACTGTTTAATTATTATTGCCAAGTGCCCCAGAAACAGTTACCAATTTAGTCCTGGCAGTATTTGATGGCACCTGCTTTCTCACTGAGGTCGGAACCAGCTGAGAAGGAGTGTTATATGTGGAAACTAACCAAAAGGCCATGCCAGGTCTCTGAATGAAAACTCTCTCTTTCCCCGTTTCTGTCTTTCGCTTGAATGCAATACTCTGACTCCAGACCCTTGGTTTTCTGGGTGAGTCTGAGTTGGTTCCTCCTTTTTTCACAACCCCGATTCTTTATATTTAAAACAAAGATGAAACCAAGCACCTCTTTATACAATTGTTCTGAGCTGTCTATGCAGTGACAAGTGCTTTAAGTACCACTGGACTTTTTAAACTAAGGTCATGCATTACTCTGATTAGAAAAAAATATAAGATGGAAAAAGAAACAAACCAGTAAATAAAATACACAAAGGGTCTGACTCAAGCATGGGGAAGACTGAATCTAACTCTGGTCGTGAGAAAACTTCCAACAATACCTGATTTTTTCTGCGTGAAGCAGCAGTTTGATCCTGCTGTGCTCTGCCGTATTTGGATATTCTACCAAAAAACATCCAAGGCACCACATGTAAAACATACCTCTTAAATTCTGAATACCTAAACCTACTATGTTAAGGGCAAAAAGGGGCAATATTCTTCAGAACAGATATTTTGAGAAAAAGGTTAAATCAGGAACACTGTCACTGTAGTGCTCCTAAAACAGGAGAAGTCTTTAAACTAAATGTCTGTGCATAAAGAATAGTTTAAAGAATAGGTGCAGGGCTCCCCTGGTGGCGCAGTGGTTGAGAGTCCGCCTGCCGATGCAGGGGACACGGGTTCGTGCCCCGGTCCGGGAAGATCCCACATGCCGCGGAGCAGCTGGGCCCGTGAGCCATGGCCACTGAGCCTGCGCGTCCGGAGCCTGTGCCCCGCAACGGGAGAGGCCACAACAGTGAGAGGCCCGCATACCAGAAAAAAAAAAAAATAGGTGCATAAGTTTGCAGGAACATGATAAAGCAATTAAAAGTGAATGTTAGCTAGTATTAAATGAAAAAAACAATTTAAAACTGTATCTATGTTATAAATACGAATACACATCCATGAATACATATGATGAAGAGATTACAGAAATATAAAAGCAGCTAATTTGTAAGCAGGTAAGCAGTAGACTGGAAGATGTCCTTCATTTCCCTTAATTTTTCTTTTACTTGTAAAATAAAAAAAATGATGAAATAAAACAAAAATTAAAACCGAAACCAATTAAATTTAACAGGAATTTTAAAAAAAGCACACATGGCACACTCAGGTCCTCATATGCTTAGACTCTCCTTGAAAGAGAAAACCCATATGGAACTATACCCAATATTTTGTAATAACCTATAAGGGAAAAGAATCTGAAAATATATGTATATATATGTATAACTGAATCACTTTGCTGTACACCTGAAATTAATACATTGTAAATCAACTATACTCCAATCAAAAAAAAAAAAAAAGAAAAAGAAAAAAAGAGGAAAACCTGTGTCCAACCTGAGTACAAAAATGGCGTTTTTAACAGCAAGAAAGGCAAGCTCTACTCACCTGGAATGTGCTCATTTTCTCTCTCCTTCTGGGGCAGTGCAGAGTCCTAGCAAGACAGACAGGGAAAGAAGAAGTCAAACTGGAAACTGGTTTAAAGAAAAAGAAGTCACTAACCCACGTGGTGCTCATTGTGAATTACCAAGGCTCCCAGTCCTCGGGGTGGCTACAGCTGATTATGCTTGATGAGCAGAGCCCCACGCAGATACCAGATGCCCCCGTGAACCCCCTCAGTGGCTGTGTGAGGAATGACCTGCCCAGCCATACACAGTGGCCCCCTCACAGTGTGCCTGCAGCTTCCACAGGGGTCATTCTTATTCTGGGTATGGGGTAAACAGAGACCATGTAAGTCAGAGTAGGTTTTGGAGTCAATATGCATGGGCTCTGATCAGGCTACGCCATTCACTAGCAGTGTCACCCTGGGCAAATTATTCACATCTCTTCGCCTCAGTTCTGTCTTCTGCCAGTAGGGGAGAACACGGGCATCCACCTCGTGAGATCGTCATAAGGTAGGAAGCTCTGAGAACACCACTGTCAGGGTTTCTTATTTCTTAGCAACTGCGGTAAAGCAGATGATATTTTAGTTAGAAATTATCCTTAGAGATGTGATTTCTACCAACAGAAGACTGTCAGACATGTGGAGGTCGTACGTTGTTGCCCTGTTATGTGAGAGTCTTTATAGACTTCTGAAAATCTCTGCTTGTCTTCCTAAAGATTTTGTGACTGCAACAATAATATTTAAATTGACATGGACAACTTTTTACAAAAGGTATAAAAATACGTTAAGTTTCTTTTTAAACAGGAAGTACCCTTTTGACAATTATGCACAGAGGTAAAGAGAACTAATAAAAGCCAGGATTCTGCAACAACAATAAAAAATAGTTTGACAGTCCATACCTAATTCAAATGAAAAAAAGACAGGAATCTGAATTGTAATTATATCATTATAAATATAGGAACGTTTAAGAAATAAATGGGAGACTTCCCTGGTGGTGCAGTGGATAAGACGCCACATTCCCAATGCAGGGGGCCCGGGTTCGATCTAGTACAAAAGATGGCAATGATTCCACTCCCCAAAGCTTGGGAGAGAGATATCTTCACAACTTCTAACGACCTCCATTTTGACTCTACACTTGCTAGCTGTCTTCTGCTCAATTCAGGATTCTGAAAGGGGCCCTGACAGTTGACAATAATTAGTGGGGGAATAAAATCATTGGACTAAGTAGGCCTTTGGTGAAGCCAGCTCAGTTTTATCTGTGACATCCAGCAGGGTCAATTTCCTTGGCCTCAGTTTCCAGAAAAGACCCTCTCTTGAGCTTCTCGAATTTTCACGTGCATGTGAATTACTGCGGGATCTTGTTGGAATGCAGCCTCCTGGACCCCCTACGCAGAAATTATAAATCAGAACGTCTCGAATGGGGCTCAAGGCTGGGCATTTCTATCCAAGTGATGCCAATGCCGCTGGTTTGTGGAACACAATTTGAGTAGCACTGCAGTGTAACATCAGTCCCACAAAAAACAGCCTCCACTACACAGAAACATACACAAAGAGTAACCAGACAAAAAGGCACTAAAACATTAACAACTGTTATCTTTACATCCTAAAGTTACAGATAATTAAAATTGTTCTTTATGTATATATCTGCATTTTTCCATAATGATTATGCTACTTCTATGATATACATATTATTTGAAATAAAATAAATGACCCAGTTGAGAAAACTATCTTAAACACTCATAAAATAGCCTAAACCTTGCTCTCAAGGTCCCCACAATTAAGTCCCAATCTCCTTTCATGATATGATTCTAGCCAGTACCCTATGCTCAAAGAGAATATACCAAAGGGATTAGCAAACTCAGCTGCTGGACTCAAACTGCCTGGGTCCCAACCCCAGCTCTGCCTCCTACCATCTGGGTGAGGATGGGCCAACAGGGTTGTGTTCCCTGCCTTAAAGTAGAGAAAACAGCAGTACCAATTCACAGAGCCACCGCCTGATGGAAATGTGTTCATTTGCATAAAGCTTTTAGAATGGAAATTAGTGACCAAGGCTCAGTTATCATCCTTACCCATGTCTCATACGTTCTACAATTTATAGGAATATCTTAAGTAGGAAGAATGCCAAGTCCTACTCACGTGGGGCTCTGCTGCCTCTTCCTCCGCGCAGTGCTTTTGGAGAAGCCAGGGCTGGGGAAGGAAAGGAGACTGTGAAATACCAGGGCTGTGTTTCCATCCCCACTAATTCATACCGCACCCCCTTCCGCCCCCGTACCAGCTAGAAGTCCTCTCCTTCCAAAACAGGCCAGGAGTCCAGGACAATTCAGCTTCCTGGGCTCACAGAATCCCGCTGCGAAATGGGTGCCTCCCGAATTAGCGTAGTATTAATACCAACAATGTATCAGGCAGTTGTAGACCTTTTACTTGTGCTATCTCGTTTCTCCTCACAACACTATATTAACAAGGCATTCCTTTTTCCCCCCTTTTACCGAACAGCAACGGAGGCACAGAGGAGTTAAGCAACTCACCCAGTGTGACGCCGTATGAAGCGGTAGGGCTAGCTCATAGGTGGGGGACGGGGTCAGGTTAGGGGTGAAGAAAACCGGGGAGACCCTCAAACCCCAGGAGGCACGACCTGAGCCCACCCCATCCCGGCTACGTTACCAAACGCAAAGAAGCTCCGCCCGCGGGACGTACATCACCACTCCAGGCCCTCAAACCTCCGCTTTTAGCCGCTCCTCCTCTTTCTCCCCAAATGAAAGGTCTGCAAAGGGGAAGCTTGAATGGGTCGTGAAGAGCGGACCTGAAACACCGTCACCAGGCAGAACATGGCTGCTACGTGTCCTCCTGGGGCGGAAGTGCCTGCGACTAACCCGGAACTCCTGGACCATATTTCCCAGAATTCCGCGGGTAAACCTTTACAGCGAGGCGTTACTGTAGCTGCAGTATATGGGGCTACACGAGTTTACGAGCTCTGGACTACATGTCCCAGAATGCAAGGGTGGGTGCGGGGGTGTCTACCGGCACGAGCTCTGGACTACATGTTTTCACTCTGGTTTTCACTTTCCGGAATCCCTGAGAAGGTCTCAGGCCGTCTTGCCGTTCTACTGTGTAGGCCTCAGAAGAGTGTAGATTCTGTTCATTGAAAGGCGTACAAACTCAGTCGAATTTTGGACGTCTTCAAGAGGCTAAGCGACATAAAAGCATTAACAGCCACGAAGGCTACCTGGTAAACCCCAAAGAGTTTCACCATTGGAATAAGGGGAGAAGGAAACTGGGCTTTCTTTGGCAGGGACTGAAGCCAAACGCCAAAACACCTCATTCCCTGACATTGTGTAAAGGTGAACGTGTTTTGTTAGCATCTTACAACCCGTGCAGAAGCAAGGGAAAATCCTTTCTAGAGACAGACATCAACATCCTAGGTCTCAAGTTATTTCTGTAATTATAAAATCTGTGACATTGCTATTTGACCAAGTGAACTTTAAGGGGAAGGAAAAAGCATTACTTGACATACGGAGGGACACTTCACAGTCATAAAAGTTTCAAATTCTCAGAAACTAATAACTTCAGCTGATACTTTATAAAGCAAACATTGACAGAACCATGAAGAGAAACATTCAAATTCATAATTGGATCTGGAGATTGGAACACATACATAGAGGGAAATGTTGAGCCTTAAAAGCATATATTAAAGTAGCAAGGGGGGCTTCCCTGGTGGCGCAGTGGTTGAGAGTCCGCCTGCCGATGCAGGGGACATGGGTTCGTGCCCTGGTCCGGGAAGATCCCACATACCACGGAGCGGCTGGGCCCCTGAGCCATGGCCGCTGAGCCTGGGCGTCCGGAGCCTGTGCTCCGCAACGGGAGAGGCCACAACAGTGAGAGGCCCGCGTACAGCAAGGAAAACAAAAACAAAACAAAACAAAACAAATAAAGTAGAAAGGAAGTTGAAAATTGATTCAGAAAACATCCATTTCAGGAAATTAATAAATGAATAATAAAACTGAAGAAGGCAGATGGAAAAATATAAGATCAGATGAATGAAATACAAAAATAAAGTAGATCCCACACACACCCACAAAACAGAAATTAAAGAAAAAAACAAAACAAACAAAAAAAGATCATCCATAGTATAAACAAAGATTTTTTCAAAAATGTGTTCCAAATTCTTTCAGGAAAATATCCTCCAAGAACTATTCCTGACTTAAGCCAACATAGCACACAGGATTTCTTTCCACTACAAGGAAAGTGAAATCTTGGATATAGCATGATGAAATACGGTAACATGATTAAGTTTTATTTATTCACCTCCTGTTCCCTATGGCACCCTCCACTCCCTTCTCTACCCCGTAAGCTACCATTCTAATTTGTTTGATGTGTTTTCTTTTGGGTGTGTTCTTGTGCAAAATGTGCACTTGTGTATATTTTCAATTCATATAAATAATATTGTGTCATAAAATTCATTCTGGTGTTTATTTCCTTCATTCAGGAGTATATTTTTAAGATTCACCCATCCAGGCTTCCCTGGTGGCACAGTGGTTGAGAGTCTGCCTGCCGATGCAGGGGACGTGGGTTCATGCCCCAGTCTGGGAAAATCCCACATGCCGTGGAGCGGCTGGGCCCGTGAGCCATGGCTGCTGAGCCTGCACGTCCGGAGCCTGTGCTCCGCAGCGGGAGAGGCCACAACAGCGAGAGGCCCACGTACCGCAGAAAAACAAACAAACAAAAAAACATTCACCCCTCTATCTAATTTGTTTCATAGAGTTCCATTTTCTGCACCCATATTTTACCTGTACTCTTCCAACTGCCATGCCAATGATAATAAAATAAACATCTTCTTACATTTGTTTATAGACGTATCTGAGAATTTCTTTGGAACACATACCCGAGTGAAATTATTTCATAGCAAATATGTATACTTTAATAATATAGCCAGATTGACTTCCTGAACGGCTACACCAGTCCAGATTACCAAAGAGTTGCACGTCAGGTTTTTGTGCAACCACTTACCTTCATTTGGACGACTCATCACCGTTTTGCTAGTGTATTAAATGTATAGTAGTATCTTGTTTTAGTTAAATTTCTCTGATTTCTAATAAGTTTGATCTTTTTTTCAAATGCTTGGTAGCTTCATCTATAAGTGTCTACTTAAAACTTTTGCCCCATTTTCTAATGTGGATGCTATCTTTTTCTTCCTCATTTCTATTACATATTCTGATTATTAATACCTTTTCAGTTTTACCAATTACAAGTATCCTTTCCTAATTGGGCACGTGTTTCTAAAATTTTTCTATTGTGTTCTTCATGGAATAGAAATCTTTAATTATAAGATAATAAACCAATAATTTCTTAACATCTGTGCTTCTGAAACTCCTCAGGTGAAAAAATATATTTCTACCTTTTAAAAATTAACTTTCTAGACTTATCTTTCACATGTAGGTCCTTTAAATATTTTGGAGTCTATTTATGTACATTTTATTACAGGGGATCCACTTTTATTTTTCTCCAAGAGAAATTCTTAAAAATAGTGATATTCATGGCTTGAAGATTCAATATTACAAAGATATCAGTAATCCTCAAAATGATCTATAGGCTCAATCAAACCCCAATAAAAACATCAGCATTTTTTCCCTTGGAAATTGATGAGATGTTTACAAATATTATGTGGGAAAGCAAAGAGCTACAAGAAGAGCTGGGGGCTTCCCTGGTGGCGCAGTGGTTGAGAATCTGCCTGCTAATGCAGGGGACACGGGTTTGAGCCCTGGTCTGGGAAGATCCCACATGCCACGGAGCAACTAGGCCCGTGAGCCACGTACTGAGCCTGCGCGTCTGGAGCCTGTGCTCCCCAACAAGAGGCCGTGATAGTGAGGCCCACGCACCACGATGAGGAGTGGCCCCCGCTTGCCACAACTAAAGAAAGCCCTCGCACAGAAACGAAGACCCAACACAGCCAAAATAAGTAAATGAACTCCTACCCCCAACATCTAAAAAAACATAAAAATAAAAAATAAAAGAAGAGCTGGGACAATCTGAAAGAAGAATGAAAAGAAAGATATTAGTCACATTAAACCTTACTATAAATCTACAATATAAGATAGTCTGGTGTTTGCTCAAGGATAGACAAGATAATAGACATCAAAATCCATGTTGAAACAGACATTATAACAACGTGTAAAAAGAAAACACTGCAGGGAGCTCCCTGGTGGTCTAGTGGTAAGGATTTGGCGCTTTCACTGTGGTGACCCTGGTTCAATCCCTGGTCAGGGAACTGAGATCCTGCAAGCCACGCAGCACGGCCAAAAGAAAAAAGAAAGAAAAGAAAACACTGCAGCAGAGAGGGGGAAGAACTCTTGTTAATACAGTTGATCCTTGAACTAGGGTTCAAGGGGGTTAGGGGTGCCAACCCTCTGCTAAGTTGAAAATCCAAGTATAACTTATAGCCAGTCCTCTGTACGTACACGGTTTCTCCATAATCGGCAATTCTGCATCTGAGGATTGAACCAACCTTGGATCGTGTAGTAGTGCAGTATTTACTATTAAAAAAAAATCCTCGTATAAGTGCACTTGTGTAGTTTAAACCCATGTTGTCCAAGGGTCAACTATTGGTTCTCAGTCAGCTGGATATCCATATGGGAAAAATATTAATCATTACTGCATAGGATATAAAAATATAAATTCCAGAAGATCTGCAGACTTAAATTTGAAAAGTAAACAATGATGCTTTAGGAAAGAAACGTAAGATAACAGCCTTTTTGCCTTGGAGTAGGAAGAATTTCTTAAGACCAAAAAAATCACCAACTGTGAAAGAAAAAATTGAAAAATTGGACTATTTCAAAGTTAAGAAACACCGTAAACCCAAACGCAGCACTCTTGGGCCAAAAGTGAGAGAGATTTTAAAAACATCTATGGAATAAAAGACTCAGATGCATCCCTCATGCCCATGCATTCTTCAAGGGTCAACTGTATCTACCAAAGTTGAACATATACCCTATAACCCTTTGGTTCCACCCATAGAAATATCCCTCAAACAAGTGCACAAGGCACATTCTAGATTGCTCACATCACCACTAACTGTGATAGCCAAGAATGGGGAAGTACCCAATACCCACCAATAATGGGATTAATAAATAGATTTTGATATGTTTACACACTGCAATAATATCCACCAATGAAAATGAATCAACGGTATCCACTCCCATCAATATGGATAAATGTCATGGATATACTGTGGAGCAAATGAAGCCAACACAAAATAGCACCTATTACATGACTCCATTTATATCAAGTACAAAATAGGCTAAGTGAATCTACACCATTACAAATTAGTGGCTACCATATGGAAAGGAAGGTTACTAGAAAGAGCCAAAAAGGGATGCTTCTAGGGTTTGGGGCTTGTCCTGGTCCTCCAAGAACTAGACGGCAAAGTGCTGAGAAAGACTTTAATGAACAAATATTTCATTAGGGGAAACATCGGAGAGAAAATGGCAGGGAGCTCTGGAAGGCTGGCAGAACTATCAGCGCATAGTGCAAGTCTGACCCTGAGTGAAGATTTGGAAGAAAGATTTGGTAAATCATCCGAGACTGCCTTGTCATCTACGTAAAATCCTTCAAGGCTGTCAGAGTCCTTGAAAAAAGGTCACTGGACAGAGGAATCCTGGTCTCCAAGAAATGGCCTGCCTTAGGATCCCTGCTGTGCTGACTAGGAGCAATCAGGGGCAAGGCCGGCCTCCAGGCAAACGTGGTGATGGATTTAAGAGCAGCAGCTGGGACCTTTGGCCAGTTATGCTCCCTGTGGTCATAACTGTGAAACAGGAGACTCTCAACGTGGATGCTTCCTTGTGATAAGATCTGGTTGTTTATTTCTGTCAGAAATAATCCTGAAGCAACGTTGCGTCCTTCTCAGTATATCATACCCCAGAGATCTAAAACGTTCGTTTGTTCTGTTATTGATAATGTTCACCTCTTGGCTAAGGTAGTGTTCACCAAATTTATACCTACTGTATTTCTTGTTGTGATCAATACTTCGTGGAGAGATATTTGGGGTTTTGTAGCATCCTGCTCCTTGTAAACTTTCAACCAGTAGTTTTATAATTCATTGATTACTCTTGCCAGAACCTATCATTACTATGATGGTTGTAAATAATGATTTTTACATTACGTCATTCCTTCTATATGTTTATGGTTTGGCATTCTATTATGAGAGCCCTTCCTTCCCTCCCTTCCTCTTTTTTTATTCATATTCTGTATGATAATTATTTATTTTAGGGTCAAATTGCTCAGATTTACCCAGTGTGAGTCTCTTCAAGCTGGATCTTTTTACACGTCCCACCACTCTTTCCTACTTTCTGGCACAGTAAATTTTCTCCAGGATCATTCTACACTTTCCTTGCTCCAGCCCTGAAATAGAAACGTGGATATACATGCTTATATACATCACATACACGTGTGTGTTTGTATATCCTCGCACTTCCATATCTACTTCTGTAAATACCTAGCACGTGCACTCACTCCCTCTCTCTCTCTACAGATGGGTGGACGGATGGATGGATGGGTAGACAGATCTATATAAATAACTTATGGTCAGACTTCCATATCCGTGGTTCCTCTGTATCTGCAATTCTGCAACCATGGGTTCAACCAACCACAGATCATGTAGTACTGTAGTAATTACTATTAAAAAAAAACCCCCTGCATATAATTGGACCTGCCCAGTTCAAACCCATATTGTTCAAGGGTCAACTGTAACTTGCTAAATAAAGCCCTTTAACCAACTATATTAAAAATACCACCATTGGTCTGCGTATGGAATGCCATCCAAACCTGCTTTGTCCTTACTGGTTCCACATCCAGAGGGTCCTCTGCTATTATGCTCAGTTCTCTCCTCATGTGCATCTTTTCAACAAGAGAAACTTTTTTTTTTAAACCTCCACACTGTAGGTATATCCACTTTTGTTTCCAGCTCCAGGATTTTCCCTCTCCCTATTATGGATCTGTAGTTAAAGCACAGCATAAATAATAAAGCTTCAACTGTTGAAACTCATGAATTTTTCTGTGTATGCAAAATAATCTGAGAACTGTTTTGTTTTTGAAATTGGCTTCCAGAGTTCATACCATAATTTTGATCTTATATGCCTTATGACAATATAGAACAATCATATGAGGTCTTAACTGCAAGGGATAATTATTTAATACTTTTTCAAATTCTATTAAAATAATTTCCTGCTTTGGCAATACCCACTATTCAATGAAAAAAATATAACATGAAGTTATAAAATGGAAAAATATCACAAAATGCTCCTTGCCTAGGAAAACCACTCTGGAAGAGTATCCCTTTACACATGATCTTATGCATGTACACATACATGTGTGCACATGCACACATACACAAACACTAACAAAGATTTATGGTTGATTATACTATGAAGGCTACAATCTGTGACCTCTCAAAGCCCATATTGTGTATCTCCTGCGATTATGATATGTCATAAATTTTTAAAATAAACTTTTTATTTAATTTATTTATTTTGGGCTGCATTGGGTCTTCGTTGCTGTGTGCGGGCTTTCTCTAGTTGCAGTGAGTGTGGGCTACTCTTCGTTGCGGCGCGCGGGCTTCTCATTGCAGTGGCTTCTCTTGTTGCGGAGCACAGGCTCTAAGCACGTAGGCTTCAGTTGTTGTGGCACACAGCCTCAGTAGTTGTGGCACACGGGCTTAGTTGCTCCACAGCATGTGGGATCTTCCTGGACCAGGGCTCGAACCCGTGTCCCCTGCATTGGCAGGCGAATTCTTAGCCACTGTACCACCAGGGAAGTCCCTGTCATCATTTCACCGGCTTCAGATTAATATAGGAATCTATCAAAACTCAAATTCTTACAGCTGTACACTAATTTCCATTAAAAAATTTAGTGACATCATTGATGTGGTGTTCATCTTTTTGGTATTTTAATCTCACAATCAATAACTTCCAATTATATGATTTCTAAATCAAAGAGATCTAATATATTCTGATATATATACTCCTTTCCTGAAACCATGCTTTACTGCAACCAATAGGGAAAAGCACATAAATGTCAGTCTTGTCTCAATAATACACTGGATAATTTTATCAGATTCCTACAAGTTTTCTGGGTATTTGCCTCATGGATGTGGGGGAAGAATATGGCATAGCCCCTACCTGAGAACTTTAGAAGAAATGCTACAATAATTAGAAGGCAAACATTTCAAAGTCTGGATGAAAATGCAGAGAATTAGAAATCAGTAAGTTCAAGGTCAACTAAAAATTTTTTTTTCTAGGGACAAACAATTTTTGTGACACTTTCAAAGTGTTACAGTAAACCCTGCCTTAATATTGACAGACAAAAAATCAATTGTATACTATGCAGTTACTGTTGTTGCAAAGTTAATCATGTTTTTTCACTCTGTACCATCAGAAAAAAAAAATCACAAGGTAGTTCAATTTCTACTGAACACAGTCCTTGGAAAACTAGACGGGGTCTCAAATAACCACCCAACTTGAGAACAGAGGCTGCGGGAGGCAAGGAGCCAGTTGCGATAGGCTAATAGCATATTAATATTGAAGATTGGGGGGCTTCCCTTCCCTGGTGGCGTAGTGGTTAAGAATCTGCCTGCCAATGCAGGGGACACGGGTTTGAGCCCTGGTCCAGGAAGATCCCACATGCTGCACAGCAGCTCAGCCGCGTGCCACAACTACTGAAGCCTGCACACCTAGAGCCCGTGCTCCACAAAGAGAAGCCACTGCAATGAGAAGCCCACACACTGCAATGAAAAGTAGCCCCCACTCACTGCAACTAGAGAAAGCCTGCGTGCAGCAATAAAGACCCAAGGCAGCCAAAAATAAATTAAAAAAATATATATTGCAGATTGGTTTTCTGCAGTGGTTTTCAGTATTTCAACAAAAGTTCATGTCCTGAATTAATTTTATTTTGCAGGTTTCCCCATCTGGATACAACTTTCATATATTATACATTTCCCCCTTTTGGTTTATTTAAAACACAAGTACTGAGCACACCTAAAAGCACTAGTCAATGATAAGGTTGTGTACATTCAGCAGCCAAGTCCCTGCCCTCATGGAGCGCACATTCTCATGGACATCAATTTTGACTAGCTCATCCTTACACTTTTGTTAAAGCCCAGACCAAACTCTTTTCCTTTCTAAGTGCTATCTCCTAAGTGACATCTGATAAATGTCAAAGTTCTGAATGCAGCCCTTACTGCACCACTCAGAAGGGATCTCTGCTGTGTGCTCTGCTGAACACTAGGATCTGTTTAGCTACTGCTTCAACACCAACTAAGTTAAAATACTTTCTCTCCTATGAGACCTGACGCTTGCAAGAATTCACGTTGCACGTGAGTTTTTTGAAAACAACATTTTGTAGAACTTCTATCCTCTGACAGTTCCTTGATGTTCTTACCACTCTCGCTGCTTTCATAAAATGTGTCCCCAGTATGCATTTTGTGATGACTTATAAGATTGGAGCGCCAACTGAAGCTCTTACCACAGGTCTCACACTTGTAAGGCTTCTCCCCTGTGTGCACTCTTTGATGAGACTGTAGCTGTGAAGGCCGACTGAAGACCTTACTGCATCTGTCACATCTGTACGGCTTCTCTCCAGTGTGGACGCTTTGATGAAGCTGAAGACTTGAGGCCTGAATGAAGTGCTTCCCACACTCCCCACACTTATATGGTTTCTCTCCTGTGTGGACCCTCTGATGCATGTCGAGGTTCAGGCTCCACTTGAAGCCCTTCCCACACTCCTCACATTTGTATGGCTTTTCTCCAGTGTGGACTTTTTGATGGGCTTGAAGGTGTGAACTCCGACCAAAGCTCTTCCCACACTCTTCACATTTGAATGGTTTTTCTCTGCTGTGGACTCTCTCATGGGCCAGAAGATTTGAGGCCTGCTTGAAGACTTTCCCACACTCCTCACAATTATACGGTTTCTCTCCGGTGTGGATTCTGCAATGAATTTTAAGATCTGCTCTACGACTGAATCCCTTCCCACACTCTTCACATTTGTATGGTTTCTCACCGGTATGGATCAGCTGGTGGATCTGAAGTCGTGAACTCTGATTGAAGCCCTGCCCACACTCCTCACACTTGTAAGGTTTCTCTACACTGTGGGCCTTCTGATGGATTTGAAGATATGAACTCTGACGGAAGCCCTTCCCACATACCTCACATTTATAGGGCTTCTCCCCTGTGTGGACAACCAGATGAACTTGATAATGGGAGTTCCTCCTGAAGCTCTTCCCACACTCCTTACAGTTGTATGGTTTCTCTCCTGTATGGACTCTTTGATGTGCCTGAAGGTTTGAACTCAGAGTAAAGCCTTTACCACACACATTACGTATGTATGATTTCTCTCCAGTGTGGACTCCCTGATGGGCCTGAAGACTTGAAGGCCGACTAAAGCCTTTCCCACATTCCTCACATTTGTAGGGTTTTTCTCCTGTGTGGACCCTCTGATGAATGTATAGATTTGAGCTACAAATGAAGCCCTTCCCACACTCCTCACATTTGTACGGTTTCTCTCCCGTATGGACTCTCTGATGGGACTGAAGGTGTGAATTCCGACTGAAGCTCTTATCACATGTGTCACATTTGAATGGTTTCTCCCCAGTGTGGACTCTCTGATGGTCCTGAAGGTGAGAGGCCTGACTGAAGGCCCTCCCACACTCCTCACAATTATAAGGTTTCTCTCCCGTGTGGACTTTACAATGAATAGTTAAGTGCTGACCTACGACTGAAGCCTTTCCCACATTCCCCACATTTGAATGGTTTCTCTACAGTGTGGACTTTCTGAGGAGTCTGCAGCTGGGAGCTCTGACTGAACTCCTTGCCACACTCATCACACTCACTGTGTTCTCCTCCCACGTGAACTCTCTGATGAATATGAAGAACCGAGCTGTAACGGAAGCCTTTTCCACACTCACTGCACGTATGAGACTTCTCTTTTGAGTGTAATTGCTGGTGAAGATCAAAGGTGGAGAGATCGGTGAAGGTTTCTTTACATTCATTACACTGGTAAGGTTTTTGTCCCGTGTGAATCATAGTATTCTGATCCAGTGTTGAAACCCTCGTGCTATCTTTTCTATAATCACTGTAGCCGTAAGGTTTTTGACCCTTGTGTACTCCATGAGCATCAAGGTGATGTGAAATCCAACTGATGGTGTCAACATCCTCTTTACACTGACACAGTTTATTTTTCATGGAAATTTGCTGGTGTCTATTCTGATAATTCTGTGACTCAGCCAATGAAGTTTTCCTCCAAGAATCCTGGGCTCTCAAAGTTGCAAACCTTGGATTTCCAGGACTACTGGGATCACCTGCTTTATCATTTAATATACGGTTCTCATCTTCAGAAATTTGAATAGAGTCCTGCCCCAATCTGGCAGGGGGAATCACCTTGTTTGTGGAACTGACAACTATTTATCATGGAGTCTTGGCATCTGGTTAAGTCATTTGCAATTTGTTGCCAGATTTGCCAGCAGGAAAGCTCTTCACGTGATCCTCTGTCTTGAACGGCCCTCAACTCACTTTGATTGTTTTCTTCTAGAGGGACAGAGAATTCAGAGATGTGGACACGTGAAAGCTTTGTTCAAAGATTCAAGATTTTACACTTAAGACACAGTATGGGACTTTAATGAACCTCAGGATGGTTCAGCTTATCTTTCGCACGACAAATGAAGTTCTCTGGTTTATATACTAACAGAAACCAAGAGATGGTCTGTTAAACTCCCAAATACTTAGCATTAATGAAACCCATTTAAAACCAAATGACTACTCTGACATACTATTTCAATCATCTTTCAAAAATTACATGTCATTCCTACCATAACACAGTATCAATAAAGACAAGCATTTTGCTGTGCTCACAGCTTTAACAGTGCCTAGCAGTTAGTCAGGGCTCAAGAAATGCATGCACAGGTGAACTCAGTTTGATTTCTAGGATTCTCTACAATTCTGAATCCCAGGTTAAGTTTGAACCAAGTCAGAGAAGCGAAACAGCTTTTACAAGTCAGGTATCAGATACAGGAAAAGGACTGGAAAGTACAGTTTGGCTTAAGTTGAAAGGCTGTACCCGAGGCGGCAGCACACCAAGGGGGTTAGTGCTGAGGAGGATATGAAAGGGGCTAAAACCCGGGACTGCCCCGGTGGCACAGTGGTTAATAATCTGCCTGCCAGTGCAGGGGACACAGGTTCGAGCCCTGGTCCGGGAAGATCCCACATGCCGCAGAGCAACTAAGCCCGTGAGCCACAACTACTGAGCCCACGTGCCACAACTACTGAAGCCCGCGTTCCTAGAGACCGTGCTCTGAAACAAGAGAAGCCACTGCAATGAGAAGCCTGCGCACCACAACGAAGAGCTGCTCCCACTCACCACAACGAGAGAAAAGCCCATATGCAGCAACCAAGACCCAATGCAACCAACAATTAATTAATTTTAAAAAAGGGTCTAAGAATCAGTGGGGTTAAAAAAAAGCATGAAGACCTATGCACTGGATCCTTCTCAGGCATTTGTGCTGCCTAATATGTTCCTCCACTCCCCCTGCCAAGCAGGAGTCAAAATGTAGAGGCTAGGGAAGAATGCTGTCTCTTTAAAAACAGCATGGAAAATTTTTGGACACAGATACATTGGTCTTTAACAAGAATGAGTTCCAAAGTGAAGAATGGGCTTTATGAGTGAGCTGGGAATAAATTCCATAGCCTGTGATAAGTATTGAGAAGAAACAGACTAGAAACTATTAAAGAATGATCAAAGCACTCAAGGTGACATTATCTAAAATGCCTTCTACAAGATACATACAAATGCACACACACACACACACACAAAATGTTTGTACAGCTAACAAAGATCGATTTCTTATTAGTGAGGTGGGCTTTGGAGGAGGCAAATGGGACGCAGCGGGGCAAATCTTTTAAGGGAAAGGCTAACTCACCAGCTGGCTGTTTTCTGAGACCTGTTCTCCCCTGGTATAAGGGATAAGGAAGTAGAAATTTCTTTCCTTCTATGGGAGGGTTACCTAAGAAGTAGACATAAGAATCCTCATTCAAAACAGTATTTCCTCCCCAAATGAATTTGCTCTGCTACTGAGAGCTCAAGGAAAGTCACAGGGAAAGCATTTTACTCAGTTTGGTTATAATTACAGGTTCTGTACATATTTTTTGTGCAAGTTGATGAGGGCCAACTTGTACAGAAAGGCAAACACACACATACACACATCATGGGCACCTGAGAAGTTAGAATTAGGCTAGGAATTCATTTGAAGACAAAAAAACATTTAGCAATATCCCTTATTCACTCGGATTTGTTCACCGCCTACTAGCTATTTTCATGGAAGGCTAATTTCTCTATCCATTAACTCATTCGTTTATTCAAGAAATATTTAAGAGTTCCTGTCATGTACCAAGACTATGCTAAGCACTGAGGCTAGTGAGCAATAAACATATAACAGACCGAATTCCTCCTGCACTCCTGGATTACCCTCCAGTGGAAGAAAGAGAGGTGAGAAACAGGTGAACAAAATGTACATGAGTGAAACGCTTAGAGACAAAACAAGGCAGGGCAGAGAGAGTAAGAAAGAGAGGACTGTATTTTCCATAGGGTGGTCAGAGGACAGCCACCTCCTCATCTTTAAGGTGACTGACTGAAAGAAGTAGAGGCCTAAAAGATTACAGGTGAAAGAGTATTCCAGGCAGAGAGAAGGACCAGGAAAAGGCTCTGTGGCAGAAGCATCCTTTGCAGGTCTGGAAAAGATAGGGTAAGAGGGAGGAGAGGTGGTGTATTCAGGGAGGTGGTGGAGAACGAACAGCAGCCCACAGAAGGCTCTAGAAGCCACTTTAAGTGGTTTTTATTCTAAGTAAAAGAAGCCACAAGAGAATTTTGAAACAAGAACATAACCTGACTTAAAGTTACAAAAGATCACTTTGCCACCTAAAGAACAAACTGTGGGAGGAGAAGGGTGGCAACAGGTGACCAGTACAAAGACTATGCAATAATCCTGGAAAGAGATTTCCAACTGGGACCAGGTGATGGACAGCACAGGGCTGGTGAGAAGCAAAACAGATAGAGAGCTAACCACAGGAACTCACGGCTGCTTGGTTCTCACCTAAATTTCTATCTGGGTTGCTGAATTCATCAACCAAAGCCTCTCTTCTCTTTCTGTATGTTTTGTATCTCGTTTGAAGAATGAGAACATGAAAGTCACAAGTTAACATGAACGGGCTAGAGCGAAAGTTTACTAGAAATTTGAGTTCCAACTGCATAGTCAAGGTATTGAAAGCTGTGTTTTTCAAACTTTGTATCACGACCCACTGAAGAAACAGCATTTATTTCACAACCTAGATACACAGGTAGAAAAGTATACATTACTAAAACGAAGCTTGAATGACCTATATCTAACCAATGTCTCTTTTCATGAAATCTGTTCCCACTGGCTCTCACACCACTCATGCCATCGCCCAGAGTTTCTGCTGCAATGTGTTGTACTCTTCCTAAGAAACTCTGATATTTTCTATACTATTTTATTTCATTAAAAAGTCACACGTAGGGCTCAATAAATTGGCTTTATGATCCACTAATGGCAGGGAGGGAAATCTGAAGAAGAATACACAAGGTACAGCAAGATACTGCCGATTTACAGTTCTTTTACAAAATAATTGAAAAGGACCTGAAACACACTGTTTGGAAAGACCAGAGACATCCTCTCGTGTCCCACAGGAATTGCAAAAGTCTGGTCCCCAAACTCAGGGAACCACCTCAAGAGGCCCAAAGCCTTGAAACACCAAGGTCACAAAGACACTCGCAGAGAAAGGCTGTCCTCACCCACTGAGACCAGGTTCCCGAAGTGTTCCACCATCACAGCCTGGGCCGAGTCCAGCAGCCCCAGCTCCTCCTCTGTGAAGGCCACGGCCACGTCCTTGAAGGTCACCGCCTCCTACGACAAACAACACCACCTCAATCTTATACCCAGTGGCCAGTGGAAGAGGGGCAGCCCCGAGGAGACGAGGAGGATGGGAAGTTGCTCCGGCTCCTGTGAGGTGTGCAGACTTCCCAGCACCCCCTCCTTCCATCCTGCCAATGCCACACACTGACTTTCCTCAGCCTCACTGGACGTGCAGCTATGAAAGAGAAAGCTTTGTGTGTTTACCTGGGGCTCTCAGACAACTCATAAGTAAACTCCCTAGAATTCTAACCACTGGATCCTGAACTAAAAAGCTTTCACTGTTTAATTATTATTGCCAAGTGCCCCAGAAACAGTTACCAATTTAGTCCTGGCAGTATTTGATGGCACCTGCTTTCTCACTGAGGTCGGAACCAGCTGAGAAGGAGTGTTATATGTGGAAACTAACCAAAAGGCCATGCCAGGTCTCTGAATGAAAACTCTCTCTTTCCCCGTTTCTGTCTTTCGCTTGAATGCAATACTCTGACTCCAGACCCTTGGTTTTCTGGGTGAGTCTGAGTTGGTTCCTCCTTTTTTCACAACCCCGATTCTTTATATTTAAAACAAAGATGAAACCAAGCACCTCTTTATACAATTGTTCTGAGCTGTCTATGCAGTGACAAGTGCTTTAAGTACCACTGGACTTTTTAAACTAAGGTCATGCATTACTCTGATTAGAAAAAAATATAAGATGGAAAAAGAAACAAACCAGTAAATAAAATACACAAAGGGTCTGACTCAAGCATGGGGAAGACTGAATCTAACTCTGGTCGTGAGAAAACTTCCAACAATACCTGATTTTTTCTGCGTGAAGCAGCAGTTTGATCCTGCTGTGCTCTGCCGTATTTGGATATTCTACCAAAAAACATCCAAGGCACCACATGTAAAACATACCTCTTAAATTCTGAATACCTAAACCTACTATGTTAAGGGCAAAAAGGGGCAATATTCTTCAGAACAGATATTTTGAGAAAAAGGTTAAATCAGGAACACTGTCACTGTAGTGCTCCTAAAACAGGAGAAGTCTTTAAACTAAATGTCTGTGCATAAAGAATAGTTTAAAGAATAGGTGCAGGGCTCCCCTGGTGGCGCAGTGGTTGAGAGTCCGCCTGCCGATGCAGGGGACACGGGTTCGTGCCCCGGTCCGGGAAGATCCCACATGCCGCGGAGCAGCTGGGCCCGTGAGCCATGGCCGCTGAGCCTGCGCGTCCGGAGCCTGTGCCCCGCAACGGGAGAGGCCACAACAGTGAGAGGCCCGCATACCAGAAAAAAAAAAAAATAGGTGCATAAGTTTGCAGGAACATGATAAAGCAATTAAAAGTGAATGTTAGCTAGTATTAAATGAAAAAAACAATTTAAAACTGTATCTATGTTATAAATACGAATACACATCCATGAATACATATGATGAAGAGATTACAGAAATATAAAAGCAGCTAATTTGTAAGCAGGTAAGCAGTAGACTGGAAGATGTCCTTCATTTCCCTTAATTTTTCTTTTACTTGTAAAATAAAAAAAAATGATGAAATAAAACAAAAATTAAAACCGAAACCAATTAAATTTAACAGGAATTTTAAAAAAAGCACACATGGCACACTCAGGTCCTCATATGCTTAGACTCTCCTTGAAAGAGAAAACCCATATGGAACTATACCCAATATTTTGTAATAACCTATAAGGGAAAAGAATCTGAAAATATATGTATATATATGTATAACTGAATCACTTTGCTGTACACCTGAAATTAATACATTGTAAATCAACTATACTCCAATCAAAAAAAAAAAAAAGAAAAAGAAAAAAAGAGGAAAACCTGTGTCCAACCTGAGTACAAAAATGGCGTTTTTAACAGCAAGAAAGGCAAGCTCTACTCACCTGGAATGTGCTCATTTTCTCTCTCCTTCTGGGGCAGTGCAGAGTCCTAGCAAGACAGACAGGGAAAGAAGAAGTCAAACTGGAAACTGGTTTAAAGAAAAAGAAGTCACTAACCCACGTGGTGCTCATTGTGAATTACCAAGGCTCCCAGTCCTCGGGGTGGCTACAGCTGATTATGCTTGATGAGCAGAGCCCCACGCAGATACCAGATGCCCCCGTGAACCCCCTCAGTGGCTGTGTGAGGAATGACCTGCCCAGCCATACACAGTGGCCCCCTCACAGTGTGCCTGCAGCTTCCACAGGGGTCATTCTTATTCTGGGTATGGGGTAAACAGAGACCATGTAAGTCAGAGTAGGTTTTGGAGTCAATATGCATGGGCTCTGATCAGGCTACGCCATTCACTAGCAGTGTCACCCTGGGCAAATTATTCACATCTCTTCGCCTCAGTTCTGTCTTCTGCCAGTAGGGGAGAACACGGGCATCCACCTCGTGAGATCGTCATAAGGTAGGAAGCTCTGAGAACACCACTGTCAGGGTTTCTTATTTCTTAGCAACTGCGGTAAAGCAGATGATATTTTAGTTAGAAATTATCCTTAGAGATGTGATTTCTACCAACAGAAGACTGTCAGACATGTGGAGGTCGTACGTTGTTGCCCTGTTATGTGAGAGTCTTTATAGACTTCTGAAAATCTCTGCTTGTCTTCCTAAAGATTTTGTGACTGCAACAATAATATTTAAATTGACATGGACAACTTTTTACAAAAGGTATAAAAATACGTTAAGTTTCTTTTTAAACAGGAAGTACCCTTTTGACAATTATGCACAGAGGTAAAGAGAACTAATAAAAGCCAGGATTCTGCAACAACAATAAAAAATAGTTTGACAGTCCATACCTAATTCAAATGAAAAAAAGACAGGAATCTGAATTGTAATTATATCATTATAAATATAGGAACGTTTAAGAAATAAATGGGAGACTTCCCTGGTGGTGCAGTGGATAAGACGCCACATTCCCAATGCAGGGGGCCCGGGTTTGATCTAGTACAAAAGATGGCAATGATTCCACTCCCCAAAGCTTGGGAGAGAGATATCTTCACAACTTCTAACGACCTCCATTTTGACTCTACACTTGCTAGCTGTCTTCTGCTCAATTCAGGATTCTGAAAGGGGCCCTGACAGTTGACAATAATTAGTGGGGGAATAAAATCATTGGACTAAGTAGGCCTTTGGTGAAGCCAGCTCAGTTTTATCTGTGACATCCAGCAGGGTCAATTTCCTTGGCCTCAGTTTCCAGAAAAGACCCTCTCTTGAGCTTCTCGAATTTTCACGTGCATGTGAATTACTGCGGGATCTTGTTGGAATGCAGCCTCCTGGACCCCCTACGCAGAAATTATAAATCAGAACGTCTCGAATGGGGCTCAAGGCTGGGCATTTCTATCCAAGTGATGCCAATGCCGCTGGTTTGTGGAACACAATTTGAGTAGCACTGCAGTGTAACATCAGTCCCACAAAAAACAGCCTCCACTACACAGAAACATACACAAAGAGTAACCAGACAAAAAGGCACTAAAACATTAACAACTGTTATCTTTACATCCTAAAGTTACAGATAATTAAAATTTTTCTTTATGTATATATCTGCATTTTTCCATAATGATTATGCTACTTCTATGATATACATATTATTTGAAATAAAATAAATGACCCAGTTGAGAAAACTATCTTAAACACTCATAAAATAGCCTAAACCTTGCTCTCAAGGTCCCCACAATTAAGTCCCAACCTCCTTTCATGATATGATCCTAGCCAGTACCCTATGCTCAAAGAGAATATACCAAAGGGATTAGCAAACTCAGCTGCTGGACTCAAACTGCCTGGGTCCCAACCCCAGCTCTGCCTCCTACCATCTGGGTGAGGATGGGCCAACAGGGTTGTGTTCCCTGCCTTAAAGTAGAGAAAACAGCAGTACCAATTCACAGAGCCACCGCCTGATGGAAATGTGTTCATTTGCATAAAGCTTTTAGAATGGAAATTAGTGACCAAGGCTCAGTTATCATCCTTACCCATGTCTCATACGTTCTACAATTTATAGGAATATCTTAAGTAGGAAGAATGCCAAGTCCTACTCACGTGGGGCTCTGCTGCCTCTTCCTCCGCGCAGTGCTTTTGGAGAAGCCAGGGCTGGGGAAGGAAAGGAGACTGTGAAATACCAGGGCTGTGTTTCCATCCCCACTAATTCATACCGCACCCCCTTCCGCCCCCGTACCAGCTAGAAGTCCTCTCCTTCCAAAACAGGCCAGGAGTCCAGGACAATTCAGCTTCCTGGGCTCACAGAATCCCGCTGCGAAATGGGTGCCTCCCGAATTAGCGTAGTATTAATACCAACAATGTATCAGGCAGTTGTAGACCTTTTACTTGTGCTATCTCGTTTCTCCTCACAACACTATATTAACAAGGCATTCCTTTTCCCCCCCTTTTACCGAACAGCAACGGAGGCACAGAGGAGTTAAGCAACTCACCCAGTGTGACGCCGTATGAAGCGGTAGGGCTAGCTCATAGGTGGGGGACGGGGTCAGGTTAGGGGTGAAGAAAACCGGGGAGACCCTCAAACCCCAGGAGGCACGACCTGAGCCCACCCCATCCCGGCTACGTTACCAAACGCAAAGAAGCTCCGCCCGCGGGACGTACATCACCACTCCAGGCCCTCAAACCTCCGCTTTTAGCCGCTCCTCCTCTTTCTCCCCAAATGAAAGGTCTGCAAAGGGGAAGCTTGAATGGGTCGTGAAGAGCGGACCTGAAACACCGTCACCAGGCAGAACATGGCTGCTACGTGTCCTCCTGGGGCGGAAGTGCCTGCGACTAACCCGGAACTCCTGGACCATATTTCCCAGAATTCCGCGGGTAAACCTTTACAGCGAGGCGTTACTGTAGCTGCAGTATATGGGGCTACACGAGTTTACGAGCTCTGGACTACATGTCCCAGAATGCAAGGGTGGGTGCGGGGGTGTCTACCGGCACGAGCTCTGGACTACATGTTTTCACTCTGGTTTTCACTTTCCGGAATCCCTGAGAAGGTCTCAGGCCGTCTTGCCGTTCTACTGTGTAGGCCTCAGAAGAGTGTAGATTCTGTTCATTGAAAGGCGTACAAACTCAGTCGAATTTTGGACGTCTTCAAGAGGCTAAGCGACATAAAAGCATTAACAGCCACGAAGGCTACCTGGTAAACCCCAAAGAGTTTCACCATTGGAATAAGGGGAGAAGGAAACTGGGCTTTCTTTGGCAGGGACTGAAGCCAAACGCCAAAACACCTCATTCCCTGACATTGTGTAAAGGTGAACGTGTTTTGTTAGCATCTTACAACCCGTGCAGAAGCAAGGGAAAATCCTTTCTAGAGACAGACATCAACATCCTAGGTCTCAAGTTATTTCTGTAATTATAAAATCTGTGACATTGCTATTTGACCAAGTGAACTTTAAGGGGAAGGAAAAAGCATTACTTGACATACGGAGGGACACTTCACAGTCATAAAAGTTTCAAATTCTCAGAAACTAATAACTTCAGCTGATACTTTATAAAGCAAACATTGACAGAACCATGAAGAGAAACATTCAAATTCATAATTGGATCTGGAGATTGGAACACATACATAGAGGGAAATGTTGAGCCTTAAAAGCATATATTAAAGTAGCAAGGGGGGCTTCCCTGGTGGCGCAGTGGTTGAGAGTCCGCCTGCCGATGCAGGGGACATGGGTTCGTGCCCTGGTCCGGGAAGATCCCACATACCACGGAGCGGCTGGGCCCGTGAGCCATGGCTGCTGAGCCTGGGCGTCCGGAGCCTGTGCTCCGCAACGGGAGAGGCCACAACAGTGAGAGGCCCGCGTACAGCAAGGAAAACAAAAACAAAACAAAACAAAACAAATAAAGTAGAAAGGAAGTTGAAAATTGATTCAGAAAACATCCATTTCAGGAAATTAATAAATGAATAATAAAACTGAAGAAGGCAGATGGAAAAATATAAGATCAGATGAATGAAATACAAAAATAAAGTAGATCCCACACACACCCACAAAACAGAAATTAAAGAAACAAACAAAACAAACAAAAAAAGATCATCCATAGTATAAACAAAGATTTTTTCAAAAATGTGTTCCAAATTCTTTCAGGAAAATATCCTCCAAGAACTATTCCTGACTTAAGCCAACATAGCACACAGGATTTCTTTCCACTACAAGGAAAGTGAAATCTTGGATATAGCATGATGAAATACGGTAACATGATTAAGTTTTATTTATTCACCTCCTGTTCCCTATGGCACCCTCCACTCCCTTCTCTACCCCGTAAGCTACCATTCTAATTTGTTTGATGTGTTTTCTTTTGGGTGTGTTCTTGTGCAAAATGTGCACTTGTGTATATTTTCAATTCATATAAATAATATTGTGTCATAAAATTCATTCTGGTGTTTATTTCCTTCATTCAGGAGTATATTTTTAAGATTCACCCATCCAGGCTTCCCTGGTGGCACAGTGGTTGAGAGTCTGCCTGCCGATGCAGGGGACGCGGGTTCATGCCCCAGTCTGGGAAAATCCCACATGCCGTGGAGCGGCTGGGCCCGTGAGCCATGGCTGCTGAGCCTGCACGTCCGGAGCCTGTGCTCCGCAGCGGGAGAGGCCACAACAGCGAGAGGCCCACGTACTGCAGAAAAACAAACAAACAAAAAAAACATTCACCCCTCTATCTAATTTGTTTCATAGAGTTCCATTTTCTGCACCCACATTTTACCTGTACTCTTCCAACTGCCATGCCAATGATAATAAAATAAACATCTTCTTACATTTGTTTATAGACGTATCTGAGAATTTCTTTGGAACACATACCCGAGTGAAATTATTTCATAGCAAATATGTATACTTTAATAATATAGCCAGATTGACTTCCTGAACGGCTACACCAGTCCAGATTACCAAAGAGTTGCACGTCAGGTTTTTGTGCAACCACTTACCTTCATTTGGACGACTCATCACCGTTTTGCTAGTGTATTAAATGTATAGTAGTATCTTGTTTTAGTTAAATTTCTCTGATTTCTAATAAGTTTGATCTTTTCTTCAAATGCTTGGTAGCTTCATCTATAAGTGTCTACTTAAAACTTTTGCCCCATTTTCTAATGTGGATGCTGTCTTTTTCTTCCTCATTTCTATTACATATTCTGATTATTAATACCTTTTCAGTTTTACCAATTACAAGTATCCTTTCCTAATTGGGCACGTGTTTCTAAAATTTTTCTATTGTGTTCTTCATGGAATAGAAATCTTTAATTATAAGATAATAAACCAATAATTTCTTAACATCTGTGCTTCTGAAACTCCTCAGGTGAAAAAATATATTTCTACCTTTTAAAAATTAACTTTCTAGACTTATCTTTCACATGTAGGTCCTTTAAATATTTTGGAGTCTATTTATGTACATTTTATTACAGGGGATCCACTTTTATTTTTCTCCAAGAGAAATTCTTAAAAATAGTGATATTCATGGCTTGAAGATTCAATATTACAAAGATATCAGTAATCCTCAAAATGATCTATAGGCTCAATCAAACCCCAATAAAAACATCAGCATTTTTTCCCTTGGAAATTGATGAGATGTTTACAAATATTATGTGGGAAAGCAAAGAGCTACAAGAAGAGCTGGGGGCTTCCCTGGTGGCGCAGTGGTTGAGAATCTGCCTGCTAATGCAGGGGACACGGGTTTGAGCCCTGGTCTGGGAAGATCCCACATGCCACGGAGCAACTAGGCCCGTGAGCCACGTACTGAGCCTGCGCGTCTGGAGCCTGTGCTCCCCAACAAGAGGCCGTGATAGTGAGGCCCACGCACCACGATGAGGAGTGGCCCCCGCTTGCCACAACTAAAGAAAGCCCTCGCACAGAAACGAAGACCCAACACAGCAAAAATAAGTAAATAAACTCCTACCCCCAACATCTAAAAAAACATAAAAATAAAAAATAAAAGAAGAGCTGGGACAATCTGAAAGAAGAATGAAAAGAAAGATATTAGTCACATTAAACCTTACTATAAATCTACAATATAAGATAGTCTGGTGTTTGCTCAAGGATAGACAAGATAATAGACATCAAAATCCATGTTGAAACAGACATTATAACAACGTGTAAAAAGAAAACACTGCAGGGAGCTCCCTGGTGGTCTAGTGGTAAGGATTTGGCGCTTTCACTGTGGTGACCCTGGTTCAATCCCTGGTCAGGGAACTGAGATCCTGCAAGCCACGCAGCACGGCCAAAAGAAAAAAGAAAGAAAAGAAAACACTGCAGCAGAGAGGGGGAAGAACTCTTGTTAATACAGTTGATCCTTGAACTAGGGTTCAAGGGGGTTAGGGGTGCCAACCCTCTGCTAAGTTGAAAATCCAAGTATAACTTATAGCCAGTCCTCTGTACGTACATGGTTTCTCCATAATCGGCAATTCTGCATCTGAGGATTGAACCAACCTTGGATCGTGTAGTAGTGCAGTATTTACTATTCAAAAAAATCCTCGTATAAGTGCACTTGTGTAGTTTAAACCCATGTTGTCCAAGGGTCAACTATTGGTTCTCAGTCAGCTGGATATCCATATGGGAAAAATATTAATCATTACTGCATAGGATATAAAAATATAAATTCCAGAAGATCTGCAGACTTAAATTTGAAAAGTAAACAATGATGCCTTAGGAAAGAAACGTAAGATAACAGCCTTTTTGCCTTGGAGTAGGAAGAATTTCTTAAGACCAAAAAAATCACCAACTGTGAAAGAAAAAATTGAAAAATTGGACTATTTCAAAGTTAAGAAACACCGTAAACCCAAACGCAGCACTCTTGGGCCAAAAGTGAGAGAGATTTTAAAAACATCTATGGAATAAAAGACTCAGATGCATCCCTCATGCCCATGCATTCTTCAAGGGTCAACTGTATCTACCAAAGTTGAACATATACCCTATAACCCTTTGGTTCCACCCATAGAAATATCCCTCAAACAAGTGCACAAGGCACATTCTAGATTGCTCACATCACCACTAACTGTGATAGCCAAGAATGGGGAAGTACCCAATACCCACCAATAATGGGATTAATAAATAGATTTTGATATGTTTACACACTGCAATAATATCCACCAATGAAAATGAATCAACGGTATCCACTCCCATCAATATGGATAAATGTCATGGATATACTGTGGAGCAAATGAAGCCAACACAAAATAGCACCTATTACATGACTCCATTTATATCAAGTACAAAATAGGCTAAGTGAATCTACACCATTACAAATTAGTGGCTACCATATGGAAAGGAAGGTTACTAGAAAGAGCCAAAAAGGGATGCTTCTAGGGTTTGGGGTTTGTCCTGGTCCTCCAAGAACTAGACGGCAAAGTGCTGAGAAAGACTTTAATGAACAAATATTTCATTAGGGGAAACATCGGAGAGAAAATGGCAGGGAGCTCTGGAAGGCTGGCAGAACTATCAGCGCATAGTGCAAGTCTGACCCTGAGTGAAGATTTGGAAGAAAGATTTGGTAAATCATCCGAGACTGCCTTGTCATCTACGTAAAATCCTTCAAGGCTGTCAGAGTCCTTGAAAAAAGGTCACTGGACAGAGGAATCCTGGTCTCCAAGAAATGGCCTGCCTTAGGATCCCTGCTGTGCTGACTAGGAGCAATCAGGGGCAAGGCCGGCCTCCAGGCAAACGTGGTGATGGATTTAAGAGCAGCAGCTGGGACCTTTGGCCAGTTATGCTCCCTGTGGTCATAACTGTGAAACAGGAGACTCTCAACGTGGATGCTTCCTTGTGATAAGATCTGGTTGTTTATTTCTGTCAGAAATAATCCTGAAGCAACGTTGCGTCCTTCTCAGTATATCATACCCCAGAGATCTAAAACGTTCGTTTGTTCTGTTATTGATAATGTTCACCTCTTGGCTAAGGTAGTGTTCACCAAATTTATACCTACTGTATTTCTTGTTGTGATCAATACTTTGTGGAGAGATATTTGGGGTTTTGTAGCATCCTGCTCCTTGTAAACTTTCAACCAGTAGTTTTATAATTCATTGATTACTCTTGCCAGAACCTATCATTACTATGATGGTTGTAAATAATGATTTTTACATTACGTCATTCCTTCTATATGTTTATGGTTTGGCATTCTATTATGAGAGCCCTTCCTTCCCTCCCTTCCTCTTTTTTTATTCATATTCTGTATGATAATTATTTATTTTAGGGTCAAATTGCTCAGATTTACCCAGTGTGAGTCTCTTCAAGCTGGATCTTTTTACACGTCCCACCACTCTTTCCTACTTTCTGGCACAGTAAATTTTCTCCAGGATCATTCTACACTTTCCTTGCTCCAGCCCTGAAATAGAAACGTGGATATACATGCTTATATACATCACATACACATGTGTGTGTTTGTATATCCTCGCACTTCCATATCTACTTCTGTAAATACCTAGCACGTGCACTCACTCCCTCTCTCTCTCTACAGATGGGTGGACGGATGGATGGATGGGTAGACAGATCTGTATAAATAACTTATGGTCAGACTTCCATATCCGTGGTTCCTCTGTATCTGCAATTCTGCAACCATGGGTTCAACCAACCACAGATCATGTAGTACTGTAGTAATTACTATTAAAAAAAAAAAACCCTGCATATAAGTGGACCTGCCCAGTTCAAACCCATATTGTTCAAGGGTCAACTGTAACTTGCTAAATAAAGCCCTTTAACCAACTATATTAAAAATACCACCATTGGTCTGCGTATGGAATGCCATCCAAACCTGCTTTGTCCTTACTGGTGCCACATCCAGAGGGTCCTCTGCTATTATGCTCAGTTCTCTCCTCATGTGCATCTTTTCAACAAGAGAAACTTTTTTTTTTAAACCTCCACAATGTAGGTATATCCACTTTTGTTTCTAGCTCCAGGATTTTCCCTCTCCCTATTATGGATCTGTAGTTAAAGCACAGCATAAATAATAAAGCTTCAACTGTTGAAACTCATGAATTTTTCTGTGTATGCAAAATAATCTGAGAACTGTTTTGTTTTTGAAATTGGCTTCCAGAGTTCATACCATAATTTTGATCTTATATGCCTTATGACAATATAGAACAATCATATGAGGTCTTAACTGCAAGGGATAATTATTTAATACTTTTTCAAATTCTATTAAAATAATTTCCTGCTTTGGCAATACCCACTATTCAATGAAAAAAATATAACATGAAGTTATAAAATGGAAAAATATCACAAAATGCTCCTTGCCTAGGAAAACCACTCTGGAAGAGTATCCCTTTACACATGATCTTATGCATGTACACATACATGTGTGCACATGCACACATACACAAACACTAACAAAGATTTATGGTTGATTATACTATGAAGGCTACAATCTGTGACCTCTCAAAGCCCATATTGTGTATCTCCTGCGATTATGATATGTCATAAATTTTTAAAATAAATTTTTTATTTAATTTATTTATTTTGGGCTGCATTGGGTCTTCGTTGCTGCGTGCGGGCTTTCTCTAGTTGCAGTGAGTGTGGGCTACTCTTCGTTGCGGTGCACGGGCTTCTCATTGCAGTGGCTTCTCTTGTTGCGGAGCACAGGCTCTAAGCACGTAGGCTTCAGTTGTTGTGGCACACAGCCTCAGTAGTTGTGGCACACGGGCTTAGTTGCTCCACAGCATGTGGGATCTTCCTGGACCAGGGCTCGAACCCGTGTCCCCTGCAATGGCAGGCGAATTCTTAGCCACTGCACCACCAGGGAAGTCCCTGTCATCATTTCACCGGCTTCAGATTAATATAGGAATCTATCAAAACTCAAATTCTTACAGCTGTACACTAATTTCCATTAAAAAATTTAGTGACATCATTGATGTGGTGTTCATCTTTTTGGTATTTTAATCTCACAATCAATAACTTCCAATTATATGATTTCTAAATCAAAGAGATCTAATATATTCTGATATATATACTCCTTTCCTGAAACCATGCTTTACTGCAACCAATAGGGAAAAGCACATAAATGTCAGTCTTGTCTCAATAATACACTGGATAATTTTATCAGATTCCTACAAGTTTTCTGGGTATTTGCCTCATGGATGTGGGGGAAGAATATGGCATAGCCCCTACCTGAGAACTTTAGAAGAAATGCTACAATAATTAGAAGGCAAACATTTCAAAGTCTGGATGAAAATGCAGAGAATTAGAAATCAGTAAGTTCAAGGTCAACTAAAAATTTTTTTTTCTAGGGACAAACAATTTTTGTGACACTTTCAAAGTGTTACAGTAAACCCTGCCTTAATATTGACAGACAAAAAATCAATTGTATACTATGCAGTTACTGTTGTTGCAAAGTTAATCATGTTTTTTCACTCTGTACCATCAGAAAAAAAAAATCACAAGGTAGTTCAATTTCTACTGAACACAGTCCTTGGAAAACTAGACGGGGTCTCAAATAACCACCCAACTTGAGAACAGAGGCTGCGGGAGGCAAGGAGCCAGTTGCGATAGGCTAATAGCATATTAATATTGAAGATTGGGGGGCTTCCCTTCCCTGGTGGCGTAGTGGTTAAGAATCTGCCTGCCAATGCAGGGGACACGGGTTTGAGCCCTGGTCCAGGAAGATCCCACATGCTGCACAGCAGCTCAGCCGTGTGCCACAACTACTGAAGCCTGCACACCTAGAGCCCGTGCTCCACAAAGAGAAGCCACTGCAATGAGAAGCCCACACACTGCAATGAAAAGTAGCCCCCACTCACTGCAACTAGAGAAAGCCTGCGTGCAGCAATAAAGACCCAAGGCAGCCAAAAATAAATTAAAAAATATATATATTGCAGATTGGTTTTCTGCAGTGGTTTTCAGTATTTCAACAAAAGTTCATGTCCTGAATTAATTTTATTTTGCAGGTTTCCCCATCTGGATACAACTTTCATATATTATACATTTCCCCCTTTTGGTTTATTTAAAACACAAGTACTGAGCACACCTAAAAGCACTAGTCAATGATAAGGTTGTGTACATTCAGCAGCCAAGTCCCTGCCCTCATGGAGCGCACATTCTCATGGACATCAATTTTGACTAGCTCATCCTTACACTTTTGTTAAAGCCCAGACCAAACTCTTTTCCTTTCTAAGTGCTATCTCCTAAGTGACATCTGATAAATGTCAAAGTTCTGAATGCAGCCCTTACTGCACCACTCAGAAGGGATCTCTGCTGTGTGCTCTGCTGAACACTAGGATCTGTTTAGCTACTGCTTCAACACCAACTAAGTTAAAATACTTTCTCTCCTATGAGACCTGACGCTTGCAAGAATTCACGTTGCACGTGAGTTTTTTGAAAACAACATTTTGTAGAACTTCTATCCTCTGACAGTTCCTTGATGTTCTTACCACTCTCGCTGCTTTCATAAAATGTGTCCCCAGTATGCATTTTGTGATGACTTATAAGATTGGAGCGCCAACTGAAGCTCTTACCACAGGTCTCACACTTGTAAGGCTTCTCCCCTGTGTGCACTCTTTGATGAGACTGTAGCTGTGAAGGCCGACTGAAGACCTTACTGCATCTGTCACATCTGTACGGCTTCTCTCCAGTGTGGACGCTTTGATGAAGCTGAAGACTTGAGGCCTGAATGAAGTGCTTCCCACACTCCCCACACTTATATGGTTTCTCTCCTGTGTGGACCCTCTGATGCATGTCGAGGTTCAGGCTCCACTTGAAGCCCTTCCCACACTCCTCACATTTGTATGGCTTTTCTCCAGTGTGGACTTTTTGATGGGCTTGAAGGTGTGAACTCCGACCAAAGCTCTTCCCACACTCTTCACATTTGAATGGTTTTTCTCTGCTGTGGACTCTCTCATGGGCCAGAAGATTTGAGGCCTGCCTGAAGACTTTCCCACACTCCTCACAATTATACGGTTTCTCTCCGGTGTGGATTCTGCAATGAATTTTAAGATCTGCTCTACGACTGAATCCCTTCCCACACTCTTCACATTTGTATGGTTTCTCACCGGTATGGATCAGCTGGTGGATCTGAAGTCGTGAACTCTGATTGAAGCCCTGCCCACACTCCTCACACTTGTAAGGTTTCTCTACACTGTGGGCCTTCTGATGGATTTGAAGATATGAACTCTGACGGAAGCCCTTCCCACATACCTCACATTTATAGGGCTTCTCCCCTGTGTGGACAACCAGATGAACTTGATAATGGGAGTTCCTCCTGAAGCTCTTCCCACACTCCTTACAGTTGTATGGTTTCTCTCCTGTATGGACTCTTTGATGTGCCTGAAGGTTTGAACTCAGAGTAAAGCCTTTACCACACACATTACGTATGTATGATTTCTCTCCAGTGTGGACTCCCTGATGGGCCTGAAGACTTGAAGGCCGACTAAAGCCTTTCCCACATTCCTCACATTTGTAGGGTTTTTCTCCTGTGTGGACCCTCTGATGAATGTATAGATTTGAGCTACAAATGAAGCCCTTCCCACACTCCTCACATTTGTACGGTTTCTCTCCCGTATGGACTCTCTGATGGGACTGAAGGTGTGAATTCCGACTGAAGCTCTTATCACATGTGTCACATTTGAATGGTTTCTCCCCAGTGTGGACTCTCTGATGGTCCTGAAGGTGAGAGGCCTGACTGAAGGCCCTCCCACACTCCTCACAATTATAAGGTTTCTCTCCCGTGTGGACTTTACAATGAATAGTTAAGTGCTGACCTACGACTGAAGCCTTTCCCACATTCCCCACATTTGAATGGTTTCTCTACAGTGTGGACTTTCTGAGGAGTCTGCAGCTGGGAGCTCTGACTGAACTCCTTGCCACACTCATCACACTCACTGTGTTCTCATCCCACGTGAACTCTCTGATGAATATGAAGAACCGAGCTGTAACGGAAGCCTTTTCCACACTCACTGCACGTATGAGACTTCTCTTTTGAGTGTAATTGCTGGTGAAGATCAAAGGTGGAGAGATCGGTGAAGGTTTCTTTACATTCATTACACTGGTAAGGTTTTTGTCCCGTGTGAATCATAGTATTCTGATCCAGTGTTGAAATCCTCGTGCTATCTTTTCTATAATCACTGTAGCCGTAAGGTTTTTGACCCTTGTGTACTCCATGAGCATCAAGGTGATGTGAAATCCAACTGATGGTGTCAACATCCTCTTTACACTGACACAGTTTATTTTTCATGGAAATTTGCTGGTGTCTATTCTGATAATTCTGTGACTCAGCCAATGAAGTTTTCCTCCAAGAATCCTGGGCTCTCAAAGTTGCAAACCTTGGATTTCCAGGACTACTGGGATCACCTGCTTTATCATTTAATATACGGTTCTCATCTTCAGAAATTTGAATAGAGTCCTGCCCCAATCTGGCAGGGGGAATCACCTTGTTTGTGGAACTGACAACTATTTATCATGGAGTCTTGGCATCTGGTTAAGTCATTTGCAATTTGTTGCCAGATTTGCCAGCAGGAAAGCTCTTCACGTGATCCTCTGTCTTGAACGGCCCTCAACTCACTTTGATTGTTTTCTTCTAGAGGGACAGAGAATTCAGAGATGTGGACACGTGAAAGCTTTGTTCAAAGATTCAAGATTTTACACTTAAGACACAGTATGGGACTTTAATGAACCTCAGGATGGTTCAGCTTATCTTTCGCACGACAAATGAAGTTCTCTGGTTTATATACTAACAGAAACCAAGAGATGGTCTGTTAAACTCCCAAATACTTAGCATTAATGAAACCCATTTAAAACCAAATGACTACTCTGACATACTATTTCAATCATCCTTCAAAAATTACATGTCATTCCTACCATAACACAGTATCAATAAAGACAAGCATTTTGCTGTGCTCACAGCTTTAACAGTGCCTAGCAGTTAGTCAGGGCTCAAGAAATGCATGCACAGGTGAACTCAGTTTGATTTCTAGGATTCTCTACAATTCTGAATCCCAGGTTAAGTTTGAACCAAGTCAGAGAAGCGAAACAGCTTTTACAAGTCAGGTATCAGATACAGGAAAAGGACTGGAAAGTACAGTTTGGCTTAAGTTGAAAGGCTGCACCCGAGGCGGCAGCACACCAAGGGGGTTAGTGCTGAGGAGGATATGAAAGGGGCTAAAAACCGGGACTGCCCCGGTGGCACAGTGGTTAATAATCTGCCTGCCAGTGCAGGGGACACAGGTTCGAGCCCTGGTCCGGGAAGATCCCACATGCCGCAGAGCAACTAAGCCCGTGAGCCACAACTACTGAGCCCACGTGCCACAACTACTGAAGCCCGCGTTCCTAGAGACCGTGCTCTGAAACAAGAGAAGCCACTGCACTGAGAAGCCTGCGCACCACAACGAAGAGCTGCTCCCACTCACCACGACGAGAGAAAAGCCCATATGCAGCAACCAAGACCCAATGCAACCAACAATTAATTAATTTTAAAAAAGGGTCTAAGAATCAGTGGGGTTAAAAAAAAGCATGAAGACCTATGCACTGGATCCTTCTCAGGCATTTGTGCTGCCTAATATGTTCCTCCACTCCCCCTGCCAAGCAGGAGTCAAAATGTAGAGGCTAGGGAAGAATGCTGTCTCTTTAAAAACAGCATGGAAAATTTTTGGACACAGATACATTGGTCTTTAACAAGAATGAGTTCCAAAGTGAAGAATGGGCTTTATGAGTGAGCTGGGAATAAATTCCATAGCCTGTGATAAGTATTGAGAAGAAACAGACTAGAAACTATTAAAGAATGATCAAAGCACTCAAGGTGACATTATCTAAAATGCCTTCTACAAGATACATACAAATGCACACACACACACACACACAAAATGTTTGTACAGCTAACAAAGATCGATTTCTTATTAGTGAGGTGGGCTTTGGAGGAGGCAAATGGGACGCAGCGGGGCAAATCTTTTAAGGGAAAGGCTAACTCACCAGCTGGCTGTTTTCTGAGACCTGTTCTCCCCTGGTATAAGGGATAAGGAAATAGAAATTTCTTTCCTTCTATGGGAGGGTTACCTAAGAAGTAGACATAAGAATCCTCATTCACAACAGTATTTCCTCCCCAAATGAATTTGCTCTGCTACTGAGCGCTCAAGGAAAGTCACAGGGAAAGCATTTTACTCAGTTTGGTTATAATTACAGGTTCTGTACATATTTTTTGTGCAAGTTGATGAGGGCCAACTTGTACAGAAAGGCAAACACACACATACACACATCATGGGCACCTGAGAAGTTAGAATTAGGCTAGGAATTCATTTGAAGACAAAAAAACATTTAGCAATATCCCTTATTCACTCGGATTTGTTCACCGCCTACTAGCTATTTTCATGGAAGGCTAATTTCTCTATCCATTAACTCATTCGTTTATTCAAGAAATATTTAAGAGTTCCTGTCATGTACCAAGACTATGCTAAGCACTGAGGCTAGTGAGCAATAAACATATAACAGACCGAATTCCTCCTGCACTCCTGGATTACCCTCCAGTGGAAGAAAGAGAGGTGAGAAACAGGTGAACAAAATGTACATGAGTGAAACGCTTAGAGACAAAACAAGGCAGGGCAGAGAGAGTAAGAAAGAGAGGACTGTATTTTCCATAGGGTGGTCAGAGGACAGCCACCTCCTCATCTTTAAGGTGACTGACTGAAAGAAGTAGAGGCCTAAAAGATTACAGGTGAAAGAGTATTCCAGGCAGAGAGAAGGACCAGGAAAAGGCTCTGTGGCAGAAGCATCCTTTGCAGGTCTGGAAAAGATAGGGTAAGAGGGAGGAGAGGTGGTGTATTCAGGGAGGTGGTGGAGAACGAACAGCAGCCCACAGAAGGCTCTAGAAGCCACTTTAAGTGGTTTTTATTCTAAGTAAAAGAAGCCACAAGAGAATTTTGAAACAAGAACATAACCTGACTTAAAGTTACAAAAGATCACTTTGCCACCTAAAGAACAAACTGTGGGAGGAGAAGGGTGGCAACAGGTGACCAGTACAAAGACTATGCAATAATCCTGGAAAGAGATTTCCAACTGGGACCAGGTGATGGACAGCACAGGGCTGGTGAGAAGCAAAACAGATAGAGAGCTAACCACAGGAACTCACGGCTGCTTGGTTCTCACTTAAATTTCTATCTGGGTTGCTGAATTCATCAACCAAAGCCTCTCTTCTCTTTCTGTATGTTTTGTATCTCGTTTGAAGAATGAGAACATGCAAAGTCACAAGTTAACATGAACGGGCTAGAGCGAAAGTTTACTAGAAATTTGAGTTCCAACTGCATAGTCAAGGTATTGAAAGCTGTGTTTTTCAAACTTTGTATCACGACCCACTGAAGAAACAGCATTTATTTCACAACCTAGATACACAGGTAGAAAAGTATACATTACTAAAACGAAGCTTGAATGACCTATATCTAACCAATGTCTCTTTTCATGAAATCTGTTCCCACTGGCTCTCACACCACTCATGCCATCGCCCAGAGTTTCTGCTGCAATGTGTTGTACTCTTCCTAAGAAACTCTGATATTTTCTATACTATTTTATTTCATTAAAAAGTCACACGTAGGGCTCAGTAAATTGGCTTTATGATCCACTAATGGCAGGGAGGGAAATCTGAAGAAGAATACACAAGGTACAGCAAGATACTGCCGATTTACAGTTCTTTTACAAAATAATTGAAAAGGACCTGAAACACACTGTTTGGAAAGACCAGAGACATCCTCTCGTGTCCCACAGGAATTGCAGAAGTCTGGTCCCCAAACTCAGGGAACCACCTCAAGAGGCCCAAAGCCTTGAAACACCAAGGTCACAAAGACACTCGCAGAGAAAGGCTGTCCTCACCCACTGAGACCAGGTTCCCGAAGTGTTCCACCATCACATCCTGGTACAGCTTCCTCTGGGCCGAGTCCAGCAGCCCCAGCTCCTCCTCTGTGAAGGCCACGGCCACGTCCTTGAAGGTCACCGCCTCCTACGACAAACAACACCACCTCAATCTTATACCCAGTGGCCAGTGGAAGAGGGGCAGCCCCGAGGAGACGAGGAGGATGGGAAGTTGCTCCGGCTCCTGTGAGGTGTGCAGACTTCCCAGCACCCCCTCCTTCCATCCTGCCAATGCCACACACTGACTTTCCTCAGCCTCACTGGACGTGCAGCTATGAAAGAGAAAGCTTTGTGTGTTTACCTGGGGCTCTCAGACAACTCATAAGTAAACTCCCTAGAATTCTAACCACTGGATCCTGAACTAAAAAGCTTTCACTGTTTAATTATTATTGCCAAGTGCCCCAGAAACAGTTACCAATTTAGTCCTGGCAGTATTTGATGGCACCTGCTTTCTCACTGAGGTCGGAACCAGCTGAGAAGGAGTGTTATATGTGGAAACTAACCAAAAGGCCATGCCAGGTCTCTGAATGAAAACTCTCTCTTTCCCCGTTTCTGTCTTTCGCTTGAATGCAATACTCTGACTCCAGACCCTTGGTTTTCTGGGTGAGTCTGAGTTGGTTCCTCCTTTTTTCACAACCCCGATTCTTTATATTTAAAACAAAGATGAAACCAAGCACCTCTTTATACAATTGTTCTGAGCTGTCTATGCAGTGACAAGTGCTTTAAGTACCACTGGACTTTTTAAACTAAGGTCATGCATTACTCTGATTAGAAAAAAATATAAGATGGAAAAAGAAACAAACCAGTAAATAAAATACACAAAGGGTCTGACTCAAGCATGGGGAAGACTGAATCTAACTCTGGTCGTGAGAAAACTTCCAACAATACCTGATTTTTTCTGCGTGAAGCAGCAGTTTGATCCTGCTGTGCTCTGCCGTATTTGGATATTCTACCAAAAAACATCCAAGGCACCACATGTAAAACATACCTCTTAAATTCTGAATACCTAAACCTACTATGTTAAGGGCAAAAAGGGGCAATATTCTTCAGAACAGATATTTTGAGAAAAAGGTTAAATCAGGAACACTGTCACTGTAGTGCTCCTAAAACAGGAGAAGTCTTTAAACTAAATGTCTGTGCATAAAGAATAGTTTAAAGAATAGGTGCAGGGCTCCCCTGGTGGCGCAGTGGTTGAGAGTCCGCCTGCCGATGCAGGGGACACGGGTTCGTGCCCCGGTCCGGGAAGATCCCACATGCCGCGGAGCAGCTGGGCCCGTGAGCCATGGCCACTGAGCCTGCGCGTCCGGAGCCTGTGCCCCGCAACGGGAGAGGCCACAACAGTGAGAGGCCCGCATACCAGAAAAAAAAAAAAATAGGTGCATAAGTTTGCAGGAACATGATAAAGCAATTAAAAGTGAATGTTAGCTAGTATTAAATGAAAAAAACAATTTAAAACTGTATCTATGTTATAAATACGAATACACATCCATGAATACATATGATGAAGAGATTACAGAAATATAAAAGCAGCTAATTTGTAAGCAGGTAAGCAGTAGACTGGAAGATGTCCTTCATTTCCCTTAATTTTTCTTTTACTTGTAAAATAAAAAAAAATGATGAAATAAAACAAAAATTAAAACCGAAACCAATTAAATTTAACAGGAATTTTAAAAAAAGCACACATGGCACACTCAGGCCCTCATATGCTTAGACTCTCCTTGAAAGAGAAAACCCATATGGAACTATACCCAATATTTTGTAATAACCTATAAGGGAAAAGAATCTGAAAATATATGTATATATATATGTATAACTGAATCACTTTGCTGTACACCTGAAATTAATACATTGTAAATCAACTATACTCCAATCAAAAAAAAAAAAAGAAAAAGAAAAAAAGAGGAAAACCTGTGTCCAACCTGAGTACAAAAATGGCGTTTTTAACAGCAAGAAAGGCAAGCTCTACTCACCTGGAATGTGCTCATTTTCTCTCTCCTTCTGGGGCAGTGCAGAGTCCTAGCAAGACAGACAGGGAAAGAAGAAGTCAAACTGGAAACTGGTTTAAAGAAAAAGAAGTCACTAACCCACGTGGTGCTCATTGTGAATTACCAAGGCTCCCAGTCCTCGGGGTGGCTACAGCTGATTATGCTTGATGAGCAGAGCCCCACGCAGATACCAGATGCCCCCGTGAACCCCCTCAGTGGCTGTGTGAGGAATGACCTGCCCAGCCATACACAGTGGCCCCCTCACAGTGTGCCTGCAGCTTCCACAGGGGTCATTCTTATTCTGGGTATGGGGTAAACAGAGACCATGTAAGTCAGAGTAGGTTTTGGAGTCAATATGCATGGGCTCTGATCAGGCTACGCCATTCACTAGCAGTGTCACCCTGGGCAAATTATTCACATCTCTTCGCCTCAGTTCTGTCTTCTGCCAGTAGGGGAGAACACGGGCATCCACCTCGTGAGATCGTCATAAGGTAGGAAGCTCTGAGAACACCACTGTCAGGGTTTCTTATTTCTTAGCAACTGCGGTAAAGCAGATGATATTTTAGTTAGAAATTATCCTTAGAGATGTGATTTCTACCAACAGAAGACTGTCAGACATGTGGAGGTCGTACGTTGTTGCCCTGTTATGTGAGAGTCTTTATAGACTTCTGAAAATCTCTGCTTGTCTTCCTAAAGATTTTGTGACTGCAACAATAATATTTAAATTGACATGGACAACTTTTTACAAAAGGTATAAAAATACGTTAAGTTTCTTTTTAAACAGGAAGTACCCTTTTGACAATTATGCACAGAGGTAAAGAGAACTAATAAAAGCCAGGATTCTGCAACAACAATAAAAAATACTTTGACAGTCCATACCTAATTCAAATGAAAAAAAGACAGGAATCTGAATTGTAATTATATCATTATAAATATAGGAACGTTTAAGAAATAAATGGGAGACTTCCCTGGTGGTGCAGTGGATAAGACGCCACATTCCCAATGCAGGGGGCCCGGGTTCGATCTAGTACAAAAGATGGCAATGATTCCACTCCCCAAAGCTTGGGAGAGAGATATCTTCACAACTTCTAACGACCTCCATTTTGACTCTACACTTGCTAGCTGTCTTCTGCTCAATTCAGGATTCTGAAAGGGGCCCTGACAGTTGACAATAATTAGTGGGGGAATAAAATCATTGGACTAAGTAGGCCTTTGGTGAAGCCAGCTCAGTTTTATCTGTGACATCCAGCAGGGTCAATTTCCTTGGCCTCAGTTTCCAGAAAAGACCCTCTCTTGAGCTTCTCGAATTTTCACGTGCATGTGAATTACTGCGGGATCTTGTTGGAATGCAGCCTCCTGGACCCCCTACGCAGAAATTATAAATCAGAAGGTCTCGAATGGGGCTCAAGGCTGGGCATTTCTATCCAAGTGATGCCAATGCCGCTGGTTTGTGGAACACAATTTGAGTAGCACTGCAGTGTAACATCAGTCCCACAAAAAACAGCCTCCACTACACAGAAACATACACAAAGAGTAACCAGACAAAAAGGCACTAAAACATTAACAACTGTTATCTTTACATCCTAAAGTTACAGATAATTAAAATTTTTCTTTATGTATATATCTGCATTTTTCCATAATGATTATGCTACTTCTATGATATACATATTATTTGAAATAAAATAAATGACCCAGTTGAGAAAACTATCTTAAACACTCATAAAATAGCCTAAACCTTGCTCTCAAGGTCCCCACAATTAAGTCCCAACCTCCTTTCATGATATGATTCTAGCCAGTACCCTATGCTCAAAGAGAATATACCAAAGGGATTAGCAAACTCAGCTGCTGGACTCAAACTGCCTGGGTCCCAACCCCAGCTCTGCCTCCTACCATCTGGGTGAGGATGGGCCAACAGGGTTGTGTTCCCTGCCTTAAAGTAGAGAAAACAGCAGTACCAATTCACAGAGCCACCGCCTGATGGAAATGTGTTCATTTGCATAAAGCTTTTAGAATGGAAATTAGTGACCAAGGCTCAGTTATCATCCTTACCCATGTCTCATACGTTCTACAATTTATAGGAATATCTTAAGTAGAAGAATGCCAAGTCCTACTCACGTGGGGCTCTGCTGCCTCTTCCTCCGTGCAGTGCTTTTTGAGAAGCCAGGGCTGGGGAAGGAAAGGAGACTGTGAAATACCAGGGCTGTGTTTCCATCCCCACTAATTCATACCGCACCCCCTTCCGCCCCCGTACCAGCTAGAAGTCCTCTCCTTCCAAAACAGGCCAGGAGTCCAGGACAATTCAGCTTCCTGGGCTCACAGAATCCCGCTGCGAAATGGGTGCCTCCCGAATTAGCGTAGTATTAATACCAACAATGTATCAGGCAGTTGTAGACCTTTTACTTGTGCTATCTCGTTTCTCCTCACAACACTATATTAACAAGGCATTCCTTTTTCCCCCCTTTTACCGAACAGCAACGGAGGCACAGAGGAGTTAAGCAACCCACCCAGTGTGACGCCGTATGAAGCGGTAGGGCTAGCTCATAGGTGGGGGACGGGGTCAGGTTAGGGGTGAAGAAAACCGGGGAGACCCTCAAACCCCAGGAGGCACGACCTGAGCCCACCCCATCCCGGCTACGTTACCAAACGCAAAGAAGCTCCGCCCGCGGGACGTACATCACCACTCCAGGCCCTCAAACCTCCGCTTTTAGCCGCTCCTCCTCTTTCTCCCCAAATGAAAGGTCTGCAAAGGGGAAGCTTGAATGGGTCGTGAAGAGCGGACCTGAAACACCGTCACCAGGCAGAACATGGCTGCTACGTGTCCTCCTGGGGCGGAAGTGCCTGCGACTAACCCGGAACTCCTGGACCATATTTCCCAGAATTCCGCGGGTAAACCTTTACAGCGAGACGTTACTGTAGCTGCAGTATATGGGGCTACACGAGTTTACGAGCTCTGGACTACATGTCCCAGAATGCAAGGGTGGGTGCGGGGGTGTCTACCGGCACGAGCTCTGGACTACATGTTTTCACTCTGGTTTTCACTTTCCGGAATCCCTGAGAAGGTCTCAGGCCGTCTTGCCGTTCTACTGTGTAGGCCTCAGAAGAGTGTAGATTCTGTTCATTGAAAGGCGTACAAACTCAGTCGAATTTTGGACGTCTTCAAGAGGCTAAGCGACATAAAAGCATTAACAGCCACGAAGGCTTCCTGGTAAACCCCAAAGAGTTTCACCATTGGAATAAGGGGAGAAGGAAACTGGGCTTTCTTTGGCAGGGACTGAAGCCAAACGCCAAAACACCTCATTCCCTGAAATTGTGTAAAGGTGAACGTGTTTTGTTAGCATCTTACAACCCGTGCAGAAGCAAGGGAAAATCCTTTCTAGAGACAGACATCAACATCCTAGGTCTCAAGTTATTTCTGTAATTATAAAATCTGTGACATTGCTATTTGACCAAGTGAACTTTAAGGGGAAGGAAAAAGCATTACTTGACATACGGAGGGACACTTCACAGTCATAAAAGTTTCAAATTCTCAGAAACTAATAACTTCAGCTGATACTTTATAAAGCAAACATTGACAGAACCATGAAGAGAAACATTCAAATTCATAATTGGATCTGGAGATTGGAACACATACATAGAGGGAAATGTTGAGCCTTAAAAGCATATATTAAAGTAGCAAGGGGGGCTTCCCTGGTGGCGCAGTGGTTGAGAGTCCGCCTGCCGATGCAGGACACATGGGTTCGTGCCCTGGTCCGGGAAGATCCCACACACCACGGAGCGGCTGGGCCCGTGAGCCATGGCCGCTGAGCCTGGGCGTCTGGAGCCTGTGCTCCGCAACGGGAGAGGCCACAACAGTGAGAGGCCCGCGTACAGCAAGGAAAACAAAAACAAAACAAAACAAAACAAATAAAGTAGAAAGGAAGTTGAAAATTGATTCAGAAAACATCCATTTCAGGAAATTAATAAATGAATAATAAAACTGAAGAAGGCAGATGGAAAAATATAAGATCAGATGAATGAAATACAAAAATAAAGTAGATCCCACACACACCCACAAAACAGAAATTAAAGAAACAAACAAAACAAACAAAAAAAGATCATCCATAGTATAAACAAAGATTTTTTCAAAAATATGTTCCAAATTCTTTCAGGAAAATATCCTCCAAGAACTATTCCTGACTTAAGCCAACATAGCACACAGGATTTCTTTCCACTACAAGGAAAGTGAAATCTTGGATATAGCATGATGAAATACGGTAACATGATTAAGTTTTATTTATTCACCTCCTGTTCCCTATGGCACCCTCCACTCCCTTCTCTACCCCGTAAGCTACCATTCTAATTTGTTTGATGTGTTTTCTTTTGGGTGTGTTCTTGTGCAAAATGTGCACTTGTGTATATTTTCAATTCATATAAATAATATTGTGTCATAAAATTCATTCTGGTGTTTATTTCCTTCATTCAGGAGTATATTTTTAAGATTCACCCATCCAGGCTTCCCTGGTGGCACAGTGGTTGAGAGTCTGCCTGCCGATGCAGGGGACGCGGGTTCATGCCCCAGTCTGGGAAAATCCCACATGCCGTGGAGCGGCTGGGCCCGTGAGCCATGGCTGCTGAGCCTGCACGTCCGGAGCCTGTGCTCCGCAGCGGGAGAGGCCACAGCAGCGAGAGGCCCACGTACCGCAGAAAAACAAACAAACAAACAAAAACATTCACCCTTCTATCTAATTTGTTTCATAGAGTTCCATTTTCTGCACCCACATTTTACCTGTACTCTTCCAACTGCCATGCCAATGATAATAAAATAAACATCTTCTTACATTTGTTTATAGACGTATCTGAGAATTTCTTTGGAATACATACCCGAGTGAAATTATTTCATAGCAAATATGTATACTTTAATAATATAGCCAGATTGACTTCCTGAACGGCTACACCAGTCCAGATTACCAAAGAGTTGCACATCAGGTTTTTGTGCAACCACTTACCTTCATTTGGACGACTCATCACCGTTTTGCTAGTGTATTAAATGTATAGTAGTATCTTGTTTTAGTTAAATTTCTCTGATTTCTAATAAGTTTGATCTTTTTTTCAAATGCTTGGTAGCTTCATCTATAAGTGTCTACTTAAAACTTTTGCCCCATTTTCTAATGTGGATGCTATCTTTTTCTTCCTCATTTCTATTACATATTCTGATTATTAATACCTTTTCAGTTTTACCAATTACAAGTATCCTTTCCTAATTGGGCACGTGTTTCTAAAATTTTTCTATTGTGTTCTTCATGGAATAGAAATCTTTAATTATAAGATAATAAACCAATAATTTCTTAATATCTGTGCTTCTGAAACTCCTCAGGTGAAAAAATATATTTCTACCTTTTAAAAATTAACTTTCTAGACTTATCTTTCACATGTAGGTCCTTTAAATATTTTGGAGTCTATTTATGTACATTTTATTACATGGGATCCACTTTTATTTTTCTCCAAGAGAAATTCTTAAAAATAGTGATATTCATGGCTTGAAGATTCAATATTACAAAGATATCAGTAATCCTCAAAATGATCTATAGGCTCAATCAAACCCCAATAAAAACATCAGCATTTTTTCCCTTGGAAATTGATGAGATGTTTACAAATATTATGTGGGAAAGCAAAGAGCTACAAGAAGAGCTGGGGGCTTCCCTGGTGGCGCAGTGGTTGAGAATCTGCCTGCTAATGCAGGGGACACGGGTTTGAGCCCTGGTCTGGGAAGATCCCACATGCCACGGAGCAACTAGGCCCGTGAGCCACGTACTGAGCCTGTGCGTCTGGAGCCTGTGCTCCCCAACAAGAGGCCGTGATAGTGAGGCCCACGCACCATGATGAGGAGTGGCCCCCACTTGCCACAACTAAAGAAAGCCCTCGCACAGAAACGAAGACCCAACACAGCAAAAATAAGTAAATAAACTCCTACCCCCAACATCTAAAAAAACATAAAAATAAAAAATAAAAGAAGAGCTGGGACAATCTGAAAGAAGAATGAAAAGAAAGATATTAGTCACATTAAACCTTACTATAAATCTACAATATAAGATAGTCTGGTGTTTGCTCAAGGATAGACAAGATAATAGACATCAAAATCCATGTTGAAACAGACATTATAACAACGTGTAAAAAGAAAACACTGCAGGGAGCTCCCTGGTGGTCTAGTGGTAAGGATTTGGCGCTTTCACTGTGGTGACCCTGGTTCAATCCCTGGTCAGGGAACTGAGATCCTGCAAGCCACGCAGCACGGCCAAAAGAAAAAAGAAAGAAAAGAAAACACTGCAGCAGAGAGGGGGAAGAACTCTTGTTAATACAGTTGATCCTTGAACTAGGGTTCAAGGGGGTTAGGGGTGCCAACCCTCTGCTAAGTTGAAAATCCAAGTATAACTTATAGCCAGTCCTCTGTACGTACATGGTTTCTCCATAATCGGCAATTCTGCATCTGAGGATTGAACCAACCTTGGATCGTGTAGTAGTGCAGTATTTACTATTCAAAAAAATCCTCGTATAAGTGCACTTGTGTAGTTTAAACCCATGTTGTCCAAGGGTCAACTATTGGTTCTCAGTCAGCTGGATATCCATATGGGAAAAATATTAATCATTACTGCATAGGATATAAAAATATAAATTCCAGAAGATCTGCAGACGTAAATTTGAAAAGTAAACAATGATGCTTTAGGAAAGAAACGTAAGATAACAGCCTTTTTGCCTTGGAGTAGGAAGAATTTCTTAAGACCAAAAAAATCACCAACTGTGAAAGAAAAAATTGAAAAATTGGACTATTTCAAAGTTAAGAAACACCGTAAACCCAAACGCAGCACTCTTGGGCCAAAAGTGAGAGAGATTTTAAAAACATCTATGGAATAAAAGACTCAGATGCATCCCTCATGCCCATGCATTCTTCAAGGGTCAACTGTATCTACCAAAGTTGAACATATACCCTATAACCCTTTGGTTCCACCCATAGAAATATCCCTCAAACAGGCGCACAAGGCACATTCTAGATTGCTCACATCACCACTAACTGTGATAGCCAAGAATGGGGAAGTACCCAATACCCACCAATAATGGGATTAATAAATAGATTTTGATATGTTTACACACTGCAATAATATCCACCAATGAAAATGAATCAACGGTATCCACTCCCATCAATATGGATAAATGTCATGGATATACTGTGGAGCAAATGAAGCCAACACAAAATAGCACCTATTACATGACTCCATTTATATCAAGTACAAAATAGGCTAAGTGAATCTACACCATTACAAATTAGTGGCTACCATATGGAAAGGAAGGTTACTAGAAAGAGCCAAAAAGGGATGCTTCTAGGGTTTGGGGTTTGTCCTGGTCCTCCAAGAACTAGACGGCAAAGTGCTGAGAAAGACTTTAATGAACAAATATTTCATTGGGGGAAACATCGGAGAGAAAATGGCAGGGAGCTCTGGAAGGCTGGCAGAACTATCAGCGCATAGTGCAAGTCTGACCCTGAGTGAAGATTTGGAAGAAAGATTTGGTAAATCATCCGAGACTGCCTTGTCATCTACGTAAAATCCTTCAAGGCTGTCAGAGTCCTTGAAAAAAGGTCACTGGACAGAGGAATCCTGGTCTCCAAGAAATGGCCTGCCTTAGGATCCCTGCTGTGCTGACCAGGAGCAATCAGGGGCAAGGCCGGCCTCCAGGCAAACGTGGTGATGGATTTAAGAGCAGCAGCTGGGACCTTTGGCCAGTTATGCTCCCTGTGGTCATAACTGTGAAACAGGAGACTCTCAACGTGGATGCTTCCTTGTGATAAGATCTCGTTGTTTATTTCTGTCAGAAATAATCCTGAAGCAACGTTGCGTCCTTCTCAGTATATCATACCCCAGAGATCTAAAACGTTCGTTTGTTCTGTTATTGATAATGTTCACCTCTTGGCTAAGGTAGTGTTCACCAAATTTATACCTACTGTACTTCTTGTTGTGATCAATACTTTGTGGAGAGATATTTGGGGTTTTGTAGCATCCTGCTCCTTGTAAACTTTCAACCAGTAGTTTTATAATTCATTGATTACTCTTGCCAGAACCTATCATTACTATGATGGTTGTAAATAATGATTTTTACATTACGTCATTCCTTCTATATGTTTATGGTTTGGCATTCTATTATGAGAGCCCTTCCTTCCCTCCCTTCCTCTTTTTTTATTCATATTCTGTATGATAATTATTTATTTTAGGGTCAAATTGCTCAGATTTACCCAGTGTGAGTCTCTTCAAGCTGGATCTTTTTACACGTCCCACCACTCTTTCCTACTTTCTGGCACAGTAAATTTTCTCCAGGATCATTCTACACTTTCCTTGCTCCAGCCCTGAAATAGAAACGTGGATATACATGGTATATACATCACATACACGTGTGTGTTTGTATATCCTCGCACTTCCATATCTACTTCTGTAAATACCTAGCACGTGCACTCACTCCCTCTCTCTCTCTACAGATGGGTGGACGGATGGATGGATGGGTAGACAGATCTGTATAAATAACTTATGGTCAGACTTCCATATCCGTGGTTCCTCTGTATCTGCAATTCTGCAACCATGGGTTCAACCAACCACAGATCATGTAGTACTGTAGTAATTACTATTAAAAAAAAAACCCTGCATATAAGTGGACCTGCCCAGTTCAAACCCATATTGTTCAAGGGTCAACTGTAACTTGCTAAATAAAGCCCTTTAACCAACTATATTGAAAATACCACCATTGGTCTGCATATGGAATGCCATCCAAACCTGCTTTGTCCTTACTGGTGCCACATCCAGAGGGTCCTCTGCTATTATGCTCAGTTCTCTCCTCATGTGCATCTTTTCAACAAGAGAAACTTTTTTTTTTAAACCTCCACAATGTAGGTATATCCACTTTTGTTTCTAGCTCCAGGATTTTCCCTCTCCCTATTATGGATCTGTAGTTAAAGCACAGCATAAATAATAAAGCTTCAACTGTTGAAACTCATGAATTTTTCTGTGTATGCAAAATAATCTGAGAACTGTTTTGTTTTTGAAATTGGCTTCCAGAGTTCATACCATAATTTTGATCTTATATGCCTTATGACAATATAGAACAATCATATGAGGTCTTAACTGCAAGGGATAATTATTTAATACTTTTTCAAATTCTATTAAAATAATTTCCTGCTTTGGCAATACCCACTATTCAATGAAAAAAATATAACATGAAGTTATAAAATGGAAAAATATCACAAAATGCTCCTTGCCTAGGAAAACCACTCTGGAAGAGTATCCCTTTACACATGATCTTATGCATGTACACATACATGTGTGCACATGCACACATACACAAACACTAACAAAGATTTATGGTTGATTATACTATGAAGGCTACAATCTGTGACCTCTCAAAGCCCATATTGTGTATCTCCTGCGATTATGATATGTCATAAATTTTTAAAATAAACTTTTTATTTAATTTATTTATTTTGGGCTGCATTGGGTCTTCGTTGCTGCGTGCGGGCTTTCTCTAGTTGCAGTGAGTGTGGGCTACTCTTCGTTGCGGCGCGCGGGCTTCTCATTGCAGTGGCTTCTCTTGTTGCGGAGCACAGGCTCTAAGCACGTAGGCTTCAGTTGTTGTGGCACACAGCCTCAGTAGTTGTGGCACACGGGCTTAGTTGCTCCACAGCATGTGGGATCTTCCTGGACCAGGGCTCGAACCCGTGTCCCCTGCATTGGCAGGCGAATTCTTAGCCACTGTACCACCAGGGAAGTCCCTGTCATCATTTCACCGGCTTCAGATTAATATAGGAATCTATCAAAACTCAAATTCTTACAGCTGTACACTAATTTCCATTAAAAAATTTAGTGACATCATTGATGTGGTGTTCATCTTTTTGGTATTTTAATCTCACAATCAATAACTTCCAATTATATGATTTCTAAATCAAAGAGATCTAATATATTCTGATATATATACTCCTTTCCTGAAACCATGCTTTACTGCAACCAATAGGGAAAAGCACATAAATGTCAGTCTTGTCTCAATAATACACTGGATAATTTTATCAGATTCCTACAAGTTTTCTGGGTATTTGCCTCATGGATGTGGGGGAAGAATATGGCATAGCCCCTACCTGAGAACTTTAGAAGAAATGCTACAATAATTAGAAGGCAAACATTCCAAAGTCTGGATGAAAATGCAGAGAATTAGAAATCAGTAAGTTCAAGGTCAACTAAAATTTTTTTTTCTAGGGACAAACAATTTTTGTGACACTTTCAAAGTGTTACAGTAAACCCTGCCTTAATATTGACAGACAAAAAATCAATTGTATACTACGCAGTTACTGTTGTTGCAAAGTTAATCATGTTTTTTCACTCTGTACCATCAGAAAAAAAAATCACAAGGTAGTTCAATTTCTACTGAACACAGTCCTTGGAAAACTAGACGGGGTCTCAAATAACCACCCAACTTGAGAACAGAGGCTGCGGGAGGCAAGGAGCCAGTTGCGATAGGCTAATAGCATATTAATATTGAAGATTGGGGGGCTTCCCTTCCCTGGTGGCGTAGTGGTTAAGAATCTGCCTGCCAATGCAGGGGACACGGGTTTGAGCCCTGGTCCAGGAAGATCCCACATGCTGCACAGCAGCTCAGCCGCGTGCCACAACTACTGAAGCCTGCACACCTAGAGCCCGTGCTCCACAAAGAGAAGCCACTGCAATGAGAAGCCCACACACTGCAATGAAAAGTAGCCCCCACTCACTGCAACTAGAGAAAGCCTGCGTGCAGCAATAAAGACCCAAGGCAGCCAAAAATAAATTAAAAAAATATATATTGCAGATTGGTTTTCTGCAGTGGTTTTCAGTATTTCAACAAAAGTTCATGTCCTGAATTAATTTTATTTTGCAGGTTTCCCCATCTGGATACAACTTTCATATATTATACATTTCCCCCTTTTGGTTTATTTAAAACACAAGTACTGAGCACACCTAAAAGCACTAGTCAATGATAAGGTTGTGTACATTCAGCAGCCAAGTCCCTGCCCTCATGGAGCGCACATTCTCATGGACATCAATTTTGACTAGCTCATCCTTACACTTTTGTTAAAGCCCAGACCAAACTCTTTTCCTTTCTAAGTGCTATCTCCTAAGTGACATCTGATAAATGTCAAAGTTCTGAATGCAGCCCTTACTGCACCACTCAGAAGGGATCTCTGCTGTGTGCTCTGCTGAACACTAGGATCTGTTTAGCTACTGCTTCAACACCAACTAAGTTAAAATACTTTCTCTCCTATGAGACCTGACGCTTGCAAGAATTCACGTTGCACGTGAGTTTTTTGAAAACAACATTTTGTAGAACTTCTATCCTCTGACAGTTCCTTGATGTTCTTACCACTCTCGCTGCTTTCATAAAATGTGTCCCCAGTATGCATTTTGTGATGACTTATAAGATTGGAGCACCAACTGAAGCTTTTACCACAGGTCTCACACTGGTAAGGTGTCTCCCCTGTATGAACTCGCCTGTGATACTGAAGCTGTGAAGACCGACTAAAGACTTTACCACACACATCACATCTGTACGGCTTCTCTCCAGTGTGGATGCTCTGATGAAGCTGAAGACTTGAGGCCTGACTGAAGTGCTTACCACGCTCCCCACACTTATATGGTTTCTCTCCTGTGGGGACCTTCTGATGCATGTCGAGGTTCAGGCTCCACATGAAGCCCTTCCCAGTGTCTTGGGAAAGTCACTTGGCCACTGTATTTATTTGTACTTATCTACACTTATCTGTCACTTGGGGGTTATAATTGTACCTGGTCCATGGGTACGTTGTACAAAAGATCTGAAAAGTAGTTACAAGAAACTGACACAGAGTAAGCACTCCACAGACATTGGCTATTAGCTATTGGAAATCTTTCTCCATGAAACAGATGACTTTATCAGTGGATGACTCGGTGGGAGACAGTGAATCACAGAATCACAGCATGTTGAAAGTGACCTAGTTCACACTCTTATGTGAAAAAAAGAAAAGTGTGCATGGGTAGAAAATGTCTGAAACTTTACCTAACAAATAGTTCATCATGTTAGCATTGAGGATTAGAATAAATCAGGAAAGGAGGAAAGAAAAACTTGAGTGTAATTCAATTTCTCTATCATTTGTGTTTCTACACTGAGACTCTGAATACACTGGAAGTGCAATTTTTTTTAATGTGGCGGGATAAAGGTTTTCAAGTGTTCCTGATCCATCCGAATCAGGAAGAAATAGAAAATATGAACAGACCAATCACAAGTACTGAAATTGAAACTGTGATAAAAAATCTTCCAACAAACAAAAGCCCAGGACCAGATGGCTTCACAGGCGAATTCTGTCAAGCATTTAGAGAAGAGCTAACACCTATCCTTCTGAAACTCTTCCAAAATATAGCAGAGGGAGGAACACTCCCAAACTCATTCTACGAGGCCACCATCACCTTGATACCAAAACCAGACAAGGATGTCACAAAGAAAGAAAACTACAGGCTAATATCACTGATGAACATAGATGCAAAAATCCTCAACAAAATACTAGCAAACAGAATCCAACAGCACATTAAAAGGATCATACACCATGATTAAGTCGGGTTTATTCCAGGAATGCAAGGATTCTTCAATATACGCAAATCAATCAACGTGATACACCATATTAACAAATTGAAGGAGAAAAACCATATGATCATCTCAATAGATGCAGAGAAAGCTTTCGACAAAATTCAACACCCATTTATGATAAAAACCCTGCAGAAAGTATGCATAGAGGGAACTTTCCTCAACATAATAAAGGCCATATATGACAAACCCACAGCCAGCATCGTCCTCAATGGTGAAAAACTGAAACCATTTCCACTAAGATCAGGAACAAGACAAGGCTGCCCACTCTCACCACTCTTATTCAACCTAGTTTTGGAAGTTTTAGCCACAGCAATCAGAGAAGAAAAGGAAATAAAAGGAATCCAAATCGGAAAAGAAGAAGTAAAGCTGTCACTGTTTGCAGATGACATGATACTATACATAGAGAATCCTAAAGATGCTACCAGAAAACTACTAGAGTTAATCAATGAATTTGGTCAAGTTGCAGGATACAAAATTAATGCACAGAAATCTCTGGCATTCCTATATACTAATGATGAAAAATCTGAAAGTGAAATCAAGGAAACACTCCCATTTACCATTGCAACAAAAAGAATAAAATATCTAGGAATAAACCTACCTAAGGAGACAAAAGACCTGTATGCAGAAAATTATAAGACACTGATGAAAGAAATTAAAGATGATACAAATAGATGGAGAGATGTACCATGTTCTTGGATTGGAAGAATCAACATTGTGAAAATGACTCTACTACCCAAAGCAATCTACAGATTCAATGCAATCCCTATCAAACTACCACTGGCATTTTTCACAGAACTAGAACAAAAAATTTCACAATTTGTATGGAAACACAGAAGACCCCGAATAGCCAAAGCAATCTTGAGAACGAAAAATGGAGCTGGAGGAATCAGGCTCCCTGACTTCAGACTATACTACAAAGCTACAGTAATCAAGACAGTATGGTACTGGCACAAAAACAGAAAGATAGATCAATGGAACAGGATAGAAAGCCCAGAGTTAAACCCACGGACATATGGTCACCTTATCTTTGATAAAGGAGGCAGGAATGTACAGTGGAGAAAGGACAGTCTCTTCAATAAGTGGTGCTGGGAAAACTGGATAGGGACATGTAAAAGTATGAGATTAGATCACTCCCTAACACCATACACAAAAATAAGCTCAAAATGGAATAAAGACCTAAATGTAAGGCCAGACACTATCAAACTCTTAGAGGAACACATAGGCAGAACACTCTATGACATAAATCACAGCAAGATCCTTTTTGATCCACCTCCTAGAGAAATGGAAATAAAGACAAAAATAAACACATGGGACCTAATGAAGTGCAGAGTTTAAAATGTCAATAATCGACAGGGAAACTGGAGACCATTTAAAACATTCATATTAAATCTCTCTAGAAAAGACATTAAAAGATCTCCAATCAAAATGTGAATTTTATAATAGACATGGTATGATACAATTTATAATAGATTGGTAGGAACCTTTCCATTTCACGGGAAAGCTTCAGCTGGGAAAAAGGAATTGTTCTTGAAAATGGGGCCTGTGCTATTGCAGACACTGTGCTCAACCTAGGTCCACCGAATGCTCTGATGTTATCACTGAGGTCACAGAATTCCACTGTGAGCCTGGCAACCTTGCAAACATAACAGCCCTGGTGAGCACTAGGCACTACTGCTGGTTCACCAAGTGGTACAAGTTTTTCAGCCATTTAGGAGACTTGACTATTTTTGTTTGTACTGAATCATTTCAACGGATTGCCCAAGAGCCAAGAAGGGCCAACCTGTAGGGAAGAGGAGGAGTTGGACATCTCTTGAGGCATCTTCTAAGGGAGACTTCTAGTTGGTACGATGGAACGGCGACAAAAGAGGAAACATCTGGAAAATGAAGAGTCCCAGGAAACTGCCGAGAACGGAGGAGGTATGTGGGGGGCAACTTGTCTGGGGCACATGGGTTTCTGCCAAACTGAAGCTTCTCTAGGAAGCGGGGGACTGAGAACGTGTCACCTGTGAAGCAGGGAGCGAGAGACCTTGTCTCACTGATGCTGCCGTATCTATCCGGAGGGTCCCTGTGGTGTGAGACGGCACAGAACGGCCAGATGCCCCCTGGGAGATGGGAGGTCAGCTCCGCTGGTCTGAGGACTCTCTCCTGGGGCAGCCGGGCCTGGAGCTTTGTCGGACTCACAGCAGGCTGCATCCTGCTTGCACAGACCTAGAGGTGCAGCTTTTCTCAGTCCCCGATTTCTCTCTTATGCTCTTGGATCTTTCCTAGGGGTCATGAGGTGGGGGATGTGAAGGATGCAAGGATGCTGAGAGAGACCCATGAGTTGCTTGGCCTCTTTTACCAAAGTGGAAAGAGAAGCCCCATGAGTTGAAGGCCCTGTTGAAAAATATCTTGACAAGTGGAATGCACTTTGAAAGAAGATTGTTTGTCTAGGGATGGTGTCATATTGAAAGCAAGGAGATTTTATTCCTTCAACAGGAAGAATTTCCCAAAGGAGATCAAGGGAAGGGAGGGGTTTTCCAGAGACTGAGACCACGTGAGCGGGGGTGAGAAATGGCCTCAGGGTCCTGCGGGGAGCTCTGAGAGCCACGGGCCACGTGGTGCCTGCGTGCATTAAATGTAGGCGAGTAGCTTGCCCTGGGAGAGGGGTGGTCACCCCAGAGCTCCAGCTAGAGGCCTCTGCCCCAGATTAGAGCCCAGTAGCTCCTACCAGGCTCAGGGCCCTGGAGACTGTAGGATGGGCCCTGGGAATGGAGCTCTAGACAGCAGGCAGATTTCCAGGCAGTGGCTGGGACAGGCTGGGGAAGGCAATGACTGCCCCTGACCATTCAGAATATTTTGCCCTATGTTCCTGTGAGCGTGTGTGTGTGAGTGTGTGTGTGTGTGTGTGTGTGTGTGTGTGTGTGGTAGTGCAGAGAAGAGCGAGATGAATGGGGGTAGAGTGCTTACCAGATATAAAGTCTGCGTGGTAAAGTTCTTGTCACCCTGCCTGGACCTGGCTGACACTCGGTGTACGTAAGAGTGTATACAGAATTCTTGTTAGGGGTGTTTTATGAGACAGTAACTCATACACCCATGTACACTCTGATACAGCAAAAATATCACACACCCTACATATAACTTATTTAGTAAACCACACAGAGCACATGGAGGTATATACACGCATCCCTCCTGTACTACATTCTCATACAACCCACCTGTATCACAATCCTCTCCTCCAACACCAAACGCTGGAGATGAGATATGTATATAGACACACACACTATATATATAGGACACACACACACACACACACACTATATATATATATATATATATATATATATATGTATCTCCACAACTCTCGCACAAACACAGCTAACTTCAGCCATCGCTAAATACCTCTGTAAGAACCATTCACGTGTCATACACACCACACTTGTAACACATTCTTGAGTAATGCCAGACCCGCTTTGTACAAACCACAGTAAACCACAGTCTCAGTAACCCATGTCAGGATTGCCAGAGAAAATATGGGCTATCCAGTTCAATTTGAATTCCAGATAAAGAACAAGTAATTTTGCAGTATCAGTATGTCCCAAATATTGTATGGGCCATACTTACACTAAAACTAAGTCAGGCCAAATACCGCAGGGGAATACTTACACTAAAAAATTATTCTGGGTTTATCTGAAACTGAAATTTAACTGGGTGCCTTGTATTCTTGTTCGCTAAGTCTGGCAACCCTTATATACTTACCACCAGGTGATGTATTATATATTTATTGTAGTTTTGTTTAGTGTGTGTCTTCCCCTACTAGAATGTGCAGCGTTACCAAAGACTACAACAATGGAAGAGTGCCGGATACACAGGAGTAGCTGCTTACGGAATCTTGGTGAATGAATGAATGAACACGCACCATAAATACAAGCCACACCATGTAATGAGGAATAGTTACATTTCCCAGAATTTCTGAATTGTGAACAGAAAAAATGCACACAAAGGCCACAGACACAGATAGACACGTTTGCACTGTGCTCCCCATGCCAACCCCACACTTACCACAGACTTAACTGATACACATCACTCACTCTTCCCACACACTCACAGTCACCACCGATGCCTACATTACCAACTAGACAGTGAGAGAATAAGTATTGATTGGAATTAAATCCTGGAGGATCCACTGGGAACCACACTCTCAACTGTGTGTATTCACTGCACCTGACACGTGTCACACACTCAGTAAATATTTGTGGACAGAGGACTGATGAACCCACCCTGAGCCTTTCATTCCTCCCTCAGGAATCTCGAAGTCACAAGAGGATCCCCCTCGGCTTGGATCCACTGTGGTGGCCCAAGGCTGCAGCCCAGGGGCAGTGGAGGTCTCCTCTGCCCCTAAATACTTCTTCTGTACTTCTACTCCGTGCAAGCTCAGCTACGCTGGTAAGGGTGCGGGGCTCCTCAGGTGAGGGGGTGCTTGGCTGTGAGGCAGGAGGCACACAGATCCCAGGGAGGCTGAGAGGAAATCCAGGGTCATCAGAGGTGATGAGGGCTCTGTGGAGGAGCCTGGGCAGGATGGCTGAGCTGTTCCGAGGGCGTGGATGCCAGCTGAGACTGGGGGTGCGGTGAGAATACTGGTAGTACTATGGTGGGGAAGTCAAGGAGCAGGGGCCGGAAAGGTCTGGGCTTGAGGTGGAGGGAAGAGGGACCAGATTAAGCATCTTCAGAGGAAAATGTAGGCTTTGTCTTTGCCTTTGCTTCCAGAGAAGGACAGATTTCTGCATCATACACCTCCAGCCTGAGAGCAGGACCATCCAGCTCAGGTCCACACAGCTCACACATACATCTGCCCTCCAGGCACAGCCCTTCTCACAGCACACATAAACCCCAAGCACCACAGCCCCATTCCACAAGAAATGCACCACCGATATTACCAAAATCACACTCCTTGTCATACACGCATCCAGCCGCATCCCTCACATACCACAGCCCTCACCACCATACTCCACACCCCTGTATACACACACCGCTCCAGTATCCCCCCCATGCACATGAAAAGCCTACAGATGACACCAGATACACCGCTCCATCCTACGGCCAACAGACACCAAGCTCTCAACATAGCTACGTCATGCAAATGTCCCTCTCTCGTCTACCACACCTGCTCCCTCAGCTTCCGGCACGGCCCATGCATGCTATTATGGTTTTAATTTCCTTTTTCAGCAATGCGGAGATTTCGAGACACTGCCTGGCCTACAGCACCCCTAGCCCAGGTTCAGGAAGAAGGGGAGACCGCTCCCCCATCACACTGTGTCTCCTCCTCACTCTCTTCACCCTGTAAGGACTATCTGCACCCAGACAAAGAGGAAAGGGGCATGAAAATATACTACATGCAGGTACAAGTGAACAAGGGTGTCGCTGTCTCCTGGAAGACAAAGAAACCCTTGGAGTTGCCTGAAAAGCAGCTGACGATAGAAGAAATGACCCTTCCTGAGGATGCGTGCACAGTAGGCACTTGCCCCTCTGATGTGTTCACCGAAAGCCTCCTGTCTGACAGTGAGCCCACTGGGGAGGAGAAAGGGTATGAGGAAATGGCAGAGCCAGGCAGCCCATCAGGGTCACCTGCCGTCGAGGAGACACCCAGGGCCAAGACACCGGACTGGATAGTGACCATGGAGACCGGCTACAAGTGCATGGCCTGCTGCCGGGTCTTCCCCACCTTGGAGATCCTCCAGCAGCACGTGAAGGGCGGCGTCCTGCAGGGCTTCAGCTGCCGTGTCTTTCATCTCAACATGGCCCAGTGGATGGGCAATGTGGAATCCGAGAGCACCCCTGAGGAGGAGGACGAGGAGGAGGAGGAGGAAGAGAAGCAAGAAGAAAAGGAGAATGAGGGAGAGCAGCCCACGGGGGAAGGCCCCAGCCCAAAGAGACCCCGCAGGCAGGGTCTTTTCTCTCCTTTGAGTTCCAAACAGCAACTGAGATTCATGGGACAGAAGATCCTGGAAGACGGTGTGGCCGTCCCTTGGAAGAGGTAAGGCTTGAGGCTGGCAGTCTTCTGAGCCTATGTCACGAGGGCCCAGAGGAGTCTAAGGGAAGGGGCCGCACACATGTGCTGGTTTACCTAATGGCTCTGCAGTTGCATCAAATGGGACACACCCAGCACTAACAAAGGCATTGACCTCTGTTGACGTAAACAAGAAGGTGGAGCCTTTTCCTAGGAGTTTTCTCAGGGTCTGCACGATGGACCTCAACTCTTAGAGGACGTACTGCCAGCAGCTCCTTCTCGGCAGAGAGAGCCAGGAGTGGTCTCAAGAGAGGACAGGGGCCCTTGCAGGACCAGAACTTTGAGGTCTGAGAGCCTTGGGCCTGAGCCGAGATCTCACCCTGACCACTGGACCGAGCCTTCTGTGACAAAGGGGAATATGAAAGAGAGTCACGTGGAAATGAGGTCCCCCGAGATATGGAAATGTTCCAGAACCTTCGTTGCGTGGTAGTTGATCTGGAGCCAAGCTCACTGTGGTGTGTGTGGCTCTGAGCATTAAGGCAATGCTGGAGGGTAACCCTGACCAGCAGAGCTTGGAGTGCTTCTTGTCTCTTCCTGTCCTACCTCATTTGTTTTATCCCTTCCAGGGAGAAGAAAGGACCCTCGGGAGAGTAGCAGACAGAATGCCGTGGTCTGAAGGAGGATGAAGGGACCGGCACTCAGTCTAACATCATATGACAATAGAAGCGTCCTATGCAATAAAGGGCATTTTCCAAACCTTTCCTGGAGCTTTTATTTAAGGACATTTTTCTATCTATGCATCTATCTGTCATCTACATCTGTATCTTTCAAGGTTTGTGAACAAGCTTTCACATAAGCACTAGAGACGTCCGCCAGCATTTTCCAGAAGAGGCCTGCAAATTGCTGGGGACTCCTCACAAATAGGGAACGGCCACAACCCCTGCCACACAGACTATGCGCGTGGCCCTCCTGACGTACTCCCACTCTCTCTCTGAATTTCCCAACGTCTGAGATGAGGGTGCTGGCTGGAGGCAATGATCACGTGCAGGCTGAATCTTCTCCAGATTCTGATTCTCTTCCTGGGCATATCGTCCTCAAGCACAGTCTCCATGTCCCTGGCCACACTGATCTCTCTCCTTCAGTCCTTCCCTCCCTCCCTCTCCTGCCTCCCAGTGCAGAGAATACTTTTTTGCATTTGAGACGACATTTATTTTTGGTTCACAGAATTCTCACCTGTTCTACTGTGGCCTCCGTTGTGAACATTCCAAAGCTGAGACTTTTCTGTTTTTCTCCCTCATTTCTGCTGAGTCTTTACCTTCCTAATGCAGTGAACTCAGAGTGCCTAGCTGACTGGATGGGGAAAAAGATCCAGGGAGCAAAGAGAAATAATAAAAGAATATATCAGTTAATTTTTCATAGTGTTATCCAACTACATATTTTTAAAATTTTGGAATAATATTAGGAATCTTCTCTTCGTAAAAAACTGAATTATCGGGCTTCCCTGGTGGAGCAGTGGTTAAGAATATGCCTGCGAATGCAGGGGTCATGGGTTTGAGCCCTGTTCTGGGAAGATCCCACGTGCCACGGAGTAACTAAGCCCGCGCGCCACAACTACTGAGCCTGCGCTCTAGAGCCCGTGCCACATCTACCGAGCCCACGTGCCACAACTACGGAAGCCTGCGTGCCTAGAGCCCTTGCTCCGCAACAAGAGAAGCCACTGCAATGAGAAGCCCGTGCACCAGAGCCAAGAGGAGCCCCCGCTCACTGCAACTAGAGAACGCCCGCTAGCAGCAACAAAGACCCAATGCAGCCCCAAATAAATTAATTAATTTTTAAAAATTGAATTAGTTTCAAGGGTACAATGTATAAAAGTACAATAAAAGCCCCCCTTCATAACCCCCCAACCCCACTCTCAAGATGGAATCAATATGCTGTGATACAATTTATAGTCGTAGTACTACTCCTCCTCCCACCACATCCGAAATCCTCTGAGCCCGGTGCAGCAGCTTCCTTTCACAATGCTAGGACCCTCCACAAGACACATGATAATCCCTTTGGACATTTCAAGGAGCGGCACCAAGGGAACAGTACCGGGGAAATGCCACTGACAGCTCAGAATATCCATGGCATTTCTAGAGCCTCGGCACTGCTCTCGCTCTGGGAATGAAGGTCCAAAAAGCACATCGGAGAATGTTCATAGTTGTAAACAAGCTCCACCTTTGAAACACAATCTACATAGAACCACATATACAAGCCTGCACGATGGATGAAGCCAAGGTCTCCTCCATGATTTCCCTTCTGACCACCTTATTGTCTCCTCAACCATAAAAGGTGAACTTGAAACTCAGGACCTTGCCTTGTCACCAGAAACATCCAAGCTTGGATCAGTCTTTCTAAGACCAGATACTTGCCCTCTGAACTATTAGAGACTTGTCACATACACACAGGTAGAACAGGATTATTTCTATCTACCTGGGGACCTGGAGTCTTTCACATTGCTCCTGTTAAAACTCTCACAACAGCAAAACTTTACCTACAAAGGGTTCAAGCTATGACACTCCCAACTTCCACAAACCTCCTCAGCTCTTGTGAGTCACATGCAGCCAATTCCAGGAATTGGAAACATGGTTGTGAGGATGAAACTGACTTTGGGGCTCCCCTTGGATATGGTCTTCCAGACTTACCAAAAGGCCATTAAGAGGAAGGTTTACCCCACCTCAGGGAAACCCGAGGCAGTACTTGCAGTCAAGGGCTGGCCATGGCTTCTGAGCTACATCCAAAAAGAACTTCATACTGTACCTGGATCTGCTGAAGCCATTTCTGACTGTCCGAGAGCCAGCATGTACCCCTCCTCAACTGCCTCCATTGTGGATCATCAGTAGGGCTGTCAGATTTAGTACATAAATATACAGGATACCCAGTTAAACTTGAACTTCACATGAATAATAAGTCATTATTTTTAGTATAAGTATAATCTATGAACTATTTGGGGCATACTTATCTTCAAAATGTACTCGTTGTTTTTCAAACATTCATATTTAACTAAACAGCCTATAATTTATCAGTCAACCCTACTCAGCAGAAATGATGGAGGCTCATAGAGATCCAGGAGACGCCTCAGCGCCTCCTCAGCTTTTATTTCTACGTCCTGGACAGCGAGCACGAACCTTCCACTCCGTCATTGGCTAGAATGGAGGATATTCTCTGTTTTAGAGCTTTTTTTTACTTGTCATTGTTATTATCTTCCTTATTTTAAAGAGATGTTTATTTTTTCCAAACTTAATAGCTCATCCAAAAGTATTTCAAAGTTCATTAGACAAGGGAAAAACAACATGGTTCTGAAAAGTGAAGGAAACCGCCTGGTGTTTAGTAAAGAAGTAGTAGGGAGATTGAAAAAGCCAAACTTAATAAGCAGATCTCTCCAAGGGTATTTTCAGAGCTTGATACCCTCCCACACCCTGAAAATATCATTACATCAAGAATGTAGAACTGCTAACCAAATGTAAGGCTCCCATATGATTCTATCAAACTGAGGATGCTTCTTTACTAAGCAGTGAGCACACTTGCTGCCCCAGGGACCTTGGCAGTTGCAACGTAGGGCTCTTCCCTTTGGGATGGAAACAGCAAGTTTTCCTGTGGTCTACACGCTGGCCCCCAAAATACTACACTCCCAATACTTGTCAACTTTAAGTATTTTCCTACATATCTCCATTTTTCTGTTACTATTTGGACTACATCCTAGACTTGACACTACATAAATTGCATTCAAGAAGCTATTTTTAAAAGTTGGTAGGAAACCTTAAATCTATGGCTTGCAGTCCCTGGCTTACTTTCATCCAGGTGCGTAAGGGTTTTCAAAAGTAGTCAGGTTAGTTACCCCATATCACAGCCCCACGCTTGTGTCACAGATATAAAAATGAAACATGATATTTAAGGTTTTAGTTGCCAAATCATCAAGCCTCCCAGACAGAGGCAATAGAGCAAAATGATTACAGAGGCATGGATTTTGATTTGCTCCAGCGTATTGGGCAAGTCACTTGGCCTCTGTATTTATTTGTACTTATCTGCACTTATCTGTCACTTGGGGGTCATAATTGTACCTGGTCCATGGGTACGCTGTACAAATGATCTGTAAAGTAGTTACAAGAAACCGACACAGAGTAAGCACTCCACAGACATTGGCTATTAGCTATTGGAAATAGTTCTCCGTGAAACAGATGACTTTATCAGTGGATGACTCGGTGGGAGACAGTGAATCACAGAATCGCAGCATGTTGAAAGTGACCTAGTTCACACTCTTATGTGAAAAAAAGAAAAGTGTGCATGGGTAGAAAATGTCTGAAACTTTACCTAACAAATAGTTCATCCTGATAGCACTGAGGATTAGAATAAATCAGGAAAGGAGGAAAGAAAAACTTGAGTGTAATTCAATTTCTCTATCATTTGTGTTTCTACACTGAGACACTGAATACACTGGAAGTGCAATTTTTTTTTAATGTGGAGGGATAAAGGTTTTCAAGTTTTCCTGATCCATCCGTATTATTATCTCAGAATTGCTGGCAGTTCTTGCCATCTTCGGATCTACACCCATGTGAGTCAGTGGGCCATTCTGGACGGAGGAGATAATAGAGCAGAAGTGAAGTGAGAGGAAAGGAGAGAAAAGATTTTCTCTTTTCTCTTCAAAGAGGAAAGGTCTTTGGAATGGGAACAACTCACAACCAAACTTTGGGGAAAGGATGTGATGGAAAATGAGACAAACATCCTACCCCTGTGATGAGAAGGGTTCCCTGGGCTCGATGGAGGGAGGTCACAGGTGGCTGGACAAGGAAACCAACTAGGGAGAAACACACACAAGTGCAGGGCAAACACCCTGAGGCCACTCAGCCTGACTCCATGCAAACATGTGTCCAGCAGACAGCCCTTCACCTGTGGCTCCCCAGCAAGACAGGTAACTCGGGGGTGCCAACTCATTCTGAGTCCATTATGCCTGGCCATTCATAAACCGCTGTCTAACGTGTGAGGAATAAACTCTCAATGTTTATGAGGAAACTGGGGAAGGAGATTGAAAGGTTACTTAAACGGAAAAAAAAGAAGTTCAGGATGGCAGGATGGTAGAGAGACAAGAAAAAGACCTTAAAAGATAGAAAGGATTTGCCAAAGAAGAGAAAGAAAAAGAAATGATTCCAAATGGGTTAACCTGCAGCTAGGAAGTTAAGGAAGATTATTGATGGGTGAAGACTATGGAATAAAGTGAATAAAATTTCTCAGAAGTTGCTGAGACTATGGTAAGAATCATGATTATCAAATTATGAATTGGCTGCAATGGCATTCTAGGGGGACACTAGGAAGGGGAAGCAAATGTTCCTGAGATGACAGTAGCAGGTGGAAAGTTGTTTCAGGGGAAGATCAGTCTTGCAGAGGGTGTATCAGAGGAGGGCAAGTGTGAGCAAGCAAGGAAATACTAAGTGTATATGGTTCCTTCACTGAGTGCACCCAGCCCCGCGGTCAGCCTTGAGAACAAGCAGGACTTCAGGTACTGGAGCTACATTTCAGTCATCAAGACTTGAGAAGACACCCTTAACTCAGGTCTTCTCTTCAAACTCCATCTTTCCTTCTTGACCTTCATTTGGCCTCTTCCCTTACCCTCCAGCTGTGGACTGAGGCCACAGAGCAAGATGGGTCACTAGTGTCCTCCATCCCCTGGCGACTGTGGTTCACATCAGTGGAGTACCAAAGGCAATAACCAAGTAACAGACACAAGAGTGTATGAAGAAGAAGAGATTCTGATAAGGCTTTCTGTGACAGTGTGGGCCAAGTCGGCTCTATATGGCTGGTATCACGTGAATTATGAGCAGCCTTAGGGGAGAAGTTCTCAGAAGGCAGAGCCTGGCTCTCGAGAGGCTCTGCGTGCTCACAGCCCACTCCAAGACCTCAGTTACAGCTTCGGCCCCCAATATCTCTCCCTCTGCCTGCTCACAGTTTTTGAAGTCTTCTTTCCTCCACATTTCTCTTGAGAGGTGGAGGAGGAAGATGAGCTTCAGGCCAGCTCAGACTCCCCTGGGATCCCAGCAGGATGCCTATCATTAACCTCCCACCTTCTAGGAAGCTCCTAAGATCTTCACATTTGGGGCAGTTCTCATTTCAGCTGTGCTTCAAATTGCTGGCTGGAGACGGCCTGTTGGAAGGTGGCTAAAAGCAAGTAGCAATCCTTCGGGCAGCCTGGCCCTTCTCGACTGTCAGACATCTTCAGGGATATTCTAGGAAATATTGTTTGTTCTAGAGAAGGGAGGGAAACAATCCAATTGTCCAATAATGCTTGAATGGAAAATAAATGATGCTATATGCATGTGATCACATAATATCAAACAGTCAAAAATCAAAGACCTAGATCTCTATGGATTCACGTGGATAAATCTTGAAAACATAATATTGATTGAAAGAAAATAAGATAAAGAACGTTAGATTGTGATAACAGGTGTGTAAGTATTTAAATATTTAAATCAATTCAACATATTGCTTCTATATATATAGATGTAAGAAAATAAACTTTATCCAAAGAACACATTATTTACATTTAATATGCTCATTTATCTAGGAGACCCAAAAGAACCCACAGATAAACTAGCAGGAACTAATAACACGGTTCAACAAGGCACACACATACAAGATCAATAAATTTAAAAAAATAAAAAATAAAAAAAAATAAATTTTAAAAATCAATCAGGCTCCTCTACAGTGGTGATAACAAATTAGAAACTGTAAAAGAAAATAAGAAAAAAAGAAGATCTAAAAATTGTCACAAGAGCCATATAAATTATTTAGAGCTAAGCATACGTAGAAGGCAATATAACTAACAAACTGAGTACGAAAGACTGTTGTTACTTAATGAGAACAGACCCTCTTCTTAAGGAGCAGATCAGTAAGTGAGAGTGAATCAAAGAAACACAGCATTTGAAAAGTCAGCTAGTCCAAGCCTCTTGATCGCACATACAGAAGCTGAAGCCCAGATAGGTTGAGTTACTTGCTAAAGGGCCCAATGTCCTGACTCAAGGACTAGCATTTTTCACTCAGTCGCAAGACACAATCAACTGCAGTAACTTGGAAAGAGATGGGGAAAAAATGAAGAAATCAATTATATAGTTCCTCATCTTTAAGTACAGAAATAGCTGTGACAAAATTACACGTATTGAGGGAAAATTGAAGTGCAGAGTTTAAAATGTCAATAATCCACAGGGAAACTGGAGACCATTTAAAATATTCATATTAAATCTCTCTAGAAAAGACATTAAAAGATCTCCAATCAAAATGTGAATTTTATAATAGACATGGTATGATACAATTTATAATAGATATGGTAGGAACCTTTCCCTTTCACGGGAAAGCTTCGGCTGGGAAAAAGGAATTGTTCTTGAAAATGGGGCCTGTGCTACTGCAGACACTGTGCTCAACCTAGGTCCACCGAATGCTCTGATGTCATCACTGAGGTCACAGAATTCCGCTGTGCGCCTGGCAACCTTGCAAACATAACAGCCCTGGTGAGCACTAGGCACTACTGCTGGTTCACCAAGTGGTACAAGTTTTTCAGCCATTTAGGAGACTTGACTATTTTTGTTTGTATTGAATCATTTCAACGGATTGCCCAAGAGCCAAGAAGGGCCAACCTGTAGGGAAGAGGAGGAGTTGGACATCTCTTGAGGCATCTTCTAAGGGAGACTTCTAGTTGGTACGATGGAATGGCGACAAAAGAGGAAACATCTGGAAAATGAAGAGTCCCAGGAAACTGCCGAGAACGGAGGAGGTATGTGGGGTCAACTTGGCTGGGCACATGGGTTTCTGCCAAACTGAAGCTTCTCTAGGAAGCGGGGGACTGAGAACGTGTCACCTGTGAAGCAGGGAGCGAGAGACCTTGTCTCACTGATGCTGCCGTATCTATCTGGAGGGCCCCTGTGTTGTGAGACGGCACAGAATGGCCAGATGCCCCCTGGGAGATGGGAGGTCAGCTCCGCTGGTCTGAGGACTCTCTCCTGGGGCAGCCGGGCCTGGAGCTTTGTCGGACTCACAGCAGGCTGCATCCTGCTTGCACAGACCTAGAGGTGCAGCTTTTCTCAGTCCCCGATTTCTCTCTTATTCTCTTGGATCTTTCCCTGGGGTCATGAGGTGGGGGATGTGAAGGATGCAAGGATGCTGAGAGAGACCCATGAGTTATTTGGCCTCTTTTACCAAAGTGGAAAGGGAAGCCCCATGAGTTGAAGGCCCTGTTGAAAAATATCTTGACAAGTGGAATGCACTTTGAAAGAAGATTTTGTCTAGGGATGGTGTCATATTGAAAGCAAGGAGGATTTATTCCTTCAACAGGAAGAATTTCCCAAAGGAGATCAAGGGAAGGGAAGGGTTTTCCAGAGATTGAGACCACGTGAGCGGGGGTGAGAAATGGCCTCAGGGTCCTGCGGGGAGCTCTGAGAGCCACGGGCCACGTGGTGCCTGCGTGCATTAAATGTAGGCGAGTAGCTTGCCCTGGGAGAGGGGTGGTCACCCCAAAGCTCCAGCTAGAGGCCTCTGCCCCAGATTGGAGCCCAGTAGCTCCTACCAGGCCCAGGGCCCTGGAGACTGTAAGATGGGCCCTGGGAATGGAGCTCTAGACAGCAGGCAGATTTCCAGGCAGTGGCTGGGACAGGCTGGGGAAGGCAATGACTGCCCCTGACCATTCAGAATATTTTGCTCTATGTTCCTGTGTGTGTGTGGGTGTGTGAGAGTGTGTGTGTGTGTGTGTGTGTGTGTGTGTGTGGTAGTGCAGAGAAGAGCGAGATGAATGGGGTTAGAGTGCTTACCAGATATAACGTCTGCGTGGTAAAGTTCTTGTCACCCTGCCGGGACCTGGCTGAAACTCGGTGTACGTAAGAGTGTATACAGAATTCTTGTTAGGGGTGTTTTATGAGACAGTAACTCATACACCCATGTACACTCTGATGCAGCAAAAATATCACACACCCCACATATAACTTCCTTAGTAAACCACACACAGCACATGGAGGTATATACACAGATCCCTCCTGTACTACGTTCTCATACAACCCACCTGTATCACAATCCTCTCCTCCAACACCAAACGCTGGAGATGAGATATGAATATAGACACACACACTATATATATAGGACACACACACACACACACACTATATATATATATATATATATATATATATATATATATATATGTATCTCCACAACTCTCGCACAAACACAGCTAACTTCAGCCATCGCTAAATACCTCTGTAAGAACCATTCACGTGTCATACACACCACACTTGTAACACATTCTTGAGTAATGCCAGACCCGCTTTGTACAAACCACAGTAAACCACAGTCTCAGTAACCCATGTCAGGATTGCCAGAGAAAATATGGTCTATCCAGTTCAATTTGAATTCCAGATAAACAACAAGTAATTTTGCAGTATCAGTATGTCCCAAATATTGTATGGGCCATACTTACACTAAAACTAAGTCAGGCCAAATACCGCATGGGAATACTTACACTAAAAAATTATTCTGGGTTTATCTGAAACTGAAATTTAACTGGGTGCCTTGTATTCTTGTTCGCTAAGTCTGGCAACCCTTATATACTTACCACCAGGTGATGTATTATATATTTATTGTAGTTTTGTTTAGTGTGTGTCTTCCCCTACTAGAATGTGCAGCGTTACCAAAGACTACAACAATGGAAGAGTGCCGGATACACAGGAGTAGCTGCTTACTGAATCTTGGTGAATGAATGAATGAACACGCACCATAAATACAAGCCACACCATGTAATGAGGAAAAGTTACATTTCCCAGAATTCCTGAATTGTGAACAGAAAAAATGCACACAAAGGCCACAGACACAGATAGACACGTCTGCACTGTGCTCCCCATGCCAACCCCACACTTACCACAGACTTAACTGATACACATCACTCACTCTTCCCACACACTCACAGTCACCACCGACGCCTACATTACCAACTAGACAGTGAGAGAATAAGTATTGATTGGAATTAAATCCTGGAGGATCCACTGGGAACCACACTCTCAACTGTGTGTATTCACTGCACCTGACACGTGTCACACACTCAGTAAATATTTGTGGACAGAGGACTGATGAACCCACCCTGAGCCTTTCATTCCTCCCTCAGGAATCTCGAAGTCACAAGAGGATCCCCCTCGGCTTGGATCCACTGTGGTGGCCCAAGGCTGCAGCCCAGGGGCAGTGGAGGTCTCCTCTGCCCCTAAATACTTCTTCTGTACTTCTACTCCGTGCAAGCTCAGCTACGCTGGTAAGGGTGCGGGGCTCCTCAGGTGAGGGGGTGCTTGGCTGTGAGGCAGGAGGCACACAGATCCCAGGGAGGCTGAGAGGAAATCCAGGGTCATCAGAGGTGATGAGGGCTCTGTGGAGGAGCCTGGGCAGGATGGCTGAGCTGTTCCGAGGGCGTGGATGCCAGCTGAGACTGGGGGTGCGGTGAGAATACTGGTAGTACCATGGTGGGGAAGTCAAGGAGCAGGGGCCGGACAGGTCTGGGCTTGAGGTGGAGGGAAGAGGGACCAGATTAAGCATCTTCAGAGGAAAATGTAGGCTTTGTCTTTGCCTTTGCTTCCAGAGAAGGACAGAGTTCTGCATCATACACCTCCAGCCTGAGAGCAGGACCATCCAGCTCAGGTCCACACAGCTCACACATACATCTGCCCTCCAGGCACAGCCCTTCTCACAGCACACATAAACCCCAAGCACCACAGCCCCATTCCACAAGAAATGCACCACCGATATTACCAAAATCACACTCCTTGTCATACACGCATCCAGCCGCATCCCTCACATACCACAGCCCTCACCACCATACTCCACACCCCTGTATACACACACCACTCCAGTATCCCCCCCACGCACATGAAAAGCCCACAGATGACACCAGATACACCGCTCCATCCTACGGCCAACAGACACCAAGCTCTCGACATAGCTACGTCATGCAAATGTCCCTCTCTCGTCTACCACACCTGCTCCCTCAGCTTCCAGCACGGCCCATGCATGTTATTATGGTTTTAATTTCCTTTTTCAGCAATGCGGAGATTTCGAGACACTGCCTGGCCTACAGCACCCCTAGCCCAGGTTCAGGAAGAAGGGGAGACCGCTCCCCCATCACACTGTGTCTCCTCCTCACTCTCTTCATCCTGTAAGGACTATCTGCACCCAGACAAAGAGGAAAGGGGCATGAAAATATACTACATGCAGGTACAAGTGAACAAGGGTGTCGCTGTCTCCTGGAAGACAAAGAAACCCTTGGAGTTGCCTGAAAAGCAGCTGACGATAGAAGAAATGACCCTTCCTGAGGATGCGTGCACAGTAGGCACTTGCCCCTCTGATGTGTTCACCGAAAGCCTCCTGTCTGACAGTGAGCCCACTGGGGAGGAGAAAGGGTATGAAGAAATGGCAGAGCCAGGCAGCCCATCAGGGTCACCTGCCGTCGAGGAGACACCCAGGGCCAAGACACCGGACTGGATGGTGACCATGGAGATCGGCTACAAGTGCATGGCCTGCTGCCGGGTCTTCCCCACCTTGGAGATCCTCCAGCAGCACGTGAAGGGCGGCGTCCTGCAGGGCTTCAGCTGCCGTGTCTTTCATCTCAACATGGCCCAGTGGATGGGCAATGTGGAATCCGAGAGCACCCCTGAGGAGGAGGACGAGGAGGAGGAGGAGGAAGAGAAGCAAGAAGAAAAGGAGAATGAGGGAGAGCAGCCCACGGGGGAAGGCCCCAGCCCAAAGAGACCCCGCAGGCAGGGTCTTTTCTCTCCTTTGAGTTCCAAACAGCAACTGAGATTCATGGGACAGAAGATCCTGGAAGACGGTGTGGCCGTCCCTTGGAAGAGGTAAGGCTTGAGGCTGGCAGTCTTCTGAGCCTATGTCACGAGGGCCCAGAGGAGTCTAAGGGAAGGGGCCGCACACATGTGCTGGTTTACCTAATGGCTCTGCAGTTGCATCAAATGGGACACACCCAGCACTAACAAAGGCATTGACCTCTGTTGACGTAAACAAGAAGGTGGAGCCTTTTCCTAGGAGTTTTCTCAGGGTCTGCACGATGGACCTCAACTCTTAGAGGATGTACTGCCAGCAGCTCCTTCTCGGCAGAGAGAGCCAGGAGTGGTCTCAAGAGAGGACAGGGGCCCTTGCAGGACCAGAACTTTGAGGTCTGAGAGCCTTGGGCCTGAGCTGAGATCTCACCCTGACCACTGTACCTAGCCTTCTGTGACAAAGGGGAATATGAAAGAGAGTCACGTGGAAATGAGGTCCCCCGAGATATGGAAATGTTCCAGAACCTTCGTTGTGTGGTAGTTGATCTGGAGCCAAGCTCACTGTGGTGTGTGTGGCTCTGAGCATTAAGGCAATGCTGGAGGGTAACCCTGACCAGCAGAGCTTGGAGTGCTTCTTGTCTCTTCCTGTTCTACCTCAGTTGTTTTATCCCTTCCAGGGAGAAGAAAGGACCCTCGGGAGAGTAGCAGACAGAATGCCGTGGTCTGAAGGAGGATGAAGGGACCGGCACTCAGTCTAACATCATATGACAATAGAAGCGTCCTATGCAATAAAGGGCATTTTCCAAACCTTTCCTGGAGCTTTTATTTAAGGACATTTTTCTATCTATGCATCTATCTGTCATCTACATCTGTATCTTTCAAGGTTTGTGAACAAGCTTTCACATAAGCACTAGAGACGTCCGCCAGCATTTTCCAGAAGAGGCCTGCAAATTGCTGGGGACTCCTCACAAATAGGGAACGGCCACAACCCCTGCCACACAGACTATGCGCGTGGCCCTCCTGACGTACTCCCACTCTCTCTCTGAATTTCCCAACGTCTGAGATGAGGGTGCTGGCTGGAGGCAATGATCACGTGCAGGCTGAATCTTCTCCAGATTCTGATTCTCTTCCTGGGCATATCGTCCTCAAGCACAGTCTCCATGTCCCTGGCCACACTGATCTCTCTCCTTCAGTCCTTCCCTCCCTCCCTCTCCTGCCTCCCAGTGCAGAGAATACTTTTTTGCATTTGAGACGACATTTATTTTTGGTTCACAGAATTCTCACCTGTTCTACTGTGGCCTCCGTTGTGAACATTCCAAAGCTGAGACTTTTCTGTTTTTCTCCCTCATTTCTGCTGAGTCTTTACCTTCCTAATGCAATGAACTCAGAGTGCCTAGCTGACTGGATGGGGAAAAAGATCCAGGGAGCAAAGAGAAATAATAAAAGAATATATCAGTTAATTTTTCATAGTGTTATCCAACTACATATTTTTAAAATTTTGGAATAATATTAGGAATCTTCTCTTCATAAAAAACTGAATTATCGGGCTTCCCTGGTGGAGCAGTGGTTAAGAATATGCCTGCGAATGCAGGGGTCATGGGTTTGAGCCCTGTTCTGGGAAGATCCCACGTGCCACGGAGTAACTAAGCCCGCGCACCACAACTACTGAGCCTGCGCTCTAGAGCCCGTGCCACATCTACCGAGCCCACGTGCCACAACTACGGAAGCCTGCGTGCCTAGAGCCCATGCTCCGCAACAAGAGAAGACACTGCAATGAGAAGCCCGTGCACCAGAGCCAAGAGGAGCCCCCGCTCACTGCAACTAGAGAACGCCCGCTAGCAGCAACAAAGACCCAATGCAGCCCCAAATAAATTAATTAATTTTTAAAAATTGAATTAGTTTCAAGGGTACAATGTATAAAAGTACAATAAAAGCCCCCCTTCATAACCCCCCAACCCCACTCTCAAGATGGAATCGATATGCTGTGATACAATTTATAGTCGTAGTACTACTCCTCCTCCCACCACATCCGAAATCCTCTGAGCCAGGTGCAGCAGCTTCCTTTCACAATGCTAGGACCCTCCACAAGACACATGATAATCCCTTTGGACATTTCAAGGAGCGGCACCAAGGGAACAGTACCGGGGAAATGCCACTGACAGCTCAGAATATCCATGGCATTTCTAGAGCCTCGGCACTGCTCTCGCTCTGGGAATGAAGGTCCAAAAAGCACATCGGAGAATGTTCATAGTTGTAAACAAGCTCCACCTTTGAAACACAATCTACATAGAACCACATATACAAGCCTGCACGATGGATGAAGCCAAGGTCTCCTCCATGATTTCCCTTCTGACCACCTTATTGTCTCCTCAACCATAAAAGGTGAACTTGAAACTCAGGACCTTGCCTTGTCACCAGAAACATCCAAGCTTGGATCAGTCTTTCTAAGACCAGATACTTGCTCTCTGAACTATTAGAGACTTGTCACATACACACAGGTAGAACAGGATTATTTCTATCTACCTGGGGACCTGGAGTCTTTCACATTGCTCCTGTTAAAACTCTCACAACAGCAAAACTTTACCTACAAAGGGTTCAAGCTATGCCACTCCCAACTTCCACAAACCTCCTCAGCTCTTGTGAGTCACATGCAGCCAATTCCAGGAATTGGAAACATGGTTGTGAGGATGAAACTGACTTTGGGGCTCCCCTTGGATATGGTCTTCCAGACTTACCAAAAGGCCATTAAGAGGAAGGTTTACCCCACCTCAGGGAAACCCGAGGCAGTACTTGCAGTCAAGGGCTGGCCATGGCTTCTGAGCTACATCCAAAAAGAACTTCATACTGTACCTGGATCTGCTGAAGCCATTTCTGACTGTCCGAGAGCCAGCATGTATCCCTCCTCAACTGCCTCCATTGTGGATCATCAGTAGGGCTGTCAGATTTAGTACATAAATATACAGGATACCCAGTTAAACTTGAACTTCACATGAATAATAAGTCATTATTTTTAGTATAAGTATAATCTATGAACTATTTGGGGCATACTTATCTTCAAAATGTACTCGTTGTTTTTCAAACATTCATATTTAACTAAACAGCCTATAATTTATCTGTCAACCCTACTCAGCAGAAATGATGGAGGCTCATAGAGATCCAGGAGACGCCTCAGCGCCTCCTCAGCTTTTCTTTCTACGTCCTGGACAGCGAGCACGAACCTTCCACTCCGTCATTGGCTAGAATGGAGGATATTCTCTGTTTTAGAGCTTTTTTTACTTGTCATTGTTATTATCTTCCTTATTTTATTTTTTTATTTATTTATTTATTTTTTTTTTTGCGGTATGTGGGCCTCTCACTGTTGTGGCCTCTCCCGTTGTGGAGCATAGGCTCCGGACGCACAGGCCCAGCGGCCATGGCTCACAGGCCCAGCCGATCCACGGCATGTGGGATCTTCCCAGACCGGGGCACGAACCCGTTTCCCCTGCATCGGCAGGCGGACTCTCAACCACTGCGCCACCAAGGAAGCCCTATCTTCCTTATTTTAAAGAGATGTTTATTTTTTCCCAAACTTAATAGCTCATCCAAAAGTATTTCAAAGTTCATTAGACAAGGGAAAAACAACATGGTTCTGAAAAGTGAAGGAAACCGCCTGGTGTTTAGTAAAGAAGTAGTAGGGAGATTGAAAAAGCCAAACTTAATAAGCAGATCTCTCCAAGGGTATTTTCAGAGCTTGATACCCTCCCACACCCTGAAAATATTATTACATCAAGAATGTAGAACTGCTAACCAAATGTAAGGCTCCCATATGATTCTATCAAACTGAGGATGCTTCTTTACTAAGCAGTGAGCACACTTGCTGCCCCAGCGACCTTGGCAGTTGCAACGTAGGGCTCTTCCCTTTGGGATGGAAACAGCAAGTTTTCCTGTGGTCTACACGCTGGCCCCAAAAATACTACACTCCCAATACTTGTCAACTTTAAGTATTTTCCTACATATCTCCATTTTTCTGTTACTATTTGGGCTACATCCTAGACTTGACACTACATAAATTGCATTCAAGAAGCTATTTTTAAAAGTTGGTAGGAAACCTTAAATCTATGGCTTGCAGTCCCTGGCTTACTTTCATCCAGGTGCATAAGGGTTTTCAAAAGTAGTCAGGTTAGTTACCCAGTATCACAGCCCCACGCTTGTGTCACAGATATAAAAATGGAACATGATATTTAAGGTTTTAGTTGCCAAATCATCAAGCCTCCCAGACAGAGGCAATAGAGCAAAATGATTACAGAGGCATGGATTTTGATTTGCTCCAGCGTCTTGGGCAAGTCACTTGGCCTCTATTTATTTGTACTTATCTGCATTTATCTGTCACTTGGGGGTCATAATTGTACCTGGTCCATGGGTACGCTGTACAAATGATCTGTAAAGTAGTTACAAGAAACCGACACAGAGTAAGCACTCCACAGACATTGGCTATTAGCTATTGGAAATAGTTCTCCGTGAAACAGATGACTTTATCAGTGGATGACTCGGTGGGAGACAGTGAATCACAGAATCACAGCATGTTGAAAGTGACCTAGTTCACACTCTTATGTGAAAAAAAGAAAAGTGTGCATGGGTAGAAAATGTCTGAAACTTTACACAACAAAGAGTTCATCATGTTAACTTGGAGGATTAGAATAAATAAGGAAAGGAGGAAAGAAAAACTTGAGTGTAATTCAATTCCTCTATCATTTTTGTTTCTACACTGAGACTCTGAATACACTGGAAGTGCAATTTTTTTTAATGTGGCGGGATAAAGGTTTTCAAGTTTTCCTGATCCATCCGTATTATTATCTCAGAATTGCTGGCAGTTCTTGCCATCTTCGGATCTACACCCATGTGAGTCAGTGGGCCATTCTGGACGGAGGAGATAATAGAGCAGAAGTGAAGTGAGAGGAAAGGAGAGAAAAGATTTTCTCTTTTCTCTTCAAAGAGGAAAGGTCTTTGGAATGGGAACAACTCACAACCAAACTTTGGGGAAAGGATGTGATGGAAATTGAGACAAACATCCTACACCTGTGATGAGAAGGATTCCCTGGGCTGGATGGAGGGAGGTCACAGGTGGCTGGACAAGGAAACCAACTAGGGAGAAACACACACAAGTGCAGGGCATACACCCTGAGGCCACTCAGCCTGACTCCATGCAAACTTGTGTCCAGCAGCCAGCCCTTCACCTGTGACTCCCCAGCAAGACAGGTAACTCGGGGGTGTCAACTCATTCTGAGTCCATTATGCCTGGCCATTCATAAACCGCTGTCTAACGTGTGAGGAATAAACTCTCAATATTTATGAGGAAACTGGGGAAGGAGATTGAAAGGTTACTTAAACGGAAAAAAAAGAAGTTCAGGAAGGCAGGATGGTAGAGAGACAAGAAAAAGACCTTAAAAGATAGAAAGGATTTGCCAAAGAAGAGAAAGAAAAAGAAATGATTCCAAATGGGTTAACCTGCAGCTAGGAAGTTAAGGAAGATTATTGATGGGTGAAGACTATGGAATAAAGCAAATAATATTTCTCAGAAGTTGCTGAGACTATGGTAAGAAGCATGATTATCAAATTATGAATTGGCTGCAATGGCATTCTAGGGGGACACTAGGAAGGGGAAGCAAATGTTCCTGAGATGACAGTAGCAGGTGGAAAGTTGTTTCAGGGGAAGATCAGTCTTGCAGAGGGTGTATCAGAGGAGGGCAAGTGTGAGCAAGCAAGGAAATACTAAGTGTATACGGTTCCTTCACTGAGTGCACCCAGCCCCGTGGTCAGCCTTGAGAACAAGCAGGACTTCAGGTACTGGAGCTACATTTCAGTCATCAAGACTTGAGAAGACACCCTTAACTCAGGTCTTCTCTTCAAACTCCATCTTTCCTTCTTGACCTTCATTTGGCCTCTTCCCTTACCCTCCAGCTGTGGACTGAGGCCACAGAGCAAGATGGGTCACTAGTGTCCTCCATCCCCTGGCGACTGTGGTTCACATCAGTGGAGTACCAAAGGCAATAACCAAGTAACAGACACAAGAGTGTATGAAGAAGAAGAGATCCTGATAAGGCTTTCTGTGACAGTGTGGGCCAAGTCGGCTCTATATGGCTGGTATCACGTGAATTATGAGCAGCCTTACGGGAGAAGTTCTCAGAAGGCAGAGCCTGGCTCTCGAGAGGCTCTGCGTGCTCACAGCCCACTCCAAGACCTCAGTTACAGCTTCGGCCCCCAATATCCCTCCCTCTGCCTGCTCACATTTTTTGAAGTCTTCTTTCCTCCACATTTCTCTTGAGAGGTGGAGGAGGAAGATGAGCTTCAGGCCAGCTCAGACTCCCCTGGGATCCCAGCAGGATGCCTATCATTAACCTCCCACCTTCTAGGAAGCTCCTAAGATCTTCACATTTGGGGCAGTTCTCATTTCAGCTGTGCTTCAAATTGCTGGCTGGAGACGGCCGGTTGGAAGGTGGCTAAAAGCAAGTAGCAATCCTTCGGGCAGCCTGGCCCTTCTCGACTGTCAGACATCTTCAGGGATATTCTAGGAAATGTTGTTTGTTCTAGAGAAGGGAGGGAAACAATCCAATTGTCCAATAATGCTTGAATGGAAAATAAATGATGCTATATGCATGTGATCAAATAATATCAAACAGTCAAAAATCAAAGACCTAGATCTCTATGGATTCACGTGGATAAATCTTGAAAACATAATATTGATTGAAAGAAAATAAGATAAAGAACGTTAGATTGTGATAACAGGTATGTAAGTATTTAAATATTTAAATCAATTCAACATATTGCTTCTATATATATAGATGCAAGAAAATAAACTTTATCCAAAGAACACATTATTTAAATTTAATATGCTCATTTATCTAGGAGACCCAAAAGAACCCACAGATAAACTAGCAGGAACTAATAAGACGGTTCAACAAGGCACACACATACAAGATCAATAAATTTTAAAAATCAATCAGGCTCCTCTACACTGGCGATAACAAATTAGAAACTGTAAAAGAAAATAAGAAAAAAAGAAGATCTAAATATTGTCACAAGAGCCATATATGTTTTTTAGAGCTAAGCATACGCAGAAGGCAATATAACTAACAAACTGAGTACGAACAGTTAAACTCCGCCCAACCCAAGGTTAGGAAAAGACTGTTGTTACTTTATGAGAACAGACCCTCTTCTTAAGGAGCAGATCAGTAAGTGAGAGTGAATCAAAGAAACACAGCATTTGAAAAGTCAGCTAGTCCAAGCCTCTTGATCGCACATACAGAAGCTGAAGCCCAGATAGGTTGAGTTACTTGCTAAAGGGCCCAATGTCCTGACTCAAGGACTAGCATTTTTCACTCAGTCGCAAGACACAATCAAATGCAGTACCTTGGAAAGAGATGGGGAAAAAATGAAGAAATCAATTATATAGTTCCTCATCTTTAAGTACAGAAATAGCCGTGACAAAATTACACGTATTGAGGGAAAATTGAAGTGCAGAGTTTAAAATGTCAATAATCCACAGGGAAACTGGAGACCATTTAAAATATTCACATTAAATCTCTCTAGAAAAGACATTAAAAGATCTCCAATCAAAATGTGAATTTTATAATAGACATGGTATGATACAATTTATAATAGATATGGTAGGAACCTTTCCCTTTCACGGGAAAGCTTCGGCTGGGAAAAAGGAATTGTTCTTGAAAATGGGGCCTGTGCTATTGCAGACACTGTGCTCAACCTAGGTCCACCGAGTGCTCTGATGTCATCACTGAGGTCACAGAATTCCACTGTGAGCCTGGCAACCTTGCAAACATAACTGCCCTGGTGAGCACTAGGCACTACTGCTGGTTCACCAAGTGGTACAAGTTTTTCAGCCATTTAGGAGACTTGACTATTTTTGTTTGTATTGAATCATTTCAACGGATTGCCCAAGAGCCAAGAAGGGCCAACCTGTAGGGAAGAGGAGGAGTTGGACATCTCTTGAGGCATCTTCTAAGGGAGACTTCTAGTTGGTACGATGGAACGGCGACAAAAGAGGAAACATCTGGAAAATGAAGAGTCCCAGGAAACTGCCGAGAACGGAGGAGGTATGTGGGGGGCAACTTGTCTGGGGCACATGGGTTTCTGCCAAACTGAAGCTTCTCTAGGAAGCGGGGGACTGAGAACGTGTCACCTGTGAAGCAGGGAGCGAGAGACCTTGTCTCACTGATGCTGCCGTATCTATCCGGAGGGTCCCTGTGGTGTGAGACGGCACAGAACGGCCAGATGCCCCCTGGGAGATGGGAGGTCAGCTCCGCTGGTCTGAGGACTCTCTCCTGGGGCAGCCGGGCCTGGAGCTTTGTCGGACTCACAGCAGGCTGCATCCTGCTTGCACAGACCTAGAGGTGCAGCTTTTCTCAGTCCCCGATTTCTCTCTTATGCTCTTGGATCTTTCCTAGGGGTCATGAGGTGGGGGATGTGAAGGATGCAAGGATGCTGAGAGAGACCCATGAGTTGCTTGGCCTCTTTTACCAAAGTGGAAAGAGAAGCCCCATGAGTTGAAGGCCCTGTTGAAAAATATCTTGACAAGTGGAATGCACTTTGAAAGAAGATTGTTTGTCTAGGGATGGTGTCATATTGAAAGCAAGGAGGTTTTATTCCTTCAACAGGAAGAATTTCCCAAAGGAGATCAAGGGAAGGGAAGGGTTTTCCAGAGACTGAGACCGTGTGAGCGGGGGTGAGAAATGGCCTCAGGGTCCTGCGGGGAGCTCTGAGAGCCACGGGCCACGTGGTGCCTGCGTGCATTAAATGTAGGCGAGTAGCTTGCCCTGGGAGAGGGGTGGTCACCCCAGAGCTCCAGCTAGAGGCCTCTGCCCCAGATTAGAGCCCAGTAGCTCCTACCAGGCCCAGGGCCCTGGAGACTGTAGGATGGGCCCTGGGAATGGAGCTCTAGACAGCAGGCAGATTTCCAGGCAGTGGCTGGGACAGGCTGGGGAAGGCAGTGACTGCCCCTGACCATTCAGAATATTTTGCCCTATGTTCCTGTGTGTGTGTGTGTGTGAGTGTGTGTGTGTGTGTGTGTGTGTGTGTGTGTGTGTGGTAGTGCAGAGAAGAGCGAGATGAACGGGGGTAGAGTGCTTACCAGACATAAAGTCTGCGTGGTAAAGTTCTTGTCACCCTGCCTGGACCTGGCTGACACTCGGTGTACGTAAGAGTGTATACAGAATTCTTGTTAGGGGTGTTTTATGAGACAGTAACTCATACACCCATGTACACTCTGATGCAGCAAAAATATCACACACCCCACATATAACTTCCTTAATAAACCACACACAGCACATGGAGGTATATACACGGATCCCTCCTGTACTACATTCTCATACAACCCACCTGTATCACAATCCTCTCCTCCAACACCAAACGCTGGAGATGAGATATGTATATAGACACACACACTATATATATAGGACACACACACACACACACACTATATACATGTATCTCCTCAACTCTTGCACAAACACAGCTAACTTCAGCCATCTCTAAATACCTCTATAAGAACCAGTCACGTGTCATACACACCACACTTATAACACATTCTTGAGTAATGCCAGACCCGCTTTGTACAAACCACAGTAAACCACAGTCTCAGTAACCCATGTCAGGATTGCCAGAGAAAATATGGGCTATCCAGTTCAATTTGAATTCCAGATAAACAACAAGTAATTTTTCAGTATCCGTATGTCCCACATATTGTATGGGCTATACTTACACTAAAACTAAGTCAGGCCAAATACTGCATGGGAATACTTACACTAAAAGATTATTCTGGGTTTATCTGAAACTGAAATTTAACTGGGTGCCTTGTATTCTTGTTCGCTAAGTCTGGCAACCCTTATATACTTACCACCAGCTGATGTATAATATATTTATTGTAGTTTTGTTTAGTGTGTGTCTTCCCCTACTAGAATGTGCAGCGTTACCAAAGACTACAACAATGGAAGAGTGCCGGATACACAGGAGTAGCTGCTTACTGAATCTTGGTGAATGAATGAATGAACACACACCATAAATACAAGCCACACCATGTAATGAGGAAACGTTACATGTCCCAGAATTCCTGACTTGTGAACAGAAACCATGCACACAAAGGCCACAGACACAGATAGACACGTCTGCACTGTGCTCCCCATGCCAACCCCACACTTACCACAGACTTAACTGATACACATCACTCACTCTTCCCACACACTCACAGTCACCACCGAGGCCTACATTACCAACTAGACAGTGAGAGAATAAGTATTGATTGGAATTAAATCCTGGAGGATCCACTGGGAACCACACTCTCAACTGTGTGTATTCACTGCACCTGACACGTGTCACACACTCAGTAAATATTTGTGGACAGAGGACTGATGAACCCACCCTGAGCCTTTCATTCCTCCCTCAAGGAATCTCGAAGTCACAAGAGGATCCCCCTCGGCTTGGATCCACTGTGGTGGCCCAAGGCTGCAGCCCAGGGGCAGTGGACGTCTCCTCTGCCTCTAAATACTTCTTCTGTACTTCTACTCTACGCAAGCTCAGCTACGCTGGTAAGGGCGTGGGGCTCCTCAGGTGACGGGGTGCTTGGCTGTGAAGCAGGAGGCACACAGATCCCAGGGAGGCTGAGAGGAAATCCAGGGTCATCAGAGGTGATGAGGGCTCTGTGGAGGAGCCTGGGCAGGATGGCTGAGCTGTTCCGAGGGCGTGGATGCCAGCTGAGTCTGGGGGTGTGTGTGTGAATACTGCTACTACCATGGTGGGGAAGTCAAGGAGCAGGGGCCGGAAAGGTCTGGGCTTGAGGTGGAGGGAAGAGGGACCAGATTAAGCATCTTCAGAGGAAAATGTAGGCTTTGTCTTTGCCTTTGCTTCCAGAGAAGGACAGAGTTCTGCATCATACACCTCCAGCCTGAGAGCAGGACCATCCAGCTCAGGTGCACACAGCTCACACATACACGCGCCCTCCAGGCACAGCCCTTCTCAGTGCACATCAACCCCAAGCACGTGCTCCACAGTACTCTCCTGCACCACAGCCCCATTCCACAAGGAATGCACCACCGATATTCCCAAACTCACACTCCTCATCGTACACGCATCCAGCCGCATCCCTCACATACGACAGCCCTCACCACCATACTCCACACCCCTGTATACAGACACCGCTCCAGTATACACCCCCAGGCACATGAAAAGCCCACAGATGACACCAGATACACCACTCCGTCCTACGGCCAACGGACACCAAGCTCACGACATTGCTATGTCGTGCCAATGTCCCTCTCTCGTCTACCACACCTGCTCCCTCAGCTTCCGGCATGGCCCATGCATGTTATTATGATTTTAATTTCCTTTTTCAGGAATCCGGAGATTTCATCGAGACACTGCCCAGCCTAGACCACACCTAGCCCAGGATCAGGAAGAAAGAGAGACCGCTTCCCCATCACACTGTGTCTCCTCCTCACCCTCTTCACCCTGTAAGAACTATCTGCACCCAGACAAAGAGGAAAGGGGCGTGAAAATATACTACATGCAGGTACAAGTGAACAAGGGTGTCGCTGTCTCCTGGAAGACAAAGAAACCCTTGGAGTTGGCTGAAAAGCAGCTGACGATAGAAGAAGTGACCCTTCCTGAGGATGTGTGCACAGTATCCAATGACCCCTCTTCTGATGTGTCCACCGAAAGCCTCCTGTCTGACAGTGAGCCCACTGGGGAGGAGAAAGAGTATGAGGAAAGGGCAGAGCCAGGCAGCCCATCAGGGCCACCTGCCGTCGAGGAGAGACCCAGCGCCAAGACAGCAGACTGGATGCTGACCATGGAGACCGTCTTCAGGTGCATGGCCTGCTGCCGGGACTTCCCCAACATGGAGATCCTCCAGCAGCACGTGAAGGGCGGCGTCCTGCAGGGCTTCAGCTGCCGTGCCTTTCATCTCACCATGGCCCAGCGGATGGGCAATGTGGAATCCGAGAGCACCCCTGAGGAAGAGGACGAGGAGGAGGAGGAGGAGAACGAGGAGGAGGAGGAGGAGGAGGAGGTAGAGAAGCAAGAAGAAAAGGATAATGAGGGAGAGCAGCCCATGGGGGAAGGCCCCAGCCCAAAGAGACCCTGCAGGCAGGGTCTTTTCTCTCCTTTGAGTTCCAAACAGCAACTGAGATTCATGGGACAGAAGATCCTGGAAGACGGTGTGGCCGTCCCTTGGAAGAGGTAAGGCTTGAGGCTGGCAGTCTTCTGAGCCTATGTCACGAGGGCCCAGAGGAGTCTAAGGGAAGGGGCCGCACACATGTGCTGGTTTACCTAATGGCTCTGCAGTTGCATCAAATGGGACACACCCAGCACTAACAAAGGCATTGACCTCTGTTGACGTAAACAAGAAGGTGGAGCCTTTTCCTAGGTGTTTTCTCAGGGTCTGCACGATGGACCTCAACTCTTAGAGGACGTACTGCCAGCAGCTCCTTCTCGGCAGAGAGAGCCAGGAGTGGTCTCAAGAGAGGACAGGGGCCCTTGCAGGACCAGAACTTTGAGGTCTGAGAGCCTTGGGCCTGAGCCGAGATCTCACCCTGACCACTGGACCGAGCCTTCTGTGACAAAGGGGAATATGAAAGAGAGTCACGTGGAAATGAGGTCCCCCGAGATATGGAAATGTTCCAGAACCTTCGTTGCGTGGTAGTTGATCTGGAGCCAAGCTCACTGTGGTGTGTGTGGCTCTGAGCATTAAGGCAATGCTGGAGGGTAACCCTGACCAGCAGAGCTTGGAGTGCTTCTTGTCTCTTCCTGTTCTACCTCATTTGTTTTATCCCTTCCAGGGAGAAGAAAGGACCCTCGGGAGAGTAGCAGACAGAATGCCGTGGTCTGAAGGAGGATGAAGGGACCGGCACTCAGTCTAACATCATATGACAATAGAAGCGTCCTATGCAATAAAGGGCATTTTCCAAACCTTTCCTGGAGCTTTTATTTAATGACATTTTTCTATCTATGCATCTATCTGTCATCTACATCTGTATCTTTCAAGGTTTGTGAACAAGCTTTCACATAAGCACTAGAGACGTCCGCCAGCATTTTCCAGAAGAGGCCTGCAAATTGCTGGGGACTCCTCACAAATAGGGAACGGCCACAACCCCTGTCACACAGACTATGCGCGTGGCCCTCCTGACGTACTCCCACTCTCTCTCTGAATTTCCCAACGTCTGAGATGAGGGTGCTGGCTGGAGGCAATGATCACGTGCAGGCTGAATCTTCTCCAGATTCTGATTCTCTTCCTGGGCATATCGTCCTTAAGCACAGTCTCCATGTCCCTGGCCACACTGATCTCTCTCCTTCAGTCCTTCCCTCCCTCCCTCTCCTGCCTCCCAGTGCAGAGAATACTTTTTTGCATTTGAGACGACATTTATTTTTGGTTCACAGAATTCTCAACTGTTCTACTGTGGCCTCCGTTGTGAACATTCCGAAGCTGAGACTTTTCTGTTTTTCTCCCTCATTTCTGCTGAGTCTTTACCTTCCTAATGCAGTGAACTCACAGTGCCTAGCTGACTGGATGGGGAAAAAAATCCAGGGAGCAAAGAGAAATAATAAAAGAATATATCAGTTAATTTTTCATAGTGTTATCCAACTACATATTTTTAAAATTTTGGAATAATATTAGGAATCTTCTCTTTATAAAAAACTGAATTATCGGGCTTCCCTGGTGGAGCAGTGGTTAAGAATATGCCTGCGAATGCAGGGGTCATGGGTTCGAGCCCTGTTCTGGGAAGATCCCACGTGCCACGGAGTAACTAAGCCCGTGCGCCACCACTACTGAGCCTGCGCTCTAGAGCCCGTGTGCCACATCAACCGAGCCCACGTGCCACAACTACGGAAGCCTGCGTGCCTAGAGACCATGCTCCACAACAAGAGAAGCCACTGCAATGAGAAGCCCGTGCACCACAGCCAAGAGGAGCCCCCGCTCACTGCAACTAGAGAACGCCCGCTAGCAGCGACAAAGACCCAATGCAGCCCCAAATAAATTAATTAATTTTAAAAAATTGAATTAATTTCAAGGGTACAATGTATAAAAGTACAATAAAAGCCCCCCTTCATAACCCCCCAACCCCACTCTCAAGATGGAATCGATATGTTGTGATACAATTTATAGTCGTAGTACTACTCCTCCTCCCACCACATCCGAAATCCTCTGAGCCAGGTGCAGCAGCTTCCTTTCACAATGCTAGGACCCGCCACAAGACACATGATAATCCCTTTGGACATTTCAAGGAGCGGCACCAAGGGAACAGTACCGGGGAAATGCCACTGACAACTCAGAATATCCATGGCATTTCTAGAGCCTCGGCACTGCTCTCGCTCTGGGAATGAAGGTCCAAAAAGCACATCGGAGAATGTTCATAGTTGTAAACAAGCTCCACCTTTGAAACACAATCTACATAGAACCACATATACAAGCCTGCACGATGGATGAAGCCAAGGTCTCCTCCATGATTTCCCTTCTGACCACCTTATTGTCTCCTCAACCATAAAAGGTGAACTTGAAACTCAGGACCTTGCCTTGTCACCAGAAACATTCAAGCTTGGATCAGTCTTTCTAAGACCAGATACTTGCTCTCTGAACCATTAGAGACTTGTCACATACACACAGGTAGAACAGGATTATTTCTATCTACCTGGGGACATGGAGTCTTTCACATTGCTCCTGTTAAAACTCTCACAACAGCAAAACTTTACCTACAAAGGGTTCAAGCTATGACACTCCCAACTTCCATAAACCTCCTCAGCTCTTGTGAGTCACATGCAGCCAATTCCAGGAATTGGAAACATGGTTGTGATGATGAAACTTACTTTGGGGCTCCCCTTGGATATGGTCTTCCAGACTTACCAAAAGGCCATTAAGAGGAAGGTTTACCCCACCTCAGGGAAATCCGAGGCAGTACTTGCAGTCAAGGGCTGGCCATGGCTTCTGAGCTACATCCAAAAAGAATTTCATACTGTACCTGGATCTGCTGAAGCCATTTCTGACTGTCCGAGAGCCAGCATGTACCGTTCCTCAACTGCCTCCATTGTGGATCATCAGTAGGGCTGTCAGATTTAGGACATAAAAATACAGGATACCCAGTTAAACTTGAACTTCACATGAATAATAAGTCATTATTTTTAGTATAAGTAGATCCTATGAACTATTTGGGGCATACTTATCTTCAAAATGTACTCGTTGTTTTTCAAACATTCATATTTAACTAAACAGTCTATATTTTATCTGTCAACCCTACTCAGCAGAAATGATGGAGGCTCATAGAGATCCAGGAGACGCCTCAGCGCCTCCTCAGCTTTTATTTCTACGTCCTGGACAGCGAGCACGAACCTTCCACTCCCAGTCAGTGGCTAGAATGGAGGATATTCTCTGTTTTAGAGCTTTTTCTACTTGTCATTGTTATTATCTTCCTTATTTTAAAGAGATGTTTATTTTTTCCCAATCTCAATAGCTCATCCAAAAGTATTTCAAAGTTCATTAGAGAAGGGAAAAACAATATGGTTCTGAAAAGTGAAGGAAACCGCCTGGTGTTTAGTAAAGAAGTAGTAGGGAGACTGAAAAAGCCAAACTTAATAAGCAGATCTCTCCAAGGGTATTTTCAGAGCTTGATACCCTCCCACACCCTGAAAATATTATTACATCAAGAATGTAGAACTGCTAACCAAATGTAAGGCTCCCATATGATTCTATCAAACTGAGGATGCTTCTTTACTAAGCAGTGAGCACACTTGCTGTCCCAGGGACCTTGGCAGTTGCAACGTAGGGCTCTTCCCTTTGGGATGGAAACAGCAAGATTTCCTGTGGTCTACACGCTGGCCCCAAAAATACTACACTCCCAATACTTGTCAACTTTAAGTATTTTTCTACATATCTCCATTTTTCTGTTACTATTTGGACTACATCCTAGACTTGACACTACATAAATTGCATTCAAGAAGCTATTTTTAAAAGTTGGTAGGAAACCTTAAATCTATGGCTTGCAGTCCCTGGCTTACTTTCATCCAGGTGCATAAGGGTTTTCAAAAGTAGTCAGGTTAGTTACCCCGTATCACAGCCCCACGCTTGTGTCACAGATATAAAAATGGAACATGATATTTAAGGTTTTAGTTGCCAAATCATCAAGCCTCCCAGACAGAGGCAATAGAGCAAAATGATTACAGAGGAATGGATTTTGATTTGCTCCAGTGTCTTGGGCAAGTCACTTGGCCTCTGTATTTATTTGTACTTATCTGCACTTATCTGTCACTTGGGGGTCATAATTGTACCTGGTCCATGGGTACGCTGTACAAATGATCTGTAAAGTACTTACAAGAAACCGACACAGAGTAAGCACTCCACAGACATTGGCTATTAGCTATTGGAAATAGTCCTCCGTGAAACAGATGACTTTATCCGTGGATGACTCGGTGGGAGACAGTGAATCACAGAATCACAGCATGTTGAAAGTGACCTAGTTCACACTCTAATGTGAAAAGAAGAAAAGTGTGCATGGGTAGAAAATGTCTGAAACTTTACACAACAAAGAGTTCATCATGTTAACTTGGAGGATTAGAATAAATCAGGAAAGGAGGAAAGAAAAACTTGAGTGTAATTCAATTTCTCTATCATTTGTGTTTCTACACTGAGACTCTGAATACACTGGAAGTGCAATTTTTTTTAATGTGGCGGGATAAAGGTTTTCAAGTTTTCCTGATCCATCCGTATTATTATCTCAGAATTGCTGGCATTTCTTGCCATCTTTGGATCTACACCCATCTGAGTCAGTGGGCCATTCTGGACGGAGGAGATAATAGAGCAGAAGTGAAGTGAGCATTAAGGCAAAGCTGGAGGGTAACCCTGACCAGCAGAGCTTGGAGTGCTTCTTGTCTCTTCCTGTCCTACCTCATTTGTTTTATCCCTTCCAGGGAGAAGAAAGGACCCTCGGGAGAGTAGCAGACAGAATGCCGTGGTCTGAAGGAGGATGAAGGGACCGGCACTCAGTCTAACATCATATGACAATAGAAGCGTCCTATGCAATAAAGGGCATTTTCCAAACCTTTCCTGGAGCTTTTATTTAATGACATTTTTCTATCTATGCATCTATCTGTCATCTACATCTGTATCTTTCAAGGTTTGTGAACAAGCTTTCACATAAGCACTAGAGACGTCCGCCAGCATTTTCCAGAAGAGGCCTGCAAATTGCTGGGGACTCCTCACAAATAGGGAACGGCCACAACCCCTGCCACACAGACTATGCGCGTGGCCCTCCTGACATACTCCCACTCTCTCTCTGAATTTCCCAACGTCTGAGATGAGGGTGCTGGCTGGAGGCAATGATCACGTGCAGGCTGAATCTTCTCCAGATTCTGATTCTCTTCCAGGGCATATCGTCCTCAAGCACAATCTCCATGTCCCTGGCCACACTGATCTCTCTCCTTCAGTCCTTCCCTCCCTCCCTCTCCTGCCTCCCAGTGCAGAGAATACTTTTTTGCATTTGAGACGACATTTATTTTTGGTTCACAGAATTCTCAACTGTTCTACTATGGCTTCCGTTGTGAACATTCCAAAGCTGAGACTTTTCTGTTTTTCTCCCTCATTTCTGCTGAGTCTTTACCTTCCTAATGCAGTGAACTCACAGTGCCTAGCTGACTGGATGGGGAAAAAAATCCAGGGAGCAAAGAGAAATAATAAAAGAATATATCAGTTAATTTTTCATAGTGTTATCCAACTACATATTTTTAAAATTTTGGAATAATATTAGGAATCTTCTCTTTATAAAAAACTGAATTATCGGGCTTCCCTGGTGGAGCAGTGGTTAAGAATATGCCTGCGAATGCAGGGGTCATGGGTTCGAGCCCTGTTCTGGGAAGATCCCACGTGCCACGGAGTAACTAAGCCCGCGCACCACAACTACAGAGCCTGCGCTCTAGAGCCCGTGTGCCACATCAACCGAGCCCACGTGCCACAACTACGGAAGCCTGCGTGCCTAGAGACCATGCTCCGCAACAAGAGAAGCCACTGCAATGAGAAGCCCGTGCACCACAGCCAAGAGGAGCCCCCGCTCACTGCAACTAGAGAACGCCCGCTAGCAGCAACAAAGACCCAATGCAGCCCCAAATAAATTAATTAATTTTAAAAAATTGAATTAGTGTCAAGGGTACAATGTATAAAAGTACAATAAAAGCCCCCCTTCATAACCCCCCAACCCCACTCTCAAGATGGAATCGATATGCTGTGATACAATTTATAGTCGTAGTACTACTCCTCCTCCCACCACATCCGAAATCCTCTGAGCCAGGTGCAGCAGCTTCCTTTCACAATGCTAGGACCCGCCACAAGACACATGATAATCCCTTTGGACATTTCAAGGAGCGGCACCAAGGGAACAGTACCGGGGAAATGCCACTGACAGCTCAGAATATCCATGGCATTTCTAGAGCCTCGGCACTGCTCTCGCTCTGGAAATGAAGGTCCAAAAAGCACATCGGAGAATGTTCATAGTTGTAAACAAGCTCCACCTTTGAAACACAATCTACATAGAACCACATATACAAGCCTGCACGATGGATGAAGCCAAGGTCTCCTCCATGATTTCCCTTCTGACCACCTTATTGTCTCCTCAACCATAAAAGGTGAACTTGAAACTCAGGACCTTGCCTTGTCACCAGAAACATCCAAGCTTGGATCAGTCTTTCTAAGACCAGATACTTGCTCTCTGAACTATTAGAGACTTGTCACATACACACAGGTAGAACAGGATTATTTCTATCTACCTGGGGACTTGGAGTCTTTCACATTGCTCCTGTTAAAACTCTCACAACAGCAAAACTTTACCTACAAAGGGTTCAAGCTATGACACTCCCAACTTCCACAAACCTCCTCAGCTCTTGTGAGTCACATGCAGCCAATTCCAGGAATTGGAAACATGGTTGTGAGGATGAAACTGACTTTGGGGCTCCCCTTGTATATGGTCTTCCAGACTTACCAAAAGGCCATTAAGAGGAAGGTTTACCCCACCTCAGGGAAACCCGAGGCAGTACTTGCAGTCAAGGGCTGGCCATGGCTTCTGAGCTACATCCAAAAAGAATTTCATACTGTACCTGGATCTGCTGAAGCCATTTCTGACTGTCCGAGAGCCAGCATGTACCGTTCCTCAACTGCCTCCATTGTGGATCATCAGTAGGGCTGTCAGATTTAGGACATAAAAATACAGGATACCCAGTTAACCTTGAACTTCACATGAATAATAAGTCATTATTTTTAGTATAAGTAGATCCTATGAACTATTTGGGGCATACTTATCTTCAAAATGTACTCGTTGTTTTTCAAACATTCATATTTAACTAAACAGTCTATATTTTATCTGTCAACCCTACTCAGCAGAAATGATGGAGGCTCATAGAGATCCAGGAGACGCCTCAGCGCCTCCTCAGCTTTTATTTCTACGTCCTGGACAGCGAGCACGAACCTTCCACTCCCAGTCAGTGGCTAGAATGGAGGATATTCTCTGTTTTAGAGCTTTTTCTACTTGTCATTGTTATTATCTTCCTTATTTTAAAGAGATGTTTATTTTTTCCCAATCTTAATAGCTCATCCAAAAGTATTTCAAAGTTCATTAGAGAAGGGAAAAACAATATGGTTCTGAAAAGTGAAGGAAACCGCCTGCTGTTTAGTAAAGAAGTAGTAGGGAGACTGAAAAAGCCAAACTTAATAAGCAGATTTCTCCAAGGGTATTTTCAGAGCTTGATACCCTCCCACACCCTGAAAATATTATTACATCAAGAATGTAGAACTGCTAACCAAATGTAAGGCTCCCATATGATTCTATCAAACTGAGGATGCTTCTTTACTAAGCAGTGAGCACACTTGCTGTCCCAGGCACCTTGGCAGTTGCAACGTAGGGCTCTTCCCTTTGGGATGGAAACAGCAAGTTTTCCTGTGGTCTACACGCTGGCCCCAAAAATACTACACTCCCAATACTTGTCAACTTTAAGTATTTTTCTACATATCTCCATTTTTCTGTTACTATTTGGACTACATCCTAGACTTGACACTACATAAATTGCATTCAAGAAGCTATTTTTAAAAGTTGGTAGGAAACCTTAAAACTATGGTTTGCAGTCCCTGGCTTACTTTCATCCAGGTGCATAAGGGTTTTCAAAAGTAGTCAGGTTAGTTACCCCGTATCACAGCCCCACGCTTGTGTCACAGATATAAAAATGGAACATGATATTTAAGGTTTTAGTTGCCAAATCATCAAGCCTCCCAGACAGAGGCAATAGAGCAAAATGATTACAGAGGCATGGATTTTGATTTGCTCCAGTGTCTTGGGCAAGTCACTTGGCCTCTGTATTTATTTGTACTTATCTGCACTTATCTGTCACTTGGGGGTCATAATTGTACCTGGTCCATGGGTACGCTGTACAAATGATCTGTAAAGTAGTTACAAGAAACCGACACAAAGTAAGCACTCCACAGACCTTGGCTATTAGCTATTGGAAATAGTTCTCCGTGAAACAGATGACTTTATCCGTGGATGACTCGGTGGGAGACAGTGAATCACAGAATCACAGCATGCTGAAAGTGACCTAGTTCACACTCTAATGTGAAAAGAAGAAAAGTGTGCATGGGTAGAATATGTCTGCAACTTTACACAACAAAGAGTTCATCATGTTAACTTGGAGGATTAGAATAAATCAGGAAAGGAGGAAAGAAAAACTTGAGTGTAATTCAATTTCTCTATCATTTGTGTTTCTACACTGAGACTCTGAATACACTGGAAGTGCAATTTTTTTTAATGTGGCGGGATAAAGGTTTTCAAGTTTTCCTGATCCATCCGTATTATTATCTCAGAATTGCTGGCATTTCTTGCCATCTTTGGATCTACACCCATCTGAGTCAGTGGGCCATTCTGGACGGAGGAGATAATAGAGCAGAAGTGAAGTGAGAGAAAAGGAGAGACAAGATTTTCTCTTTTCTCTTCAAACAGGAAAGGTCTTTGGAATGGGAACAACTCACAACCAAACTTTGGGGAAAGGATGTGATGGAAAATGAGACAAACATCCTACCCCAGTGATGAGAAGGATTCCCTGGGCTGGATGGAGGGAGGTCACAGGTGGCTGGACAAGGAAACCAACTAGGGAGAAACACACACAAGTGCAGAGCAAACACCCTGAGGCCACTCAGCCTGACTCCATGCAAACATGTGTCCAGCGGCCAGCCCTTCACCTGTGGCTCCCCAGCAAGACAGGTACCTCGGGGGTGCCAACTCATTCTGAGTCCATTATGCCTGGCCATTCATAAACCGCTGTCTAACGTGTGAGGAATAAACTCTCAATGTTTATGAGGAAATTGGGGAAGGAGATTGAAAGGTTACTTAAACGAAAAAAAAAGAAGTTCAGGAAGGCAGGATGGTAGAGAGACAAGAAAAAGACCTTAAAAGATAGAAAGGATTTGCCAAAGAAGAGAAAGCAAAAGAAATGATTCCGAATGGGTTAACCTGCAGCTAGGAAGTTAAGGAAGATTATTGATGGGTGAAGACTATGGAATAAAGTGAATAAAATTTCTCAGAAGTTGCTGAGAATATGGTAAGCAGCATGATTATCAAATTATGAATTGGCTGCAATGGCATTCTAGGGGGACTTTAGGAAGGGGAAGCAAATGTTCCTGAGATGACAGTAGCAGGTGGAAAGTTGTTTCAGGGGAAGATCAGTCTTGCAGAGGGTGTATCAGAGGAGGGCAAGTGTGAGCAAGCAAGGAAATACTAAGTGTATACGGTTCCTTCACTGAGTGCACCCAGCCCCGCGGTCAGCCTTGAGAACAAGCAGGACTTCAGGTACTGGAGCTACATTTCAGTCATCAAGACTTGAGAAGACACCCTTAACTCAGGTCTTCTCTTCAAACTCCATCTTTCCTTCTTGACCTTCATTTGGCCTCTTCCCTTACCCTCCAGCTGTGGACTGAGGCCACAGAGCAAGATGGGTCACTAATGTCCTCCATCCCCTGGCGACTGTGGTTCACATCAGTGGAGTACCAAAGGCAATAACCAAGTAACAGACACAAGAGTGTATGAAGAAGAAGAGACTCTGATAAGGCTTTCTGTGACAGTGTGGGCCAAGTCGGCTCTATATGGCTGGTATCACGTGAATTATGAGCAGCCTTAGGGGAGAAGTTCTCAGAAGGCAGAGCCTGGCTCTCGAGAGGCTCTGCGTGCTCACAGCCCACTCCAAGACCTCAGTTACAGCTTCGGCCCCCAATATCTCTCCCTCTGCCTGCTCACAGTTTTTGAAGTCTTCTTTCCTCCACATTTCTCTTGAGAGGTGGAGGAGGAAGATGAGCTTCAGGCCAGCTCAGACTCCCCTGGGATCCCAGCAGGATGCCTATCATTAACCTCCCACCTTCTAGGAAGCTCCTAAGATCTTCACATTTGGGGCAGTTCTCATTTCAGCTGTGCTTCAAATTGCTGGCTGGAGACGGCCTGTTGGAAGGTGGCTAAAAGCAAGTAGCAATCCTTCGGGCAGCCTGGCCCTTCTCGACTGTCAGACATCTTCAGGGATATTCTAGGAAATGTTGTTTGTTCTAGAGAAGGGAGGGAAACAATCCAATTGTCCAATAATGCTTGAATGGAAAATAAATGATGCTATATGCATGTGATCACATAATATCAAACAGTCAAAAATCAAAGACCTAGATCTCTATGGATTCACGTGGATAAATCTTGAAAACATAATATTGATTGAAAGAAAATAAGATAAACAATGTTAGATTGTGATAACAGGTATGTAAGTATTTAAATATTTAAATCAATTCAACATATTGCTTCTATATATAGAGATGCAAGAAAATAAACTTTATCCAAAGAACACATTATTTACATTTAATATGCTCATTTATCTAGGAGACCCAAAAGAACCCACAGATAAACTAGCAGGAACTAATAAGACGGTTCAACAAGGCACACACATACAAGATCAATAAATTTTAAAAGTCAATCAGGCTCCTCTACACTGGCGATAACAAATTAGAAACTATAAAAGTAAATAAGAAAAAAAGAAGATCTAAAAATTGTCACAAGAGCCGTATAAATTATTTAGAGCTAAGCATACGTAGAAGGCAATATAACTAACAAACTGAGTACGAAAGACTGTTGTTACTTTATGAGAACAGACCCTCTTCTTAAGGAGCAGATCAGTAAGTGAGAGTGAATCAAAGAAACACAGCATTTGAAAAGTCAGCTAGTCCAAGCCTCTTGATCACACATACAGAAGCTGAAGCCCAGATAGGTTGAGTTACTTGCTAAAGGGCCCAATGTCCTGACTCAAGGACTAGCATTTTTCACTCAGTCGCAAGACACAATCAAATGCAGTACCTTGGAAAGAGATGGGGAAAAATGAAGAAATCAATTATATAGTTCCTCATCTTTAAGTACAGAAATAGCCGTGACAAAATTACACGTATTGAGGGAAAATTGAAGTGCAGAGTTTAAAATGTCAATAATCCACAGGGAAACTGGAGACCATTTAAAACATTCATATTAAATCTCTCTAGAAAAGACATTAAAAGATCTCCAATCAAAATGTGAATTTTATAATAGACATGGTATGATACAATTTATAATAGATATGGTAGGAACCTTTCCCTTTCACGGGAAAGCTTCGGCTGGGAAAAAGGAATTGTTCTTGAAAATGGGGCCTGTGCTATTGCAGACACTGTGCTCAACCTAGGTCCACCGAATGCTCTGATGTCATCACTGAGGTCACAGAATTCCACTGTGAGCCTGGCAACCTTGCAAACATAACAGCCCTGGTGAGCACTAGGCACTACTGCTGGTTCACCAAGTGGTACAAGTTTTTCAGCCATTTAGGAGACTTGACTATTTTTGTTTGTACTGAATCATTTCAACGGATTGCCCAAGAGCCAAGAAGGGCCAACCTGTAGGGAAGAGGAGGAGTTGGACATCTCTTGAGGCATCTTCTAAGGGAGACTTCTATTTGGTACGATGGAATGGCGACAAAAGAGGAAACATCTGGAAAATGAGGAGTCCCAGGAAACTGCGAGAACGGAGGAGGTTTGTGGGGGGCAACTTGTCTGGGGCACATGGGTTTCTGCCAAACTGAAGCTTCTCTAGGAAGCGGGGGACTGAGAACGTGTCACCTGTGAAGCAGGGAGCGAGAGACCTTGTCTCACTGATGCTGCCGTATCTATCCGGAGGGTCCCTGTGGTGTGAGACGGCACAGAACGGCCAGATGCCCCCTGGGAGATGGGAGGTCAGCTCCGCTGGTCTGAGGACTCTCTCCTGGGGCAGCCGGGCCTGGAGCTTTGTCGGACACATAGCAGGCTGCATCCTGCTTGCACAGACCTAGAGGTGCAGCTTTTCTCAGTCCCCGATTTCTCCCTTATGCTCTTGGATCTTTCCCTGGGGTCATGAGGTGGGGGATGTGAAGGATGCAAGGATGCTGAGAGAGACCCATGAGTTGCTTGGCCTCTTTTACCAAAGTGGAAAGAGAAGCCCCATGAGTTGAAGGCCCTGTTGAAAAATATCTTGACAATTGGAATGTACTTTGAAAGAAGATTGTTTGTCTAGGGATGGTGTCATATTGAAAGCAAGGAGGTTTTATTCTTTCAACAGGAAGAATTTCCCAAAGGAGATCAAGGGAAGGGAAGGGTTTTCCAGAGACTGAGACCGCGTGAGCGGGGGTGAGAAATGGCCTCAGTGTCCTGCGGGGAGCTCTGAGAGCCACGGGCCACGTGGTGCCTGCGTGCATTAAATGTAGGCGAGTAGCTTGCCCTGGGAGAGGGGTGGTCACCCCAGAGCTCCAGCTAGAGGCCTCTGCCCCAGATTAGAGCCCAGTAGCTCCTACCAGGCCCAGGGCCCTGGAGACTGTAGGATGGGCCCTGGGAATGGAGCTCTAGACAGCAGGCAGATTTCCAGGCAGTGGCTGGGACAGGCTGGGGAAGGCAGTGACTGCCCCTGACCATTCAGTATATTTTGCTCTATGTTCGTGTGTGTGTGTGTGTTTGAGTGTGTGTGTGTGTGTGTGTGTGTGTGTGGTAGTGCAGAGAAGAGCGAGATGAATGGGGGTAGAGTGCTTACCAGATATAAAGTCTGCGTGGTAAAGTTCTTGTCACCCTGCCTGGACCTGGCTGACACTCGGTGTACGTAAGAGTGTATACAGAATTCTTGTTAGGGGTGTTTTATGAGACAGTAACTCATACACCCATGTACACTCTGATACAGCAAAAATATCACACACCCCACATATAACTTCCTTAGTAAACCACACACAGCACATGGAGGTATATACACGCATCCCTCCTATACTACGTTCCCTTACAACCCACCTGTATCACAATCCTCTCCTCCAACACCAAACGCTGGAGATGAGATATGTATATAGACACACACACTATATATATAGGACACACACACACACACACACTATATACATGTATCTCCTCAACTCTTGCACAAACACAACTAACTTCAGCCATCTCTAAATACCTCTATAAGAACCAGTCACGTGTCATACACACCACACTTATAACACATTCTTGCGTAATGCCAGACCCGCTTTGTACAAACCACAGTAAACCACAGTCTCAGTAACCCATGTCAGGATTGCCAGAGAAAATATGGGCTATCCAGTTCAATTTGAATTCTAGATAAAGAACAAGTAATTTTTCAGTATCCGTATGTCCCACATATTGTATGGGCTATACTTACACTAAAACTAAGTCAGGCCAAATACTGCATGGGAATACTTACACTAAAAGATTATTCTGGGTTTATCTGAAACTGAAATTTAACTGGGTGCCTTGTATTCTTGTTCGCTAAGTCTGGCAACCCTTATATACTTACCACCTGCTGATGTATTATATATTTATTGTAGTTTTGTTTAGTGTGTGTCTTCCCCTACTAGAATGTGCAGCGTTACCAAAGACTACAACAATGGAAGAGTGCCGGATACACAGGAGTAGCTGCTTACTGAATCTTGGTGAATGAATGAATGAACACACACCATAAATACAAGCCACACCATGTAATGAGGAAACGTTACATGTCCCAGAATTCCTGACTTGTGAACAGAAACCATGCACACAAAGGCCACAGACACAGATAGACACGTCTGCACTGTGCTCCCCATGCCAACCCCACACTTACCACAGACTTAACTGATACACATCACTCACTCTTCCCACACACTCACAGTCACCACCGAGGCCTACATTACCAACTAGACAGTGAGAGAATAAGTATTGATTGGAATTAAATCCTGGAGGATCCACTGGGAACCACACTCTCAACTGTGTGTATTCACTGCACCTGACACGTGTCACACACTCAGTAAATATTTGTGGACAGAGGACTGATGAACCCACCCTGAGCCTTTCATTCCTCCCTCAGGAATCTCGAAGTCACAAGAGGATCCCCCTCGGCTTGGATCCACTGTGGTGGCCCAAGGCTGCAGCCCAGGGGCAGTGGAGGTCTCCTCTGCCCCTAAATACTTCTTCTGTACTTCTACTCCGCGCAAGCTCAGCTACGCTGGTAAGGGCGTGGGGCTCCTCAGGTGACGGGGTGCTTGGCTGTGAAGCAGGAGGCACACAGATCCCAGGGAGGCTGAGAGGAAATCCAGGGTCATCAGAGGTGATGAGGGCTCTGTGGAGGAGCCTGGGCAGGATGGCTGAGCTGTTCCGAGGGCGTGGATGCCAGCTGAGTCTGGGTGTGTGTGTGTGAATACTGCTACTACCATGGTGGGGAAGTCAAGGAGCAGGGGCCGGAAAGGTCTGGGCTTGAGGTGGAGGGAAGAGGGACCAGATTAAGCATCTTCAGAGGAAAATGTAGGCTTTGTCTTTGCCTTTGCTTCCAGAGAAGGACAGAGTTCTGCATCATACACCTCCAGCCTGAGAGCAGGACCATCCAGCTCAGGTGCACACAGCTCACACATACACGCGCCCTCCAGGCACAGCCCTTCTCAGTGCACATCAACCCCAAGCACGTGCTCCACAGTACTCTCCTGCACCACAGCCCCATTCCACAAGGAATGCACCACCGATATTCCCAAACTCACACTCCTCATCGTACACGCATCCAGCCGCATCCCTCACATACTACAGCCCTCACCACCATACTCCACATCCCTGTATACAGACACCGCTCCAGTATACCCCCCCACGCACATGAAAAGCCCACAGATGACACCAGATACACCACTCCGTCCTACGGCCAACGGACACCAAGCTCACGACATTGCTATGTCGTGCCAATGTCCCTCTCTCGTCTACCACACCTGCTCCCTCAGCTTCCGGCATGGCCCATGCATGTTATTATGATTTTAATTTCCTTTTTCAGGAATCCGGAGATTTCATCGAGACACTGCCCAGCCTAGACCACCCCTAGCCCAGGATCAGGAAGAAGGAGAGACCGCTTCCCCATCACACTGTGTCTCCTCCTCACCCTCTTCACCCTGTAAGAACTATCTGCACCCAGACAAAGAGGAAAGGGGCATGAAAATATACTACATGCAGGTACAAGTGAACAAGGGTGTCGCTGTCTCCTGGAAGACAAAGAAACCCTTGGAGTTGCCTGAAAAGCAGCTGAGGATAGAAGAAGTGACCCTTCCTGAGGATGTGTGCGCAGTAGCCACTGACCCCTCTTCTGATGTGTGCACCGAAAGCCTCCTGTCTGACAGTGAGCCCACTGGGGAGGAGAAAGAGTATGAGGAAAGGGCAGAGCCAGGCAGCCCATCAGGGCCACCTGCCGTCGAGGAGAGACCCAGCGCCAAGACAGCGGACTGGATGCTGACCATGGAGACCGGCTTCAGGTGCATGGCCTGCTGCCGGGTCTTCCCCACCTTGGAGATCCTCCAGCAGCACGTGAAGGGCGGCGTCCTGCAGGGCTTCAGCTGCCGTGCCTTTCATCTCACCATGGCCCAGCGGATGGGCAATGTGGAATCCGAGAGCACCCCTGAGGAAGAGGACGAGGAGGAGGAGGAGGAGAACGAGGAGGAGGAGGAGGAGGAGGAGGAGGAGAAGGAGGTAGAGAAGCAAGAAGAAAAGGAGAATGAGGGAGAGCAGCCCACGGGGGAAGGCCCCAGCCCAAAGAGACCCCGCAGGCAGGGTCTTTTCTCTCCTTTGAGTTCCAAACAGCAACTGAGATTCATGGGACAGAAGATCCTGGAAGACGGTGTGGCCGTCCCTTGGAAGAGGTAAGGCTTGAGGCTGGCAGTCTTCTGAGCCTATGTCACGAGGGCCCAGAGGAGTCTAAGGGAAGGGGCCGCACACATGTGCTGGTTTACCTAATGGCTCTGCAGTTGCATCAAATGGGACACACCCAGCACTAACAAAGGCATTGACCTCTGTTGACGTAAACAAGAAGGTGGAGCCTTTTCCTAGGAGTTTTCTCAGGGTCTGCACGATGGACCTCAACTCTTAGAGGACGTACTGCCAGCAGCTCCTTCTCGGCAGAGAGAGCCAGGAGTGGTCTCAAGAGAGGACAGGGGCCCTTGCAGGACCAGAATTTTGAGGTCTGAGAGCCTTGGGCCTGAGCCGAGATCTCACCCGGACCACTGGACCTAGCCTTCTGTGACAAAGGGGAATATGAAAGAGAGTCACGTGGAAATGAGGTCCCCCGAGATATGGAAATGTTCCAGAACCTTCGTTGCGTGGTAGTTGATCTGGAGCCAAGCTCACTGTGGTGTGTGTGGCTCTGAGCATTAAGGCAATGCTGGAGGGTAACCCTGACCAGCAGAGCTTGGAGTGCTTCTTGTCTCTTCCTGTTCTACCTCATTTGTTTTATCCCTTCCAGGGAGAAGAAAGGACCCTCGGGAGAGTAGCAGACAGAATGCCGTAGTCTGAAGGAGGATGAAGGGACCGGCACTCAGTCTAACATCATATGACAATAGAAGCGTCCTATGCAATAAAGGGCATTTTCCAAACCTTTCCTGGAGCTTTTATTTAATGACATTTTTCTATCTATGCATCTATCTGTCATCTACATCTGTATCTTTCAAGGTTTGTGAACAAGCTTTCACATAAGCACTAGAGACGTCCGCCAGCATTTTCCAGAAGAGGCCTGCAAATTGCTGGGGACTCCTCACAAATAGGGAACGGCCACAACCCCTGCCACACAGACTATGCGCGTGGCCCTCCTGACGTACTCCCACTCTCTCTCTGAATTTCCCAACGTCTGAGATGAGGGTGCTGGCTGGAGGCAATGATCACGTGCAGGCTGAATCTTCTCCAGATTCTGATTCTCTTCCTGGGCATATCGTCCTTAAGCACAGTCTCCATGTCCCTGGCCACACTGATCTCTCTCCTTCAGTCCTTCCCTCCCTCCCTCTCCTGCCTCCCAGTGCAGAGAATACTTTTTTGCATTTGAGACGACATTTATTTTTGGTTCACAGAATTCTCACCTGTTCTACTGTGGCCTCCGTTGTGAACATTCCAAAGCTGAGACTTTTCTGTTTTTCTCCCTCATTTCTGCTGAGTCTTTACCTTCCTAATGCAGTGAACTCACAGTGCCTAGCTGACTGGATGGGGAAAAAGATCCAGGGAGCAAAGAGAAATAATAAAAGAATATATCAGTTAATTTTTCATAGTGTTATCCAACTACATATTTTTAAAATTTTGGAATAATATTAGGAATCTTCTCTTCATAAAAAACTGAATTATCGGGCTTCCCTGGTGGAGCAGTGGTTAAGAATATGCCTGCGAATGCAGGGGTCATGGGTTCGAGCCCTGTTCTGGGAAGATCCCACGTGCCACGGAGTAACTAAGCCCGCGCACCACAACTACAGAGCCTGCGCTCTAGAGCCCGTGTGCCACATCAACCGAGCCCACGTGCCACAACTACGGAAGCCTGCGTGCCTAGAGACCATGCTCCGCAACAAGAGAAGCCACTGCAATGAGAAGCCCGTGCACCACAGCCAAGAGGAGCCCCCGCTCACTGCAACTAGAGAACGCCCGCTAGCAGCAACAAAGACCCAATGCAGCCCCAAATAAATTAATTAATTTTAAAAAATTGAATTAGTGTCAAGGGTACAATGTATAAAAGTACAATAAAAGCCCCCCTTCATAACCCCCCAACCCCACTCTCAAGATGGAATCGATATGCTGTGATACAATTTATAGTCGTAGTACTACTCCTCCTCCCACCACATCCGAAATCCTCTGAGCCAGGTGCAGCAGCTTCCTTTCACAATGCTAGGACCCGCCACAAGACACATGATAATCCCTTTGGACATTTCAAGGAGCGGCACCAAGGGAACAGTACCGGGGAAATGCCACTGACAGCTCAGAATATCCATGGCATTTCTAGAGCCTCGGCACTGCTCTCGCTCTGGGAATGAAGGTCCAAAAAGCACATCGGAGAATGTTCATAGTTGTAAACAAGCTCCACCTTTGAAACACAATCTACATAGAACCACATATACAAGCCTGCACGATGGATGAAGCCAAGGTCTCCTCCATGATTTCCCTTCTGACCACCTTATTGTCTCCTCAACCATAAAAGGTGAACTTGAAACTCAGGACCTTGCCTTGTCACCAGAAACATTCAAGCTTGGATCAGTCTTTCTAAGACCAGATACTTGCTCTCTGAACTATTAGAGACTTGTCACATACACACAGGTAGAACAGGATTATTTCTATCTACCTGGGGACATGGAGTCTTTCACATTGCTCCTGTTAAAACTCTCACAACAGCAAAACTTTACCTACAAAGGGTTCAAGCTATGACACTCCCAACTTCCATAAACCTCCTCAGCTCTTGTGAGTCACATGCAGCCAATTCCAGGAATTGGAAACATGGTTGTGATGATGAAACTTACTTTGGGGCTCCCCTTGGATATGGTCTTCCAGACTTACCAAAAGGCCATTAAGAGGAAGGTTTACCCCACCTCAGGGAAATCCGAGGCAGTACTTGCAGTCAAGGGCTGGCCATGGCTTCTGAGCTACATCCAAAAAGAATTTCATACTGTACCTGGATCTGCTGAAGCCATTTCTGACTGTCCGAGAGCCAGCATGTACCGTTCCTCAACTGCCTCCATTGTGGATCATCAGTAGGGCTGTCAGATTTAGGACATAAAAATACAGGATACCCAGTTAAACTTGAACTTCACATGAATAATAAGTCATTATTTTTAGTATAAGTAGATCCTATGAACTATTTGGGGCATACTTATCTTCAAAATGTACTCGTTGTTTTTCAAACATTCATATTTAACTAAACAGTCTATATTTTATCTGTCAACCCTACTCAGCAGAAATGATGGAGGCTCATAGAGATCCAGGAGACGCCTCAGCGCCTCCTCAGCTTTTATTTCTACGTCCTGGACAGCGAGCACGAACCTTCCACTCCCAGTCAGTGGCTAGAATGGAGGATATTCTCTGTTTTAGAGCTTTTTCTACTTGTCATTGTTATTATCTTCCTTATTTTAAAGAGATGTTTATTTTTTCCCAATCTCAATAGCTCATCCAAAAGTATTTCAAAGTTCATTAGAGAAGGGAAAAACAATATGGTTCTGAAAAGTGAAGGAAACCGCCTGGTGTTTAGTAAAGAAGTAGTAGGGAGACTGAAAAAGCCAAACTTAATAAGCAGATCTCTCCAAGGGTATTTTCAGAGCTTGATACCCTCCCACACCCTGAAAATATTATTACATCAAGAATGTAGAACTGCTAACCAAATGTAAGGCTCCCATATGATTCTATCAAACTGAGGATGCTTCTTTACTAAGCAGTGAGCACACTTGCTGTCCCAGGGACCTTGGCAGTTGCAACGTAGGGCTCTTCCCTTTGGGATGGAAACAGCAAGTTTTCCTGTGGTCTACACGCTGGCCCCAAAAATACTACACTCCCAATACTTGTCAACTTTAAGTATTTTTCTACATATCTCCATTTTTCTGTTACTATTTGGACTACATCCTAGACTTGACACTACATAAATTGCATTCAAGAAGCTATTTTTAAAAGTTGGTAGGAAACCTTAAATCTATGGCTTGCAGTCCCTGGCTTACTTTCATCCAGGTGCATAAGGGTTTTCAAAAGTAGTCAGGTTAGTTACCCCGTATCACAGCCCCACGCTTGTGTCACAGATATAAAAATGGAACATGATATTTAAGGTTTTAGTTGCCAAATCATCAAGCCTCCCAGACAGAGGCAATAGAGCAAAATGATTACAGAGGAATGGATTTTGATTTGCTCCAGTGTCTTGGGCAAGTCACTTGGCCTCTGTATTTATTTGTACTTATCTGCACTTATCTGTCACTTGGGGGTCATAATTGTACCTGGTCCATGGGTACGCTGTACAAATGATCTGTAAAGTACTTACAAGAAACCGACACAGAGTAAGCACTCCACAGACATTGGCTATTAGCTATTGGAAATAGTCCTCCGTGAAACAGATGACTTTATCCGTGGATGACTCGGTGGGAGACAGTGAATCACAGAATCACAGCATGTTGAAAGTGACCTAGTTCACACTCTAATGTGAAAAGAAGAAAAGTGTGCATGGGTAGAAAATGTCTGAAACTTTACACAACAAAGAGTTCATCATGTTAACTTGGAGGATTAGAATAAATCAGGAAAGGAGGAAAGAAAAACTTGAGTGTAATTCAATTTCTCTATCATTTGTGTTTCTACACTGAGACTCTGAATACACTGGAAGTGCAATTTTTTTTAATGTGGCGGGATAAAGGTTTTCAAGTTTTCCTGATCCATCCGTATTATTATCTCAGAATTGCTGGCATTTCTTGCCATCTTTGGATCTACACCCATCTGAGTCAGTGGGCCATTCTGGACGGAGGAGATAATAGAGCAGAAGTGAAGTGAGCATTAAGGCAAAGCTGGAGGGTAACCCTGACCAGCAGAGCTTGGAGTGCTTCTTGTCTCTTCCTGTCCTACCTCATTTGTTTTATCCCTTCCAGGGAGAAGAAAGGACCCTCGGGAGAGTAGCAGACAGAATGCCGTGGTCTGAAGGAGGATGAAGGGACCGGCACTCAGTCTAACATCATATGACAATAGAAGCGTCCTATGCAATAAAGGGCATTTTCCAAACCTTTCCTGGAGCTTTTATTTAATGACATTTTTCTATCTATGCATCTATCTGTCATCTACATCTGTATCTTTCAAGGTTTGTGAACAAGCTTTCACATAAGCACTAGAGACGTCCGCCAGCATTTTCCAGAAGAGGCCTGCAAATTGCTGGGGACTCCTCACAAATAGGGAACGGCCACAACCCCTGCCACACAGACTATGCGCGTGGCCCTCCTGACATACTCCCACTCTCTCTCTGAATTTCCCAACGTCTGAGATGAGGGTGCTGGCTGGAGGCAATGATCACGTGCAGGCTGAATCTTCTCCAGATTCTGATTCTCTTCCAGGGCATATCGTCCTCAAGCACAATCTCCATGTCCCTGGCCACACTGATCTCTCTCCTTCAGTCCTTCCCTCCCTCCCTCTCCTGCCTCCCAGTGCAGAGAATACTTTTTTGCATTTGAGACGACATTTATTTTTGGTTCACAGAATTCTCAACTGTTCTACTATGGCTTCCGTTGTGAACATTCCAAAGCTGAGACTTTTCTGTTTTTCTCCCTCATTTCTGCTGAGTCTTTACCTTCCTAATGCAGTGAACTCACAGTGCCTAGCTGACTGGATGGGGAAAAAAATCCAGGGAGCAAAGAGAAATAATAAAAGAATATATCAGTTAATTTTTCATAGTGTTATCCAACTACATATTTTTAAAATTTTGGAATAATATTAGGAATCTTCTCTTTATAAAAAACTGAATTATCGGGCTTCCCTGGTGGAGCAGTGGTTAAGAATATGCCTGCGAATGCAGGGGTCATGGGTTCGAGCCCTGTTCTGGGAAGATCCCACGTGCCACGGAGTAACTAAGCCCGCGCACCACAACTACAGAGCCTGCGCTCTAGAGCCCGTGTGCCACATCAACCGAGCCCACGTGCCACAACTACGGAAGCCTGCGTGCCTAGAGACCATGCTCCGCAACAAGAGAAGCCACTGCAATGAGAAGCCCGTGCACCACAGCCAAGAGGAGCCCCCGCTCACTGCAACTAGAGAACGCCCGCTAGCAGCAACAAAGACCCAATGCAGCCCCAAATAAATTAATTAATTTTAAAAAATTGAATTAGTGTCAAGGGTACAATGTATAAAAGTACAATAAAAGCCCCCCTTCATAACCCCCCAACCCCACTCTCAAGATGGAATCGATATGCTGTGATACAATTTATAGTCGTAGTACTACTCCTCCTCCCACCACATCCGAAATCCTCTGAGCCAGGTGCAGCAGCTTCCTTTCACAATGCTAGGACCCGCCACAAGACACATGATAATCCCTTTGGACATTTCAAGGAGCGGCACCAAGGGAACAGTACCGGGGAAATGCCACTGACAGCTCAGAATATCCATGGCATTTCTAGAGCCTCGGCACTGCTCTCGCTCTGGAAATGAAGGTCCAAAAAGCACATCGGAGAATGTTCATAGTTGTAAACAAGCTCCACCTTTGAAACACAATCTACATAGAACCACATATACAAGCCTGCACGATGGATGAAGCCAAGGTCTCCTCCATGATTTCCCTTCTGACCACCTTATTGTCTCCTCAACCATAAAAGGTGAACTTGAAACTCAGGACCTTGCCTTGTCACCAGAAACATCCAAGCTTGGATCAGTCTTTCTAAGACCAGATACTTGCTCTCTGAACTATTAGAGACTTGTCACATACACACAGGTAGAACAGGATTATTTCTATCTACCTGGGGACTTGGAGTCTTTCACATTGCTCCTGTTAAAACTCTCACAACAGCAAAACTTTACCTACAAAGGGTTCAAGCTATGACACTCCCAACTTCCACAAACCTCCTCAGCTCTTGTGAGTCACATGCAGCCAATTCCAGGAATTGGAAACATGGTTGTGAGGATGAAACTGACTTTGGGGCTCCCCTTGGATATGGTCTTCCAGACTTACCAAAAGGCCATTAAGAGGAAGGTTTACCCCACCTCAGGGAAACCCGAGGCAGTACTTGCAGTCAAGGGCTGGCCATGGCTTCTGAGCTACATCCAAAAAGAATTTCATACTGTACCTGGATCTGCTGAAGCCATTTCTGACTGTCCGAGAGCCAGCATGTACCGTTCCTCAACTGCCTCCATTGTGGATCATCAGTAGGGCTGTGAGATTTAGGACATAAAAATACAGGATACCCAGTTAACCTTGAACTTCACATGAATAATAAGTCATTATTTTTAGTATAAGTAGATCCTATGAACTATTTGGGGCATACTTATCTTCAAAATGTACTCGTTTTTCAAACATTCATATTTAACTAAACAGTCTATATTTTATCTGTCAACCCTACTCAGCAGAAATGATGGAGGCTCATAGAGATCCAGGAGACGCCTCAGCGCCTCCTCAGCTTTTATTTCTACGTCCTGGACAGCGAGCACGAACCTTCCACTCCCAGTCAGTGGCTAGAATGGAGGATATTCTCTGTTTTAGAGCTTTTTCTACTTGTCATTGTTATTATCTTCCTTATTTTAAAGAGATGTTTATTTTTTCCCAATCTTAATAGCTCATCCAAAAGTATTTCAAAGTTCATTAGAGAAGGGAAAAACAATATGGTTCTGAAAAGTGAAGGAAACCGCCTGCTGTTTAGTAAAGAAGTAGTAGGGAGACTGAAAAAGCCAAACTTAATAAGCAGATTTCTCCAAGGGTATTTTCAGAGCTTGATACCCTCCCACACCCTGAAAATATTATTACATCAAGAATGTAGAACTGCTAACCAAATGTAAGGCTCCCATATGATTCTATCAAACTGAGGATGCTTCTTTACTAAGCAGTGAGCACACTTGCTGTCCCAGGCACCTTGGCAGTTGCAACGTAGGGCTCTTCCCTTTGGGATGGAAACAGCAAGTTTTCCTGTGGTCTACACGCTGGCCCCAAAAATACTACACTCCCAATACTTGTCAACTTTAAGTATTTTTCTACATATCTCCATTTTTCTGTTACTATTTGGACTACATCCTAGACTTGACACTACATAAATTGCATTCAAGAAGCTATTTTTAAAAGTTGGTAGGAAACCTTAAAACTATGGTTTGCAGTCCCTGGCTTACTTTCATCCAGGTGCATAAGGGTTTTCAAAAGTAGTCAGGTTAGTTACCCCGTATCACAGCCCCACGCTTGTGTCACAGATATAAAAATGGAACATGATATTTAAGGTTTTAGTTGCCAAATCATCAAGCCTCCCAGACAGAGGCAATAGAGCAAAATGATTACAGAGGCATGGATTTTGATTTGCTCCAGTGTCTTGGGCAAGTCACTTGGCCTCTGTATTTATTTGTACTTATCTGCACTTATCTGTCACTTGGGGGTCATAATTGTACCTGGTCCATGGGTACGCTGTACAAATGATCTGTAAAGTAGTTACAAGAAACCGACACAAAGTAAGCACTCCACAGACCTTGGCTATTAGCTATTGGAAATAGTTCTCCGTGAAACAGATGACTTTATCCGTGGATGACTCGGTGGGAGACAGTGAATCACAGAATCACAGCATGCTGAAAGTGACCTAGTTCACACTCTAATGTGAAAAGAAGAAAAGTGTGCATGGGTAGAATATGTCTGCAACTTTACACAACAAAGAGTTCATCATGTTAACTTGGAGGATTAGAATAAATCAGGAAAGGAGGAAAGAAAAACTTGAGTGTAATTCAATTTCTCTATCATTTGTGTTTCTACACTGAGACTCTGAATACACTGGAAGTGCAATTTTTTTTAATGTGGCGGGATAAAGGTTTTCAAGTTTTCCTGATCCATCCGTATTATTATCTCAGAATTGCTGGCATTTCTTGCCATCTTTGGATCTACACCCATCTGAGTCAGTGGGCCATTCTGGACGGAGGAGATAATAGAGCAGAAGTGAAGTGAGAGAAAAGGAGAGACAAGATTTTCTCTTTTCTCTTCAAAGAGGAAAGGTCTTTGGAATGGGAACAACTCACAACCAAACTTTGGGGAAAGGATGTGATGGAAAATGAGACAAACATCCTACCCCAGTGATGAGAAGGATTCCCTGGGCTGGATGGAGGGAGGTCACAGGTGGCTGGACAAGGAAACCAACTAGGGAGAAACACACACAAGTGCAGAGCAAACACCCTGAGGCCACTCAGCCTGACTCCATGCAAACATGTGTCCAGCGGCCAGCCCTTCACCTGTGGCTCCCCAGCAAGACAGGTACCTCGGGGGTGCCAACTCATTCTGAGTCCATTATGCCTGGCCATTCATAAACCGCTGTCTAACGTGTGAGGAATAAACTCTCAATGTTTATGAGGAAATTGGGGAAGGAGATTGAAAGGTTACTTAAACGAAAAAAAAAGAAGTTCAGGAAGGCAGGATGGTAGAGAGACAAGAAAAAGACCTTAAAAGATAGAAAGGATTTGCCAAAGAAGAGAAAGCAAAAGAAATGATTCCGAATGGGTTAACCTGCAGCTAGGAAGTTAAGGAAGATTATTGATGGGTGAAGACTATGGAATAAAGTGAATAAAATTTCTCAGAAGTTGCTGAGAATATGGTAAGCAGCATGATTATCAAATTATGAATTGGCTGCAATGGCATTCTAGGGGGACTTTAGGAAGGGGAAGCAAATGTTCCTGAGATGACAGTAGCAGGTGGAAAGTTGTTTCAGGGGAAGATCAGTCTTGCAGAGGGTGTATCAGAGGAGGGCAAGTGTGAGCAAGCAAGGAAATACTAAGTGTATACGGTTCCTTCACTGAGTGCACCCAGCCCCGCGGTCAGCCTTGAGAACAAGCAGGACTTCAGGTACTGGAGCTACATTTCAGTCATCAAGACTTGAGAAGACACCCTTAACTCAGGTCTTCTCTTCAAACTCCATCTTTCCTTCTTGACCTTCATTTGGCCTCTTCCCTTACCCTCCAGCTGTGGACTGAGGCCACAGAGCAAGATGGGTCACTAGTGTCCTCCATCCCCTGGCGACTGTGGTTCACATCACTGGAGTACCAAAGGCAATAACCAAGTAACAGACACAAGAGTGTATGAAGAAGAAGAGATTCTGATAAGGCTTTCTGTGACAGTGTGGGCCAAGTCGGCTCTATATGGCTGGTATCACGTGAATTATGAGCAGCCTTAGGGGAGAAGTTCTCAGAAGGCAGAGCCTGGCTCTCGAGAGGCTCTGCGTGCTCACAGCCCACTCCAAGACCTCAGTTACAGCTTCGGCCCCCAATATCTCTCCCTCTGCCTGCTCACAGTTTTTGAAGTCTTCTTTCCTCCACATTTCTCTTGAGAGGTGGAGGAGGAAGATGAGCTTCAGGCCAGCTCAGACTCCCCTGGGATCCCAGCAGGATGCCTATCATTAACCTCCCACCTTCTAGGAAGCTCCTAAGATCTTCACATTTGGGGCAGTTCTCATTTCAGCTGTGCTTCAAATTGCTGGCTGGAGACGGCCTGTTGGAAGGTGGCTAAAAGCAAGTAGCAATCCTTCGGGCAGCCTGGCCCTTCTCGACTGTCAGACATCTTCAGGGATATTCTAGGAAATGTTGTTTGTTCTAGAGAAGGGAGGGAAACAATCCAATTGTCCAATAATGCTTGAATGGAAAATAAATGATGCTATATGCATGTGATCACATAATATCAAACAGTCAAAAATCAAAGACCTAGATCTCTATGGATTCACGTGGATAAATCTTGAAAACATAATATTGATTGAAAGAAAATAAGATAAACAATGTTAGATTGTGATAACAGGTATGTAAGTATTTAAATATTTAAATCAATTCAACATATTGCTTCTATATATAGAGATGCAAGAAAATAAACTTTATCCAAAGAACACATTATTTACATTTAATATGCTCATTTATCTAGGAGACCCAAAAGAACCCACAGATAAACTAGCAGGAACTAATAAGACGGTTCAACAAGGCACACACATACAAGATCAATAAATTTTAAAAGTCAATCAGGCTCCTCTACACTGGCGATAACAAATTAGAAACTATAAAAGTAAATAAGAAAAAAAAGAAGATCTAAAAATTGTCACAAGAGCCGTATAAATTATTTAGAGCTAAGCATACGTAGAAGGCAATATAACTAACAAACTGAGTACGAAAGACTGTTGTTACTTTATGAGAACAGACCCTCTTCTTAAGGAGCAGATCAGTAAGTGAGAGTGAATCAAAGAAACACAGCATTTGAAAAGTCAGCTAGTCCAAGCCTCTTGATCACACATACAGAAGCTGAAGCCCAGATAGGTTGAGTTACTTGCTAAAGGGCCCAATGTCCTGACTCAAGGACTAGCATTTTTCACTCAGTCGCAAGACACAATCAAATGCAGTACCTTGGAAAGAGATGGGGAAAAATGAAGAAATCAATTATATAGTTCCTCATCTTTAAGTACAGAAATAGCCGTGACAAAATTACACGTATTGAGGGAAAATTGAAGTGCAGAGTTTAAAATGTCAATAATCCACAGGGAAACTGGAGACCATTTAAAACATTCATATTAAATCTCTCTAGAAAAGACATTAAAAGATCTCCAATCAAAATGTGAATTTTATAATAGACATGGTATGATACAATTTATAATAGATATGGTAGGAACCTTTCCCTTTCACGGGAAAGCTTCGGCTGGGAAAAAGGAATTGTTCTTGAAAATGGGGCCTGTGCTATTGCAGACACTGTGCTCAACCTAGGTCCACCGAATGCTCTGATGTCATCACTGAGGTCACAGAATTCCACTGTGAGCCTGGCAACCTTGCAAACATAACAGCCCTGGTGAGCACTAGGCACTACTGCTGGTTCACCAAGTGGTACAAGTTTTTCAGCCATTTAGGAGACTTGACTATTTTTGTTTGTACTGAATCATTTCAACGGATTGCCCAAGAGCCAAGAAGGGCCAACCTGTAGGGAAGAGGAGGAGTTGGACATCTCTTGAGGCATCTTCTAAGGGAGACTTCTATTTGGTACGATGGAATGGCGACAAAAGAGGAAACATCTGGAAAATGAGGAGTCCCAGGAAACTGCGAGAACGGAGGAGGTTTGTGGGGGGCAACTTGTCTGGGGCACATGGGTTTCTGCCAAACTGAAGCTTCTCTAGGAAGCGGGGGACTGAGAACGTGTCACCTGTGAAGCAGGGAGCGAGAGACCTTGTCTCACTGATGCTGCCGTATCTATCCGGAGGGTCCCTGTGGTGTGAGACGGCACAGAACGGCCAGATGCCCCCTGGGAGATGGGAGGTCAGCTCCGCTGGTCTGAGGACTCTCTCCTGGGGCAGCCGGGCCTGGAGCTTTGTCGGACACATAGCAGGCTGCATCCTGCTTGCACAGACCTAGAGGTGCAGCTTTTCTCAGTCCCCGATTTCTCCCTTATGCTCTTGGATCTTTCCCTGGGGTCATGAGGTGGGGGATGTGAAGGATGCAAGGATGCTGAGAGAGACCCATGAGTTGCTTGGCCTCTTTTACCAAAGTGGAAAGAGAAGCCCCATGAGTTGAAGGCCCTGTTGAAAAATATCTTGACAATTGGAATGTACTTTGAAAGAAGATTGTTTGTCTAGGGATGGTGTCATATTGAAAGCAAGGAGGTTTTATTCTTTCAACAGGAAGAATTTCCCAAAGGAGATCAAGGGAAGGGAAGGGTTTTCCAGAGACTGAGACCGCGTGAGCGGGGGTGAGAAATGGCCTCAGTGTCCTGCGGGGAGCTCTGAGAGCCACGGGCCACGTGGTGCCTGCGTGCATTAAATGTAGGCGAGTAGCTTGCCCTGGGAGAGGGGTGGTCACCCCAGAGCTCCAGCTAGAGGCCTCTGCCCCAGATTAGAGCCCAGTAGCTCCTACCAGGCCCAGGGCCCTGGAGACTGTAGGATGGGCCCTGGGAATGGAGCTCTAGACAGCAGGCAGATTTCCAGGCAGTGGCTGGGACAGGCTGGGGAAGGCAGTGACTGCCCCTGACCATTCAGAATATTTTGCTCTATGTTCGTGTGTGTGTGTGTGTTTGAGTGTGTGTGTGTGTGTGTGTGTGTGTGTGGTAGTGCAGAGAAGAGCGAGATGAATGGGGGTAGAGTGCTTACCAGATATAAAGTCTGCGTGGTAAAGTTCTTGTCACCCTGCCTGGACCTGGCTGACACTCGGTGTACGTAAGAGTGTATACAGAATTCTTGTTAGGGGTGTTTTATGAGACAGTAACTCATACACCCATGTACACTCTGATGCAGCAAAAATATCACACACCCCACATATAACTTCCTTAGTAAACCACACACAGCACATGGAGGTATATACACGCATCCCTCCTATACTACGTTCCCTTACAACCCACCTGTATCACAATCCTCTCCTCCAACACCAAACGCTGGAGATGAGATATGTATATAGACACACACACTATATATATAGGACACACACACACACACACACTATATACATGTATCTCCTCAACTCTTGCACAAACACAACTAACTTCAGCCATCTCTAAATACCTCTATAAGAACCAGTCACGTGTCATACACACCACACTTATAACACATTCTTGCGTAATGCCAGACCCGCTTTGTACAAACCACAGTAAACCACAGTCTCAGTAACCCATGTCAGGATTGCCAGAGAAAATATGGGCTATCCAGTTCAATTTGAATTCTAGATAAAGAACAAGTAATTTTTCAGTATCCGTATGTCCCACATATTGTATGGGCTATACTTACACTAAAACTAAGTCAGGCCAAATACTGCATGGGAATACTTACACTAAAAGATTATTCTGGGTTTATCTGAAACTGAAATTTAACTGGGTGCCTTGTATTCTTGTTCGCTAAGTCTGGCAACCCTTATATACTTACCACCTGCTGATGTATTATATATTTATTGTAGTTTTGTTTAGTGTGTGTCTTCCCCTACTAGAATGTGCAGCGTTACCAAAGACTACAACAATGGAAGAGTGCCGGATACACAGGAGTAGCTGCTTACTGAATCTTGGTGAATGAATGAATGAACACACACCATAAATACAAGCCACACCATGTAATGAGGAAACGTTACATGTCCCAGAATTCCTGACTTGTGAACAGAAACCATGCACACAAAGGCCACAGACACAGATAGACACGTCTGCACTGTGCTCCCCATGCCAACCCCACACTTACCACAGACTTAACTGATACACATCACTCACTCTTCCCACACACTCACAGTCACCACCGAGGCCTACATTACCAACTAGACAGTGAGAGAATAAGTATTGATTGGAATTAAATCCTGGAGGATCCACTGGGAACCACACTCTCAACTGTGTGTATTCACTGCACCTGACACGTGTCACACACTCAGTAAATATTTGTGGACAGAGGACTGATGAACCCACCCTGAGCCTTTCATTCCTCCCTCAGGAATCTCGAAGTCACAAGAGGATCCCCCTCGGCTTGGATCCACTGTGGTGGCCCAAGGCTGCAGCCCAGGGGCAGTGGAGGTCTCCTCTGCCCCTAAATACTTCTTCTGTACTTCTACTCCGCGCAAGCTCAGCTACGCTGGTAAGGGCGTGGGGCTCCTCAGGTGACGGGGTGCTTGGCTGTGAAGCAGGAGGCACACAGATCCCAGGGAGGCTGAGAGGAAATCCAGGGTCATCAGAGGTGATGAGGGCTCTGTGGAGGAGCCTGGGCAGGATGGCTGAGCTGTTCCGAGGGCGTGGATGCCAGCTGAGTCTGGGGGTGTGTGTGTGAATACTGCTACTACCATGGTGGGGAAGTCAAGGAGCAGGGGCCGGAAAGGTCTGGGCTTGAGGTGGAGGGAAGAGGGACCAGATTAAGCATCTTCAGAGGAAAATGTAGGCTTTGTCTTTGCCTTTGCTTCCAGAGAAGGACAGAGTTCTGCATCATACACCTCCAGCCTGAGAGCAGGACCATCCAGCTCAGGTGCACACAGCTCACACATACACGCGCCCTCCAGGCACAGCCCTTCTCAGTGCACATCAACCCCAAGCACGTGCTCCACAGTACTCTCCTGCACCACAGCCCCATTCCACAAGGAATGCACCACCGATATTCCCAAACTCACACTCCTCATCGTACACGCATCCAGCCGCATCCCTCACATACTACAGCCCTCACCACCATACTCCACACCCCTGTATACAGACACCGCTCCAGTATACCCCCCCACGCACATGAAAAGCCCACAGATGACACCAGATACACCACTCCGTCCTACGGCCAACGGACACCAAGCTCACGACATTGCTATGTCGTGCCAATGTCCCTCTCTCGTCTACCACACCTGCTCCCTCAGCTTCCGGCATGGCCCATGCATGTTATTATGATTTTAATTTCCTTTTTCAGGAATCCGGAGATTTCATCGAGACACTGCCCAGCCTAGACCACCCCTAGCCCAGGATCAGGAAGAAGGAGAGACCGCTTCCCCATCACACTGTGTCTCCTCCTCACCCTCTTCACCCTGTAAGAACTATCTGCACCCAGACAAAGAGGAAAGGGGCATGAAAATATACTACATGCAGGTACAAGTGAACAAGGGTGTCGCTGTCTCCTGGAAGACAAAGAAACCCTTGGAGTTGCCTGAAAAGCAGCTGAGGATAGAAGAAGTGACCCTTCCTGAGGATGTGTGCGCAGTAGCCACTGACCCCTCTTCTGATGTGTGCACCGAAAGCCTCCTGTCTGACAGTGAGCCCACTGGGGAGGAGAAAGAGTATGAGGAAAGGGCAGAGCCAGGCAGCCCATCAGGGCCACCTGCCGTCGAGGAGAGACCCAGCGCCAAGACAGCGGACTGGATGCTGACCATGGAGACCGGCTTCAGGTGCATGGCCTGCTGCCGGGTCTTCCCCACCTTGGAGATCCTCCAGCAGCACGTGAAGGGCGGCATCCTGCAGGGCTTCAGCTGCTGTGCCTTTCATCTCACCATGGCCCAGCGGATGGGCAATGTGGAATCCGAGAGCACCCCTGAGGAAGAGGACGAGGAGGAGGAGGAGGAGAACGAGGAGGAGGAGGAGGAGGAGGAGGAGGAGAAGGAGGTAGAGAAGCAAGAAGAAAAGGAGAATGAGGGAGAGCAGCCCACGGGGGAAGGCCCCAGCCCAAAGAGACCCCGCAGGCAGGGTCTTTTCTCTCCTTTGAGTTCCAAACAGCAACTGAGATTCATGGGACAGAAGATCCTGGAAGACGGTGTGGCCGTCCCTTGGAAGAGGTAAGGCTTGAGGCTGGCAGTCTTCTGAGCCTATGTCACGAGGGCCCAGAGGAGTCTAAGGGAAGGGGCCGCACACATGTGCTGGTTGACCTAATGGCTCTGCAGTTGCATCAAATGGGACACACCCAGCACTAACAAAGGCATTGACCTCTGTTGACGTAAACAAGAAGGTGGAGCCTTTTCCTAGGAGTTTTCTCAGGGTCTGCACGATGGACCTCAACTCTTAGAGGACGTACTGCCAGCAGCTCCTTCTCGGCAGAGAGAGCCAGGAGTGGTCTCAAGAGAGGACAGGGGCCCTTGCAGGACCAGAATTTTGAGGTCTGAGAGCCTTGGGCCTGAGCCGAGATCTCACCCGGACCACTGGACCTAGCCTTCTGTGACAAAGGGGAATATGAAAGAGAGTCACGTGGAAATGAGGTCCCCCGAGATATGGAAATGTTCCAGAACCTTCGTTGCGTGGTAGTTGATCTGGAGCCAAGCTCACTGTGGTGTGTGTGGCTCTGAGCATTAAGGCAATGCTGGAGGGTAACCCTGACCAGCAGAGCTTGGAGTGCTTCTTGTCTCTTCCTGTTCTACCTCATTTGTTTTATCCCTTCCAGGGAGAAGAAAGGACCCTCGGGAGAGTAGCAGACAGAATGCCGTGGTCTGAAGGAGGATGAAGGGACCGGCACTCAGTCTAACATCATATGACAATAGAAGCGTCCTATGCAATAAAGGGCATTTTCCAAACCTTTCCTGGAGCTTTTATTTAAGGACATTTTTCTATCTATGCATCTATCTGTCATCTACATCTGTATCTTTCAAGGTTTGTGAACAAGCTTTCACATAAGCACTAGAGACGTCCGCCAGCATTTTCCAGAAGAGGCCTGCAAATTGCTGGGGACTCCTCACAAATAGGGAACGGCCACAACCCCTGCCACACAGACTATGCGCGTGGCCCTCCTGACGTACTCCCACTCTCTCTCTGAATTTCCCAACGTCTGAGATGAGGGTGCTGGCTGGAGGCAATGATCACGTGCAGGCTGAATCTTCTCCAGATTCTGATTCTCTTCCTGGGCATATCGTCCTTAAGCACAGTCTCCATGTCCCTGGCCACACTGATCTCTCTCCTTCAGTCCTTCCCTCCCTCCCTCTCCTGCCTCCCAGTGCAGAGAATACTTTTTTGCATTTGAGACGACATTTATTTTTGGTTCACAGAATTCTCACCTGTTCTACTGTGGCCTCCGTTGTGAACATTCCAAAGCTGAGACTTTTCTGTTTTTCTCCCTCATTTCTGCTGAGTCTTTACCTTCCTAATGCAGTGAACTCACAGTGCCTAGCTGACTGGATGGGGAAAAAGATCCAGGGAGCAAAGAGAAATAATAAAAGAATATATCAGTTAATTTTTCATAGTGTTATCCAACTACATATTTTTAAAATTTTGGAATAATATTAGGAATCTTCTCTTTATAAAAAACTGAATTATCGGGCTTCCCTGGTGGAGCAGTGGTTAAGAATATGCCTGCGAATGCAGGGGTCATGGGTTCGAGCCCTGTTCTGGGAAGATCCCACGTGCCACGGAGTAACTAAGCCCGCGCACCACAACTACAGAGCCTGCGCTCTAGAGCCCGTGTGCCACATCAACCGAGCCCACGTGCCACAACTACGGAAGCCTGCGTGCCTAGAGACCATGCTCCGCAACAAGAGAAGCCACTGCAATGAGAAGCCCGTGCACCACAGCCAAGAGGAGCCCCCGCTCACTGCAACTAGAGAACGCCCACTAGCAGCAACAAAGACCCAATGCAGCCCCAAATAAATTAATTAATTTTAAAAAATTGAATTAGTGTCAAGGGTACAATGTATAAAAGTACAATAAAAGCCCCCCTTCATAACCCCCCAACCCCACTCTCAAGATGGAATCGATATGCTGTGATACAATTTATAGTCGTAGTACTACTCCTCCTCCCACCACATCCGAAATCCTCTGAGCCAGGTGCAGCAGCTTCCTTTCACAATGCTAGGACCCGCCACAAGACACATGATAATCCCTTTGGACATTTCAAGGAGCGGCACCAAGGGAAGAGTACCGGGGAAATGCCACTGACAGCTCAGAATATCCATGGCATTTCTAGAGCCTCGGCACTGCTCTCGCTCTGGAAATGAAGGTCCAAAAAGCACATCGGAGAATGTTCATAGTTGTAAACAAGCTCCACCTTTGAAACACAATCTACATAGAACCACATATACAAGCCTGCACGATGGATGAAGCCAAGGTCTCCTCCATGATTTCCCTTCTGACCACCTTATTGTCTCCTCAACCATAAAAGGTGAACTTGAAACTCAGGACCTTGCCTTGTCACCAGAAACATCCAAGCTTGGATCAGTCTTTCTAAGACCAGATACTTGCTCTCTGAACTATTAGAGACTTGTCACATACACACAGGTAGAACAGGATTATTTCTATCTACCTGGGGACTTGGAGTCTTTCACATTGCTCCTGTTAAAACTCTCACAACAGCAAAACTTTACCTACAAAGGGTTCAAGCTATGACACTCCCAACTTCCACAAACCTCCTCAGCTCTTGTGAGTCACATGCAGCCAATTCCAGGAATTGGAAACATGGTTGTGAGGATGAAACTGACTTTGGGGCTCCCCTTGTATATGGTCTTCCAGACTTACCAAAAGGCCATTAAGAGGAAGGTTTACCCCACCTCAGGGAAACCCGAGGCAGTACTTGCAGTCAAGGGCTGGCCATGGCTTCTGAGCTACATCCAAAAAGAATTTCATACTGTACCTGGATCTGCTGAAGCCATTTCTGACTGTCCGAGAGCCAGCATGTACTGTTCCTCAACTGCCTCCATTGTGGATCATCAGTAGGGCTGTCAGATTTAGGACATAAAAATACAGGATACCCAGTTAACCTTGAACTTCACATGAATAATAAGTCATTATTTTTAGTATAAGTAGATCCTATGAACTATTTGGGGCATACTTATCTTCAAAATGTACTCGTTGTTTTTCAAACATTCATATTTAACTAAACAGTCTATATTTTATCTGTCAACCCTACTCAGCAGAAATGATGGAGGCTCATAGAGATCCAGGAGACGCCTCAGCGCCTCCTCAGCTTTTATTTCTATGTCCTGGACAGCGAGCACGAACCTTCCACTCCCAGTCAGTGGCTAGAATGGAGGATATTCTCTGTTTTAGAGCTTTTTCTACTTGTCATTGTTATTATCTTCCTTATTTTAAAGAGATGTTTATTTTTTCCCAATCTTAATAGCTCATCCAAAAGTATTTCAAAGTTCATTAGAGAAGGGAAAAACAATATGGTTCTGAAAAGTGAAGGAAACCGCCTGGTGTTTAGTAAAGAAGTAGTAGGGAGACTGAAAAAGCCAAACTTAATAAGCAGATTTCTCCAAGGGTATTTTCAGAGCTTGATACCCTCCCACACCCTGAAAATATTATTACATCAAGAATGTAGAACTGCTAACCAAATGTAAGGCTCCCATATGATTCTATCAAACTGAGGATGCTTCTTTACTAAGCAGTGAGCACACTTGCTGTCCCAGGCACCTTGGCAGTTGCAACGTAGGGCTCTTCCCTTTGGGATGGAAACAGCAAGTTTTCCTGTGGTCTACACGCTGGCCCCAAAAATACTACACTCCCAATACTTGTCAACTTTAAGTATTTTTCTACATATCTCCATTTTTCTGTTACTATTTGGACTACATCCTAGACTTGACACTACATAAATTGCATTCAAGAAGCTATTTTTAAAAGTTGGTAGGAAACCTTAAAACTATGGTTTGCAGTCCCTGGCTTACTTTCATCCAGGTGCATAAGGGTTTTCAAAAGTAGTCAGGTTAGTTACCCCGTATCACAGCCCCACGCTTGTGTCACAGATATAAAAATGGAACATGATACTTAAGGTTTTAGTTGCCAAATCATCAAGCCTCCCAGACAGAGGCAATAGAGCAAAATGATTACAGAGGCATGGATTTTGATTTGCTCCAGTGTCTTGGGCAAGTCACTTGGCCTCTGTATTTATTTGTACTTATCTGCACTTATCTGTCACTTGGGGGTCATAATTGTACCTGGTCCATGGGTACGCTGTACAAATGATCTGTAAAGTAGTTACAAGAAACCGACACAAAGTAAGCACTCCACAGACCTTGGCTATTAGCTATTGGAAATAGTTCTCCGTGAAACAGATGACTTTATCCGTGGATGACTCGGTGGGAGACAGTGAATCACAGAATCACAGCATGCTGAAAGTGACCTAGTTCACACTCTAATGTGAAAAGAAGAAAAGTGTGCATGGGTAGAATATGTCTGCAACTTTACACAACAAAGAGTTCATCATGTTAACTTGGAGGATTAGAATAAATCAGGAAAGGAGGAAAGAAAAACTTGAGTGTAATGCAATTTCTCTATCATTTGTGTTTCTACACTGAGACTCTGAATACACTGGAAGTGCAATTTTTTTTAATGTGGCGGGATAAAGGTTTTCAAGTTTTCCTGATCCATCCGTATTATTATCTCAGAATTGCTGGCATTTCTTGCCATCTTTGGATCTACACCCATCTGAGTCAGTGGGCCATTCTGGACGGAGGAGATAATAGAGCAGAAGTGAAGTGAGAGAAAAGGAGAGACAAGATTTTCTCTTTTCTCTTCAAAGAGGAAAGGTCTTTGGAATGGGAACAACTCACAACCAAACTTTGGGGAAAGGATGTGATGGAAAATGAGACAAACATCCTACCCCAGTGATGAGAAGGATTCCCTGGGCTGGATGGAGGGAGGTCACAGGTGGCTGGACAAGGAAACCAACTAGGGAGAAACACACACAAGTGCAGAGCAAACACCCTGAGGCCACTCAGCCTGACTCCATGCAAACATGTGTCCAGCGGCCAGCCCTTCACCTGTGGCTCCCCAGCAAGACAGGTACCTCGGGGGTGCCAACTCATTCTGAGTCCATTATGCCTGGCCATTCATAAACCGCTGTCTAACGTGTGAGGAATAAACTCTCAATGTTTATGAGGAAATTGGGGAAGGAGATTGAAAGGTTACTTAAACGAAAAAAAAAGAAGTTCAGGAAGGCAGGATGGTAGAGAGACAAGAAAAAGACCTTAAAAGATAGAAAGGATTTGCCAAAGAAGAGAAAGCAAAAGAAATGATTCCGAATGGGTTAACCTGCAGCTAGGAAGTTAAGGAAGATTATTGATGGGTGAAGACTATGGAATAAAGTGAATAAAATTTCTCAGAAGTTGCTGAGAATATGGTAAGCAGCATGATTATCAAATTATGAATTGGCTGCAATGGCATTCTAGGGGGACTTTAGGAAGGGGAAGCAAATGTTCCTGAGATGACAGTAGCAGGTGGAAAGTTGTTTCAGGGGAAGATCAGTCTTGCAGAGGGTGTATCAGAGGAGGGCAAGTGTGAGCAAGCAAGGAAATACTAAGTGTATACGGTTCCTTCACTGAGTGCACCCAGCCCCGCGGTCAGCCTTGAGAACAAGCAGGACTTCAGGTACTGGAGCTACATTTCAGTCATCAAGACTTGAGAAGACACCCTTAACTCAGGTCTTCTCTTCAAACTCCATCTTTCCTTCTTGACCTTCATTTGGCCTCTTCCCTTACCCTCCAGCTGTGGACTGAGGCCACAGAGCAAGATGGGTCACTAGTGTCCTCCATCCCCTGGCGACTGTGGTTCACATCACTGGAGTACCAAAGGCAATAACCAAGTAACAGACACAAGAGTGTATGAAGAAGAAGAGATTCTGATAAGGCTTTCTGTGACAGTGTGGGCCAAGTCGGCTCTATATGGCTGGTATCACGTGAATTATGAGCAGCCTTAGGGGAGAAGTTCTCAGAAGGCAGAGCCTGGCTCTCGAGAGGCTCTGCGTGCTCACAGCCCACTCCAAGACCTCAGTTACAGCTTCGGCCCCCAATATCTCTCCCTCTGCCTGCTCACAGTTTTTGAAGTCTTCTTTCCTCCACATTTCTCTTGAGAGGTGGAGGAGGAAGATGAGCTTCAGGCCAGCTCAGACTCCCCTGGGATCCCAGCAGGATGCCTATCATTAACCTCCCACCTTCTAGGAAGCTCCTAAGATCTTCACATTTGGGGCAGTTCTCATTTCAGCTGTGCTTCAAATTGCTGGCTGGAGACGGCCTGTTGGAAGGTGGCTAAAAGCAAGTAGCAATCCTTCGGGCAGCCTGGCCCTTCTCGACTGTCAGACATCTTCAGGGATATTCTAGGAAATGTTGTTTGTTCTAGAGAAGGGAGGGAAACAATCCAATTGTCCAATAATGCTTGAATGGAAAATAAATGATGCTATATGCATGTGATCACATAATATCAAACAGTCAAAAATCAAAGACCTAGATCTCTATGGATTCACGTGGATAAATCTTGAAAACATAATATTGATTGAAAGAAAATAAGATAAACAATGTTAGATTGTGATAACAGGTATGTAAGTATTTAAATATTTAAATCAATTCAACATATTGCTTCTATATATAGAGATGCAAGAAAATAAACTTTATCCAAAGAACACATTATTTACATTTAATATGCTCATTTATCTAGGAGACCCAAAAGAACCCACAGATAAACTAGCAGGAAATAATAAGACGGTTCAACAAGGCACACACATACAAGATCAATAAATTTTAAAAGTCAATCAGGCTCCTCTACACTGGCGATAACAAATTAGAAACTATAAAAGTAAATAAGAAAAAAAAGAAGATCTAAAAATTGTCACAAGAGCCGTATAAATTATTTAGAGCTAAGCATACGTAGAAGGCAATATAACTAACAAACTGAGTACGAAAGACTGTTGTTACTTTATGAGAACAGACCCTCTTCTTAAGGAGCAGATCAGTAAGTGAGAGTGAATCAAAGAAACACAGCATTTGAAAAGTCAGCTAGTCCAAGCCTCTTGATCACACATACAGAAGCTGAAGCCCAGATAGGTTGAGTTACTTGCTAAAGGGCCCAATGTCCTGACTCAAGGACTAGCATTTTTCACTCAGTCGCAAGACACAATCAAATGCAGTACCTTGGAAAGAGATGGGGAAAAATGAAGAAATCAATTATATAGTTCCTCATCTTTAAGTACAGAAATAGCCGTGACAAAATTACACGTATTGAGGGAAAATTGAAGTGCAGAGTTTAAAATGTCAATAATCCACAGGGAAACTGGAGACCATTTAAAACATTCATATTAAATCTCTCTAGAAAAGACATTAAAAGATCTCCAATCAAAATGTGAATTTTATAATAGACATGGTATGATACAATTTATAATAGATATGGTAGGAACCTTTCCCTTTCACGGGAAAGCTTCGGCTGGGAAAAAGGAATTGTTCTTGAAAATGGGGCCTGTGCTATTGCAGACACTGTGCTCAACCTAGGTCCACCGAATGCTCTGATGTCATCACTGAGGTCACAGAATTCCACTGTGAGCCTGGCAACCTTGCAAACATAACAGCCCTGGTGAGCACTAGGCACTACTGCTGGTTCACCAAGTGGTACAAGTTTTTCAGCCATTTAGGAGACTTGACTATTTTTGTTTGTACTGAATCATTTCAACGGATTGCCCAAGAGCCAAGAAGGGCCAACCTGTAGGGAAGAGGAGGAGTTGGACATCTCTTGAGGCATCTTCTAAGGGAGACTTCTATTTGGTACGATGGAATGGCGACAAAAGAGGAAACATCTGGAAAATGAAGAGTCCCAGGAAACTGCGAGAACGGAGGAGGTTTGTGGGGGGCAACTTGTCTGGGGCACATGGGTTTCTGCCAAACTGAAGCTTCTCTAGGAAGCGGGGGACTGAGAACGTGTCACCTGTGAAGCAGGGAGCGAGAGACCTTGTCTCACTGATGCTGCCGTATCTATCCGGAGGGTCCCTGTGGTGTGAGACGGCACAGAACGGCCAGATGCCCCCTGGGAGATGGGAGGTCAGCTCCGCTGGTCTGAGGACTCTCTCCTGGGGCAGCCGGGCCTGGAGCTTTGTCGGACACATAGCAGGCTGCATCCTGCTTGCACAGACCTAGAGGTGCAGCTTTTCTCAGTCCCCGATTTCTCCCTTATGCTCTTGGATCTTTCCCTGGGGTCATGAGGTGGGGGATGTGAAGGATGCAAGGATGCTGAGAGAGACCCATGAGTTGCTTGGCCTCTTTTACCAAAGTGGAAAGAGAAGCCCCATGAGTTGAAGGCCCTGTTGAAAAATATCTTGACAATTGGAATGTACTTTGAAAGAAGATTGTTTGTCTAGGGATGGTGTCATATTGAAAGCAAGGAGGTTTTATTCTTTCAACAGGAAGAATTTCCCAAAGGAGATCAAGGGAAGGGAAGGGTTTTCCAGAGACTGAGACCGCGTGAGCGGGGGTGAGAAATGGCCTCAGTGTCCTGCGGGGAGCTCTGAGAGCCACGGGCCACGTGGTGCCTGCGTGCATTAAATGTAGGCGAGTAGCTTGCCCTGGGAGAGGGGTGGTCACCCCAGAGCTCCAGCTAGAGGCCTCTGCCCCAGATTAGAGCCCAGTAGCTCCTACCAGGCCCAGGGCCCTGGAGACTGTAGGATGGGCCCTGGGAATGGAGCTCTAGACAGCAGGCAGATTTCCAGGCAGTGGCTGGGACAGGCTGGGGAAGGCAGTGACTGCCCCTGACCATTCAGAATATTTTGCTCTATGTTCGTGTGTGTGTGTGTGTTTGAGTGTGTGTGTGTGTGTGTGTGTGTGTGTGGTAGTGCAGAGAAGAGCGAGATGAATGGGGGTAGAGTGCTTACCAGATATAAAGTCTGCGTGGTAAAGTTCTTGTCACCCTGCCTGGACCTGGCTGACACTCGGTGTACGTAAGAGTGTATACAGAATTCTTGTTAGGGGTGTTTTATGAGACAGTAACTCATACACCCATGTACACTCTGATACAGCAAAAATATCACACACCCCACATATAACTTCCTTAGTAAACCACACACAGCACATGGAGGTATATACACGCATCCCTCCTATACTACGTTCCCTTACAACCCACCTGTATCACAATCCTCTCCTCCAACACCAAACGCTGGAGATGAGATATGTATATAGACACACACACTATATATATAGGACACACACACACACACACACTATATACATGTATCTCCTCAACTCTTGCACAAACACAACTAACTTCAGCCATCTCTAAATACCTCTATAAGAACCAGTCACGTGTCATACACACCACACTTATAACACATTCTTGCGTAATGCCAGACCCGCTTTGTACAAACCACAGTAAACCACAGTCTCAGTAACCCATGTCAGGATTGCCAGAGAAAATATGGGCTATCCAGTTCAATTTGAATTCTAGATAAAGAACAAGTAATTTTTCAGTATCCGTATGTCCCACATATTGTATGGGCTATACTTACACTAAAACTAAGTCAGGCCAAATACTGCATGGGAATACTTACACTAAAAGATTATTCTGGGTTTATCTGAAACTGAAATTTAACTGGGTGCCTTGTATTCTTGTTCGCTAAGTCTGGCAACCCTTATATACTTACCACCTGCTGATGTATTATATATTTATTGTAGTTTTGTTTAGTGTGTGTCTTCCCCTACTAGAATGTGCAGCGTTACCAAAGACTACAACAATGGAAGAGTGCCGGATACACAGGAGTAGCTGCTTACTGAATCTTGGTGAATGAATGAATGAACACACACCATAAATACAAGCCACACCATGTAATGAGGAAACGTTACATGTCCCAGAATTCCTGACTTGTGAACAGAAACCATGCACACAAAGGCCACAGACACAGATAGACACGTCTGCACTGTGCTCCCCATGCCAACCCCACACTTACCACAGACTTAACTGATACACATCACTCACTCTTCCCACACACTCACAGTCACCACCGAGGCCTACATTACCAACTAGACAGTGAGAGAATAAGTATTGATTGGAATTAAATCCTGGAGGATCCACTGGGAACCACACTCTCAACTGTGTGTATTCACTGCACCTGACACGTGTCACACACTCAGTAAATATTTGTGGACAGAGGACTGATGAACCCACCCTGAGCCTTTCATTCCTCCCTCAGGAATCTCGAAGTCACAAGAGGATCCCCCTCGGCTTGGATCCACTGTGGTGGCCCAAGGCTGCAGCCCAGGGGCAGTGGAGGTCTCCTCTGCCCCTAAATACTTCTTCTGTACTTCTACTCCGCGCAAGCTCAGCTACGCTGGTAAGGGCGTGGGGCTCCTCAGGTGACGGGGTGCTTGGCTGTGAAGCAGGAGGCACACAGATCCCAGGGAGGCTGAGAGGAAATCCAGGGTCATCAGAGGTGATGAAGGCTCTGTGGAGGAGCCTGGGCAGGATGGCTGAGCTGTTCCGAGGGCGTGGATGCCAGCTGAGTCTGGGTGTGTGTGTGTGAATACTGCTACTACCATGGTGGGGAAGTCAAGGAGCAGGGGCCGGAAAGGTCTGGGCTTGAGGTGGAGGGAAGAGGGACCAGATTAAGCATCTTCAGAGGAAAATGTAGGCTTTGTCTTTGCCTTTGCTTCCAGAGAAGGACAGAGTTCTGCATCATACACCTCCAGCCTGAGAGCAGGACCATCCAGCTCAGGTGCACACAGCTCACACATACACGCGCCCTCCAGGCACAGCCCTTCTCAGTGCACATCAACCCCAAGCACGTGCTCCACAGTACTCTCCTGCACCACAGCCCCATTCCACAAGGAATGCACCACCGATATTCCCAAACTCACACTCCTCATCGTACACGCATCCAGCCGCATCCCTCACATACTACAGCCCTCACCACCATACTCCACACCCCTGTATACAGACACCGCTCCAGTATACCCCCCCACGCACATGAAAAGCCCACAGATGACACCAGATACACCACTCCGTCCTACGGCCAACGGACACCAAGCTCACGACATTGCTATGTCGTGCCAATGTCCCTCTCTCGTCTACCACACCTGCTCCCTCAGCTTCCGGCATGGCCCATGCATGTTATTATGATTTTAATTTCCTTTTTCAGGAATCCGGAGATTTCATCGAGACACTGCCCAGCCTAGACCACCCCTAGCCCAGGATCAGGAAGAAGGAGAGACCGCTTCCCCATCACACTGTGTCTCCTCCTCACCCTCTTCACCCTGTAAGAACTATCTGCACCCAGACAAAGAGGAAAGGGGCATGAAAATATACTACATGCAGGTACAAGTGAACAAGGGTGTCGCTGTCTCCTGGAAGACAAAGAAACCCTTGGAGTTGCCTGAAAAGCAGCTGAGGATAGAAGAAGTGACCCTTCCTGAGGATGTGTGCGCAGTAGCCACTGACCCCTCTTCTGATGTGTGCACCGAAAGCCTCCTGTCTGACAGTGAGCCCACTGGGGAGGAGAAAGAGTATGAGGAAAGGGCAGAGCCAGGCAGCCCATCAGGGCCACCTGCCGTCGAGGAGAGACCCAGCGCCAAGACAGCGGACTGGATGCTGACCATGGAGACCGGCTTCAGGTGCATGGCCTGCTGCCGGGTCTTCCCCACCTTGGAGATCCTCCAGCAGCACGTGAAGGGCGGCATCCTGCAGGGCTTCAGCTGCCGTGCCTTTCATCTCACCATGGCCCAGCAGATGGGCAATGTGGAATCCGAGAGCACCCCTGAGGAAGAGGACGAGGAGGAGGAGGAGGAGAACGAGGAGGAGGAGGAGGAGGAGGAGGAGGAGGAGGAGAAGGAGGTAGAGAAGCAAGAAGAAAAGGAGAATGAGGGAGAGCAGCCCACGGGGGAAGGCCCCAGCCCAAAGAGACCCCGCAGGCAGGGTCTTTTCTCTCCTTTGAGTTCCAAACAGCAACTGAGATTCATGGGACAGAAGATCCTGGAAGACGGTGTGGCCGTCCCTTGGAAGAGGTAAGGCTTGAGGCTGGCAGTCTTCTGAGCCTATGTCACGAGGGCCCAGAGGAGTCTAAGGGAAGGGGCCGCACACATGTGCTGGTTGACCTAATGGCTCTGCAGTTGCATCAAATGGGACACACCCAGCACTAACAAAGGCATTGACCTCTGTTGACGTAAACAAGAAGGTGGAGCCTTTTCCTAGGAGTTTTCTCAGGGTCTGCACGATGGACCTCAACTCTTAGAGGACGTACTGCCAGCAGCTCCTTCTCGGCAGAGAGAGCCAGGAGTGGTCTCAAGAGAGGACAGGGGCCCTTGCAGGACCAGAATTTTGAGGTCTGAGAGCCTTGGGCCTGAGCCGAGATCTCACCCGGACCACTGGACCTAGCCTTCTGTGACAAAGGGGAATATGAAAGAGAGTCACGTGGAAATGAGGTCCCCCGAGATATGGAAATGTTCCAGAACCTTCGTTGCGTGGTAGTTGATCTGGAGCCAAGCTCACTGTGGTGTGTGTGGCTCTGAGCATTAAGGCAATGCTGGAGGGTAACCCTGACCAGCAGAGCTTGGAGTGCTTCTTGTCTCTTCCTGTTCTACCTCATTTGTTTTATCCCTTCCAGGGAGAAGAAAGGACCCTCGGGAGAGTAGCAGACAGAATGCCGTGGTCTGAAGGAGGATGAAGGGACCGGCACTCAGTCTAACATCATATGACAATAGAAGCGTCCTATGCAATAAAGGGCATTTTCCAAACCTTTCCTGGAGCTTTTATTTAAGGACATTTTTCTATCTATGCATCTATCTGTCATCTACATCTGTATCTTTCAAGGTTTGTGAACAAGCTTTCACATAAGCACTAGAGACGTCCGCCAGCATTTTCCAGAAGAGGCCTGCAAATTGCTGGGGACTCCTCACAAATAGGGAACGGCCACAACCCCTGCCACACAGACTATGCGCGTGGCCCTCCTGACGTACTCCCACTCTCTCTCTGAATTTCCCAACGTCTGAGATGAGGGTGCTGGCTGGAGGCAATGATCACGTGCAGGCTGAATCTTCTCCAGATTCTGATTCTCTTCCTGGGCATATCGTCCTTAAGCACAGTCTCCATGTCCCTGGCCACACTGATCTCTCTCCTTCAGTCCTTCCCTCCCTCCCTCTCCTGCCTCCCAGTGCAGAGAATACTTTTTTGCATTTGAGACGACATTTATTTTTGGTTCACAGAATTCTCACCTGTTCTACTGTGGCCTCCGTTGTGAACATTCCAAAGCTGAGACTTTTCTGTTTTTCTCCCTCATTTCTGCTGAGTCTTTACCTTCCTAATGCAGTGAACTCACAGTGCCTAGCTGACTGGATGGGGAAAAAGATCCAGGGAGCAAAGAGAAATAATAAAAGAATATATCAGTTAATTTTTCATAGTGTTATCCAACTACATATTTTTAAAATTTTGGAATAATATTAGGAATCTTCTCTTTATAAAAAACTGAATTATCGGGCTTCCCTGGTGGAGCAGTGGTTAAGAATATGCCTGCGAATGCAGGGGTCATGGGTTCGAGCCCTGTTCTGGGAAGATCCCACGTGCCACGGAGTAACTAAGCCCGTGCACCACAACTACAGAGCCTGCGCTCTAGAGCCCGTGTGCCACATCAACCGAGCCCACGTGCCACAACTACGGAAGCCTGCGTGCCTAGAGACCATGCTCCGCAACAAGAGAAGCCACTGCAATGAGAAGCCCGTGCACCACAGCCAAGAGGAGCCCCCGCTCACTGCAACTAGAGAACGCCCACTAGCAGCAACAAAGACCCAATGCAGCCCCAAATAAATTAATTAATTTTAAAAAATTGAATTAGTGTCAAGGGTACAATGTATAAAAGTACAATAAAAGCCCCCCTTCATAACCCCCCAACCCCACTCTCAAGATGGAATCGATATGCTGTGATACAATTTATAGTCGTAGTACTACTCCTCCTCCCACCACATCCGAAATCCTCTGAGCCAGGTGCAGCAGCTTCCTTTCACAATGCTAGGACCCGCCACAAGACACATGATAATCCCTTTGGACATTTCAAGGAGCGGCACCAAGGGAAGAGTACCGGGGAAATGCCACTGACAGCTCAGAATATCCATGGCATTTCTAGAGCCTCGGCACTGCTCTCGCTCTGGAAATGAAGGTCCAAAAAGCACATCGGAGAATGTTCATAGTTGTAAACAAGCTCCACCTTTGAAACACAATCTACATAGAACCACATATACAAGCCTGCACGATGGATGAAGCCAAGGTCTCCTCCATGATTTCCCTTCTGACCACCTTATTGTCTCCTCAACCATAAAAGGTGAACTTGAAACTCAGGACCTTGCCTTGTCACCAGAAACATCCAAGCTTGGATCAGTCTTTCTAAGACCAGATACTTGCTCTCTGAACTATTAGAGACTTGTCACATACACACAGGTAGAACAGGATTATTTCTATCTACCTGGGGACTTGGAGTCTTTCACATTGCTCCTGTTAAAACTCTCACAACAGCAAAACTTTACCTACAAAGGGTTCAAGCTATGACACTCCCAACTTCCACAAACCTCCTCAGCTCTTGTGAGTCACATGCAGCCAATTCCAGGAATTGGAAACATGGTTGTGAGGATGAAACTGACTTTGGGGCTCCCCTTGTATATGGTCTTCCAGACTTACCAAAAGGCCATTAAGAGGAAGGTTTACCCCACCTCAGGGAAACCCGAGGCAGTACTTGCAGTCAAGGGCTGGCCATGGCTTCTGAGCTACATCCAAAAAGAATTTCATACTGTACCTGGATCTGCTGAAGCCATTTCTGACTGTCCGAGAGCCAGCATGTACTGTTCCTCAACTGCCTCCATTGTGGATCATCAGTAGGGCTGTCAGATTTAGGACATAAAAATACAGGATACCCAGTTAACCTTGAACTTCACATGAATAATAAGTCATTATTTTTAGTATAAGTAGATCCTATGAACTATTTGGGGCATACTTATCTTCAAAATGTACTCGTTGTTTTTCAAACATTCATATTTAACTAAACAGTCTATATTTTATCTGTCAACCCTACTCAGCAGAAATGATGGAGGCTCATAGAGATCCAGGAGACGCCTCAGCGCCTCCTCAGCTTTTATTTCTATGTCCTGGACAGCGAGCACGAACCTTCCACTCCCAGTCAGTGGCTAGAATGGAGGATATTCTCTGTTTTAGAGCTTTTTCTACTTGTCATTGTTATTATCTTCCTTATTTTAAAGAGATGTTTATTTTTTCCCAATCTTAATAGCTCATCCAAAAGTATTTCAAAGTTCATTAGAGAAGGGAAAAACAATATGGTTCTGAAAAGTGAAGGAAACCGCCTGGTGTTTAGTAAAGAAGTAGTAGGGAGACTGAAAAAGCCAAACTTAATAAGCAGATTTCTCCAAGGGTATTTTCAGAGCTTGATACCCTCCCACACCCTGAAAATATTATTACATCAAGAATGTAGAACTGCTAACCAAATGTAAGGCTCCCATATGATTCTATCAAACTGAGGATGCTTCTTTACTAAGCAGTGAGCACACTTGCTGTCCCAGGCACCTTGGCAGTTGCAACGTAGGGCTCTTCCCTTTGGGATGGAAACAGCAAGTTTTCCTGTGGTCTACACGCTGGCCCCAAAAATACTACACTCCCAATACTTGTCAACTTTAAGTATTTTTCTACATATCTCCATTTTTCTGTTACTATTTGGACTACATCCTAGACTTGACACTACATAAATTGCATTCAAGAAGCTATTTTTAAAAGTTGGTAGGAAACCTTAAAACTATGGTTTGCAGTCCCTGGCTTACTTTCATCCAGGTGCATAAGGGTTTTCAAAAGTAGTCAGGTTAGTTACCCCGTATCACAGCCCCACGCTTGTGTCACAGATATAAAAATGGAACATGATATTTAAGGTTTTAGTTGCCAAATCATCAAGCCTCCCAGACAGAGGCAATAGAGCAAAATGATTACAGAGGCATGGATTTTGATTTGCTCCAGTGTCTTGGGCAAGTCACTTGGCCTCTGTATTTATTTGTACTTATCTGCACTTATCTGTCACTTGGGGGTCATAATTGTACCTGGTCCATGGGTACGCTGTACAAATGATCTGTAAAGTAGTTACAAGAAACCGACACAAAGTAAGCACTCCACAGACCTTGGCTATTAGCTATTGGAAATAGTTCTCCGTGAAACAGATGACTTTATCCGTGGATGACTCGGTGGGAGACAGTGAATCACAGAATCACAGCATGCTGAAAGTGACCTAGTTCACACTCTAATGTGAAAAGAAGAAAAGTGTGCATGGGTAGAATATGTCTGCAACTTTACACAACAAAGAGTTCATCATGTTAACTTGGAGGATTAGAATAAATCAGGAAAGGAGGAAAGAAAAACTTGAGTGTAATGCAATTTCTCTATCATTTGTGTTTCTACACTGAGACTCTGAATACACTGGAAGTGCAATTTTTTTTAATGTGGCGGGATAAAGGTTTTCAAGTTTTCCTGATCCATCCGTATTATTATCTCAGAATTGCTGGCATTTCTTGCCATCTTTGGATCTACACCCATCTGAGTCAGTGGGCCATTCTGGACGGAGGAGATAATAGAGCAGAAGTGAAGTGAGAGAAAAGGAGAGACAAGATTTTCTCTTTTCTCTTCAAAGAGGAAAGGTCTTTGGAATGGGAACAACTCACAACCAAACTTTGGGGAAAGGATGTGATGGAAAATGAGACAAACATCCTACCCCAGTGATGAGAAGGATTCCCTGGGCTGGATGGAGGGAGGTCACAGGTGGCTGGACAAGGAAACCAACTAGGGAGAAACACACACAAGTGCAGAGCAAACACCCTGAGGCCACTCAGCCTGACTCCATGCAAACATGTGTCCAGCGGCCAGCCCTTCACCTGTGGCTCCCCAGCAAGACAGGTACCTCGGGGGTGCCAACTCATTCTGAGTCCATTATGCCTGGCCATTCATAAACCGCTGTCTAACGTGTGAGGAATAAACTCTCAATGTTTATGAGGAAATTGGGGAAGGAGATTGAAAGGTTACTTAAACGAAAAAAAAAGAAGTTCAGGAAGGCAGGATGGTAGAGAGACAAGAAAAAGACCTTAAAAGATAGAAAGGATTTGCCAAAGAAGAGAAAGCAAAAGAAATGATTCCGAATGGGTTAACCTGCAGCTAGGAAGTTAAGGAAGATTATTGATGGGTGAAGACTATGGAATAAAGTGAATAAAATTTCTCAGAAGTTGCTGAGAATATGGTAAGCAGCATGATTATCAAATTATGAATTGGCTGCAATGGCATTCTAGGGGGACTTTAGGAAGGGGAAGCAAATGTTCCTGAGATGACAGTAGCAGGTGGAAAGTTGTTTCAGGGGAAGATCAGTCTTGCAGAGGGTGTATCAGAGGAGGGCAAGTGTGAGCAAGCAAGGAAATACTAAGTGTATACGGTTCCTTCACTGAGTGCACCCAGCCCCGCGGTCAGCCTTGAGAACAAGCAGGACTTCAGGTACTGGAGCTACATTTCAGTCATCAAGACTTGAGAAGACACCCTTAACTCAGGTCTTCTCTTCAAACTCCATCTTTCCTTCTTGACCTTCATTTGGCCTCTTCCCTTACCCTCCAGCTGTGGACTGAGGCCACAGAGCAAGATGGGTCACTAGTGTCCTCCATCCCCTGGCGACTGTGGTTCACATCACTGGAGTACCAAAGGCAATAACCAAGTAACAGACACAAGAGTGTATGAAGAAGAAGAGATTCTGATAAGGCTTTCTGTGACAGTGTGGGCCAAGTCGGCTCTATATGGCTGGTATCACGTGAATTATGAGCAGCCTTAGGGGAGAAGTTCTCAGAAGGCAGAGCCTGGCTCTCGAGAGGCTCTGCGTGCTCACAGCCCACTCCAAGACCTCAGTTACAGCTTCGGCCCCCAATATCTCTCCCTCTGCCTGCTCACAGTTTTTGAAGTCTTCTTTCCTCCACATTTCTCTTGAGAGGTGGAGAAGGAAGATGAGCTTCAGGCCAGCTCAGACTCCCCTGGGATCCCAGCAGGATGCCTATCATTAACCTCCCACCTTCTAGGAAGCTCCTAAGATCTTCACATTTGGGGCAGTTCTCATTTCAGCTGTGCTTCAAATTGCTGGCTGGAGACGGCCTGTTGGAAGGTGGCTAAAAGCAAGTAGCAATCCTTCGGGCAGCCTGGCCCTTCTCGACTGTCAGACATCTTCAGGGATATTCTAGGAAATGTTGTTTGTTCTAGAGAAGGGAGGGAAACAATCCAATTGTCCAATAATGCTTTAATGGAAAATAAATGATGCTATATGCATGTGATCACATAATATCAAACAGTCAAAAATCAAAGACCTAGATCTCTATGGATTCACGTGGATAAATCTTGAAAACATAATATTGATTGAAAGAAAATAAGATAAACAATGTTAGATTGTGATAACAGGTATGTAAGTGTTTAAATATTTAAATCAATTCAACATATTGCTTCTATATATAGAGATGCAAGAAAATAAACTTTATCCAAAGAACACATTATTTACATTTAATATGCTCATTTATCTAGGAGACCCAAAAGAACCCACAGATAAACTAGCAGGAACTAATAAGACGGTTCAACAAGGCACACACATACAAGATCAATAAATTTTAAAAGTCAATCAGGCTCCTCTACACTGGCGATAACAAATTAGAAACTATAAAAGTAAATAAGAAAAAAAAGAAGATCTAAAAATTGTCACAAGAGCCGTATAAATTATTTAGAGCTAAGCATACGTAGAAGGCAATATAACTAACAAACTGAGTACGAAAGACTGTTGTTACTTTATGAGAACAGACCCTCTTCTTAAGGAGCAGATCAGTAAGTGAGAGTGAATCAAAGAAACACAGCATTTGAAAAGTCAGCTAGTCCAAGCCTCTTGATCACACATACAGAAGCTGAAGCCCAGATAGGTTGAGTTACTTGCTAAAGGGCCCAATGTCCTGACTCAAGGACTAGCATTTTTCACTCAGTCGCAAGACACAATCAAATGCAGTACCTTGGAAAGAGATGGGGAAAAATGAAGAAATCAATTATATAGTTCCTCATCTTTAAGTACAGAAATAGCCGTGACAAAATTACACGTATTGAGGGAAAATTGAAGTGCAGAGTTTAAAATGTCAATAATCCACAGGGAAACTGGAGACCATTTAAAACATTCATATTAAATCTCTCTAGAAAAGACATTAAAAGATCTCCAATCAAAATGTGAATTTTATAATAGACATGGTATGATACAATTTATAATAGATATGGTAGGAACCTTTCCCTTTCACGGGAAAGCTTCGGCTGGGAAAAAGGAATTGTTCTTGAAAATGGGGCCTGTGCTATTGCAGACACTGTGCTCAACCTAGGTCCACCGAATGCTCTGATGTCATCACTGAGGTCACAGAATTCCACTGTGAGCCTGGCAACCTTGCAAACATAACAGCCCTGGTGAGCACTAGGCACTACTGCTGGTTCACCAAGTGGTACAAGTTTTTCAGCCATTTAGGAGACTTGACTATTTTTGTTTGTACTGAATCATTTCAACGGATTGCCCAAGAGCCAAGAAGGGCCAACCTGTAGGGAAGAGGAGGAGTTGGACATCTCTTGAGGCATCTTCTAAGGGAGACTTCTATTTGGTACGATGGAATGGCGACAAAAGAGGAAACATCTGGAAAATGAGGAGTCCCAGGAAACTGCGAGAACGGAGGAGGTTTGTGGGGGGCAACTTGTCTGGGGCACATGGGTTTCTGCCAAACTGAAGCTTCTCTAGGAAGCGGGGGACTGAGAACGTGTCACCTGTGAAGCAGGGAGCGAGAGACCTTGTCTCACTGATGCTGCCGTATCTATCCGGAGGGTCCCTGTGGTGTGAGACGGCACAGAACGGCCAGATGCCCCCTGGGAGATGGGAGGTCAGCTCCGCTGGTCTGAGGACTCTCTCCTGGGGCAGCCGGGCCTGGAGCTTTGTCGGACACATAGCAGGCTGCATCCTGCTTGCACAGACCTAGAGGTGCAGCTTTTCTCAGTCCCCGATTTCTCCCTTATGCTCTTGGATCTTTCCCTGGGGTCATGAGGTGGGGGATGTGAAGGATGCAAGGATGCTGAGAGAGACCCATGAGTTGCTTGGCCTCTTTTACCAAAGTGGAAAGAGAAGCCCCATGAGTTGAAGGCCCTGTTGAAAAATATCTTGACAATTGGAATGTACTTTGAAAGAAGATTGTTTGTCTAGGGATGGTGTCATATTGAAAGCAAGGAGGTTTTATTCTTTCAACAGGAAGAATTTCCCAAAGGAGATCAAGGGAAGGGAAGGGTTTTCCAGAGACTGAGACCGCGTGAGCGGGGGTGAGAAATGGCCTCAGTGTCCTGCGGGGAGCTCTGAGAGCCACGGGCCACGTGGTGCCTGCGTGCATTAAATGTAGGCGAGTAGCTTGCCCTGGGAGAGGGGTGGTCACCCCAGAGCTCCAGCTAGAGGCCTCTGCCCCAGATTAGAGCCCAGTAGCTCCTACCAGGCCCAGGGCCCTGGAGACTGTAGGATGGGCCCTGGGAATGGAGCTCTAGACAGCAGGCAGATTTCCAGGCAGTGGCTGGGACAGGCTGGGGAAGGCAGTGACTGCCCCTGACCATTCAGAATATTTTGCTCTATGTTCGTGTGTGTGTGTGTGTTTGAGTGTGTGTGTGTGTGTGTGTGTGTGTGTGTGTGGTAGTGCAGAGAAGAGCGAGATGAATGGGGGTAGAGTGCTTACCAGATATAAAGTCTGCGTGGTAAAGTTCTTGTCACCCTGCCTGGACCTGGCTGACACTCGGTGTACGTAAGAGTGTATACAGAATTCTTGTTAGGGGTGTTTTATGAGACAGTAACTCATACACCCATGTACACTCTGATACAGCAAAAATATCACACACCCCACATATAACTTCCTTAGTAAACCACACACAGCACATGGAGGTATATACACGCATCCCTCCTATACTACGTTCCCTTACAACCCACCTGTATCACAATCCTCTCCTCCAACACCAAACGCTGGAGATGAGATATGTATATAGACACACACACTATATATATAGGACACACACACACACACACACTATATACATGTATCTCCTCAACTCTTGCACAAACACAACTAACTTCAGCCATCTCTAAATACCTCTATAAGAACCAGTCACGTGTCATACACACCACACTTATAACACATTCTTGCGTAATGCCAGACCCGCTTTGTACAAACCACAGTAAACCACAGTCTCAGTAACCCATGTCAGGATTGCCAGAGAAAATATGGGCTATCCAGTTCAATTTGAATTCTAGATAAAGAACAAGTAATTTTTCAGTATCCGTATGTCCCACATATTGTATGGGCTATACTTACACTAAAACTAAGTCAGGCCAAATACTGCATGGGAATACTTACACTAAAAGATTATTCTGGGTTTATCTGAAACTGAAATTTAACTGGGTGCCTTGTATTCTTGTTCGCTAAGTCTGGCAACCCTTATATACTTACCACCTGCTGATGTATTATATATTTATTGTAGTTTTGTTTAGTGTGTGTCTTCCCCTACTAGAATGTGCAGCGTTACCAAAGACTACAACAATGGAAGAGTGCCGGATACACAGGAGTAGCTGCTTACTGAATCTTGGTGAATGAATGAATGAACACACACCATAAATACAAGCCACACCATGTAATGAGGAAACGTTACATGTCCCAGAATTCCTGACTTGTGAACAGAAACCATGCACACAAAGGCCACAGACACAGATAGACACGTCTGCACTGTGCTCCCCATGCCAACCCCACACTTACCACAGACTTAACTGATACACATCACTCACTCTTCCCACACACTCACAGTCACCACCGAGGCCTACATTACCAACTAGACAGTGAGAGAATAAGTATTGATTGGAATTAAATCCTGGAGGATCCACTGGGAACCACACTCTCAACTGTGTGTATTCACTGCACCTGACACGTGTCACACACTCAGTAAATATTTGTGGACAGAGGACTGATGAACCCACCCTGAGCCTTTCATTCCTCCCTCAGGAATCTCGAAGTCACAAGAGGATCCCCCTCGGCTTGGATCCACTGTGGTGGCCCAAGGCTGCAGCCCAGGGGCAGTGGAGGTCTCCTCTGCCCCTAAATACTTCTTCTGTACTTCTACTCCGCGCAAGCTCAGCTACGCTGGTAAGGGCGTGGGGCTCCTCAGGTGACGGGGTGCTTGGCTGTGAAGCAGGAGGCACACAGATCCCAGGGAGGCTGAGAGGAAATCCAGGGTCATCAGAGGTGATGAGGGCTCTGTGGAGGAGCCTGGGCAGGATGGCTGAGCTGTTCCGAGGGCGTGGATGCCAGCTGAGTCTGGGGGTGTGTGTGTGAATACTGCTACTACCATGGTGGGGAAGTCAAGGAGCAGGGGCCGGAAAGGTCTGGGCTTGAGGTGGAGGGAAGAGGGACCAGATTAAGCATCTTCAGAGGAAAATGTAGGCTTTGTCTTTGCCTTTGCTTCCAGAGAAGGACAGAGTTCTGCATCATACACCTCCAGCCTGAGAGCAGGACCATCCAGCTCAGGTGCACACAGCTCACACATACACGCGCCCTCCAGGCACAGCCCTTCTCAGTGCACATCAACCCCAAGCACGTGCTCCACAGTACTCTCCTGCACCACAGCCCCATTCCACAAGGAATGCACCACCGATATTCCCAAACTCACACTCCTCATCGTACACGCATCCAGCCGCATCCCTCACATACTACAGCCCTCACCACCATACTCCACACCCCTGTATACACACACCGCTCCAGTATACCCCCCCACGCACATGAAAAGCCCACAGATGACACCAGATACACCACTCCGTCCTACGGCCAACGGACACCAAGCTCACGACATTGCTATGTTGTGCCAATGTCCCTCTCTCGTCTACCACACCTGCTCCCTCAGCTTCCGGCATGGCCCATGCATGTTATTATGATTTTAATTTCCTTTTTCAGGAATCCGGAGATTTCATCGAGACACTGCCCAGCCTAGACCACCCCTAGCCCAGGATCAGGAAGAAGGAGAGACCGCTTCCCCATCACACTGTGTCTCCTCCTCACCCTCTTCACCCTGTAAGAACTATCTGCACCCAGACAAAGAGGAAAGGGGCATGAAAATATACTACATGCAGGTACAAGTGAACAAGGGTGTCGCTGTCTCCTGGAAGACAAAGAAACCCTTGGAGTTGCCTGAAAAGCAGCTGAGGATAGAAGAAGTGACCCTTCCTGAGGATGTGTGCGCAGTAGCCACTGACCCCTCTTCTGATGTGTGCACCGAAAGCCTCCTGTCTGACAGTGAGCCCACTGGGGAGGAGAAAGAGTATGAGGAAAGGGCAGAGCCAGGCAGCCCATCAGGGCCACCTGCCGTCGAGGAGAGACCCAGCGCCAAGACAGCGGACTGGATGCTGACCATGGAGACCGGCTTCAGGTGCATGGCCTGCTGCCGGGTCTTCCCCACCTTGGAGATCCTCCAGCAGCACGTGAAGGGCGGCATCCTGCAGGGCTTCAGCTGCCGTGCCTTTCATCTCACCATGGCCCAGCGGATGGGCAATGTGGAATCCGAGAGCACCCCTGAGGAAGAGGACGAGGAGGAGGAGGAGGAGAACGAGGAGGAGGAGGAGGAGGAGGAGGAGGAGAAGGAGGTAGAGAAGCAAGAAGAAAAGGAGAATGAGGGAGAGCAGCCCACGGGGGAAGGCCCCAGCCCAAAGAGACCCCGCAGGCAGGGTCTTTTCTCTCCTTTGAGTTCCAAACAGCAACTGAGATTCATGGGACAGAAGATCCTGGAAGACGGTGTGGCCGTCCCTTGGAAGAGGTAAGGCTTGAGGCTGGCAGTCTTCTGAGCCTATGTCACGAGGGCCCAGAGGAGTCTAAGGGAAGGGGCCGCACACATGTGCTGGTTGACCTAATGGCTCTGCAGTTGCATCAAATGGGACACACCCAGCACTAACAAAGGCATTGACCTCTGTTGACGTAAACAAGAAGGTGGAGCCTTTTCCTAGGAGTTTTCTCAGGGTCTGCACGATGGACCTCAACTCTTAGAGGACGTACTGCCAGCAGCTCCTTCTCGGCAGAGAGAGCCAGGAGTGGTCTCAAGAGAGGACAGGGGCCCTTGCAGGACCAGAATTTTGAGGTCTGAGAGCCTTGGGCCTGAGCCGAGATCTCACCCGGACCACTGGACCTAGCCTTCTGTGACAAAGGGGAATATGAAAGAGAGTCACGTGGAAATGAGGTCCCCCGAGATATGGAAATGTTCCAGAACCTTCGTTGCGTGGTAGTTGATCTGGAGCCAAGCTCACTGTGGTGTGTGTGGCTCTGAGCATTAAGGCAATGCTGGAGGGTAACCCTGACCAGCAGAGCTTGGAGTGCTTCTTGTCTCTTCCTGTTCTACCTCATTTGTTTTATCCCTTCCAGGGAGAAGAAAGGACCCTCGGGAGAGTAGCAGACAGAATGCCGTGGTCTGAAGGAGGATGAAGGGACCGGCACTCAGTCTAACATCATATGACAATAGAAGCGTCCTATGCAATAAAGGGCATTTTCCAAACCTTTCCTGGAGCTTTTATTTAAGGACATTTTTCTATCTATGCATCTATCTGTCATCTACATCTGTATCTTTCAAGGTTTGTGAACAAGCTTTCACATAAGCACTAGAGACGTCCGCCAGCATTTTCCAGAAGAGGCCTGCAAATTGCTGGGGACTCCTCACAAATAGGGAACGGCCACAACCCCTGCCACACAGACTATGCGCGTGGCCCTCCTGACGTACTCCCACTCTCTCTCTGAATTTCCCAACGTCTGAGATGAGGGTGCTGGCTGGAGGCAATGATCACGTGCAGGCTGAATCTTCTCCAGATTCTGATTCTCTTCCTGGGCATATCGTCCTTAAGCACAGTCTCCATGTCCCTGGCCACACTGATCTCTCTCCTTCAGTCCTTCCCTCCCTCCCTCTCCTGCCTCCCAGTGCAGAGAATACTTTTTTGCATTTGAGACGACATTTATTTTTGGTTCACAGAATTCTCACCTGTTCTACTGTGGCCTCCGTTGTGAACATTCCAAAGCTGAGACTTTTCTGTTTTTCTCCCTCATTTCTGCTGAGTCTTTACCTTCCTAATGCAGTGAACTCACAGTGCCTAGCTGACTGGATGGGGAAAAAGATCCAGGGAGCAAAGAGAAATAATAAAAGAATATATCAGTTAATTTTTCATAGTGTTATCCAACTACATATTTTTAAAATTTTGGAATAATATTAGGAATCTTCTCTTTATAAAAAACTGAATTATCGGGCTTCCCTGGTGGAGCAGTGGTTAAGAATATGCCTGCGAATGCAGGGGTCATGGGTTCGAGCCCTGTTCTGGGAAGATCCCACGTGCCACGGAGTAACTAAGCCCGCGCACCACAACTACAGAGCCTGCGCTCTAGAGCCCGTGTGCCACATCAACCGAGCCCACGTGCCACAACTACGGAAGCCTGCGTGCCTAGAGACCATGCTCCGCAACAAGAGAAGCCACTGCAATGAGAAGCCCGTGCACCACAGCCAAGAGGAGCCCCCGCTCACTGCAACTAGAGAACGCCCGCTAGCAGCAACAAAGACCCAATGCAGCCCCAAATAAATTAATTAATTTTAAAAAATTGAATTAGTGTCAAGGGTACAATGTATAAAAGTACAATAAAAGCCCCCCTTCATAACCCCCCAACCCCACTCTCAAGATGGAATCGATATGCTGTGATACAATTTATAGTCGTAGTACTACTCCTCCTCCCACCACATCCGAAATCCTCTGAGCCAGGTGCAGCAGCTTCCTTTCACAATGCTAGGACCCGCCACAAGACACATGATAATCCCTTTGGACATTTCAAGGAGCGGCACCAAGGGAACAGTACCGGGGAAATGCCACTGACAGCTCAGAATATCCATGGCATTTCTAGAGCCTCGGCACTGCTCTCACTCTGGAAATGAAGGTCCAAAAAGCACATCGGAGAATGTTCATAGTTGTAAACAAGCTCCACCTTTGAAACACAATCTACATAGAACCACATATACAAGCCTGCACGATGGATGAAGCCAAGGTCTCCTCCATGATTTCCCTTCTGACCACCTTATTGTCTCCTCAACCATAAAAGGTGAACTTGAAACTCAGGACCTTGCCTTGTCACCAGAAACATCCAAGCTTGGATCAGTCTTTCTAAGACCAGATACTTGCTCTCTGAACTATTAGAGACTTGTCACATACACACAGGTAGAACAGGATTATTTCTATCTACCTGGGGACTTGGAGTCTTTCACATTGCTCCTGTTAAAACTCTCACAACAGCAAAACTTTACCTACAAAGGGTTCAAGCTATGACACTCCCAACTTCCACAAACCTCCTCAGCTCTTGTGAGTCACATGCAGCCAATTCCAGGAATTGGAAACATGGTTGTGAGGATGAAACTGACTTTGGGGCTCCCCTTGTATATGGTCTTCCAGACTTACCAAAAGGCCATTAAGAGGAAGGTTTACCCCACCTCAGGGAAACCCGAGGCAGTACTTGCAGTCAAGGGCTGGCCATGGCTTCTGAGCTACATCCAAAAAGAATTTCATACTGTACCTGGATCTGCTGAAGCCATTTCTGACTGTCCGAGAGCCAGCATGTACCGTTCCTCAACTGCCTCCATTGTGGATCATCAGTAGGGCTGTCAGATTTAGGACATAAAAATACAGGATACCCAGTTAACCTTGAACTTCACATGAATAATAAGTCATTATTTTTAGTATAAGTAGATCCTATGAACTATTTGGGGCATACTTATCTTCAAAATGTACTCGTTGTTTTTCAAACATTCATATTTAACTAAACAGTCTATATTTTATCTGTCAACCCTACTCAGCAGAAATGATGGAGGCTCATAGAGATCCAGGAGACGCCTCAGCGCCTCCTCAGCTTTTATTTCTACGTCCTGGACAGCGAGCACGAACCTTCCACTCCCAGTCAGTGGCTAGAATGGAGGATATTCTCTGTTTTAGAGCTTTTTCTACTTGTCATTGTTATTATCTTCCTTATTTTAAAGAGATGTTTATTTTTTCCCAATCTTAATAGCTCATCCAAAAGTATTTCAAAGTTCATTAGAGAAGGGAAAAACAATATGGTTCTGAAAAGTGAAGGAAACCGCCTGGTGTTTAGTAAAGAAGTAGTAGGGAGACTGAAAAAGCCAAACTTAATAAGCAGATTTCTCCAAGGGTATTTTCAGAGCTTGATACCCTCCCACACCCTGAAAATATTATTACATCAAGAATGTAGAACTGCTAACCAAATGTAAGGCTCCCATATGATTCTATCAAACTGAGGATGCTTCTTTACTAAGCAGTGAGCACACTTGCTGTCCCAGGCACCTTGGCAGTTGCAACGTAGGGCTCTTCCCTTTGGGATGGAAACAGCAAGTTTTCCTGTGGTCTACACGCTGGCCCCAAAAATACTACACTCCCAATACTTGTCAACTTTAAGTATTTTTCTACATATCTCCATTTTTCTGTTACTATTTGGACTACATCCTAGACTTGACACTACATAAATTGCATTCAAGAAGCTATTTTTAAAAGTTGGTAGGAAACCTTAAAACTATGGTTTGCAGTCCCTGGCTTACTTTCATCCAGGTGCATAAGGGTTTTCAAAAGTAGTCAGGTTAGTTACCCCGTATCACAGCCCCACGCTTGTGTCACAGATATAAAAATGGAACATGATATTTAAGGTTTTAGTTGCCAAATCATCAAGCCTCCCAGACAGAGGCAATAGAGCAAAATGATTACAGAGGCATGGATTTTGATTTGCTCCAGTGTCTTGGGCAAGTCACTTGGCCTCTGTATTTATTTGTACTTATCTGCACTTATCTGTCACTTGGGGGTCATAATTGTACCTGGTCCATGGGTACGCTGTACAAATGATCTGTAAAGTAGTTACAAGAAACCGACACAAAGTAAGCACTCCACAGACCTTGGCTATTAGCTATTGGAAATAGTTCTCCGTGAAACAGATGACTTTATCCGTGGATGACTCGGTGGGAGACAGTGAATCACAGAATCACAGCATGCTGAAAGTGACCTAGTTCACACTCTAATGTGAAAAGAAGAAAAGTGTGCATGGGTAGAATATGTCTGCAACTTTACACAACAAAGAGTTCATCATGTTAACTTGGAGGATTAGAATAAATCAGGAAAGGAGGAAAGAAAAACTTGAGTGTAATTCAATTTCTCTATCATTTGTGTTTCTACACTGAGACTCTGAATACACTGGAAGTGCAATTTTTTTTAATGTGGCGGGATAAAGGTTTTCAAGTTTTCCTGATCCATCCGTATTATTATCTCAGAATTGCTGGCATTTCTTGCCATCTTTGGATCTACACCCATCTGAGTCAGTGGGCCATTCTGGACGGAGGAGATAATAGAGCAGAAGTGAAGTGAGAGAAAAGGAGAGACAAGATTTTCTCTTTTCTCTTCAAAGAGGAAAGGTCTTTGGAATGGGAACAACTCACAACCAAACTTTGGGGAAAGGATGTGATGGAAAATGAGACAAACATCCTACCCCAGTGATGAGAAGGATTCCCTGGGCTGGATGGAGGGAGGTCACAGGTGGCTGGACAAGGAAACCAACTAGGGAGAAACACACACAAGTGCAGAGCAAACACCCTGAGGCCACTCAGCCTGACTCCATGCAAACATGTGTCCAGCGGCCAGCCCTTCACCTGTGGCTCCCCAGCAAGACAGGTACCTCGGGGGTGCCAACTCATTCTGAGTCCATTATGCCTGGCCATTCATAAACCGCTGTCTAACGTGTGAGGAATAAACTCTCAATGTTTATGAGGAAATTGGGGAAGGAGATTGAAAGGTTACTTAAACGAAAAAAAAAGAAGTTCAGGAAGGCAGGATGGTAGAGAGACAAGAAAAAGACCTTAAAAGATAGAAAGGATTTGCCAAAGAAGAGAAAGCAAAAGAAATGATTCCGAATGGGTTAACCTGCAGCTAGGAAGTTAAGGAAGATTATTGATGGGTGAAGACTATGGAATAAAGTGAATAAAATTTCTCAGAAGTTGCTGAGAATATGGTAAGCAGCATGATTATCAAATTATGAATTGGCTGCAATGGCATTCTAGGGGGACTTTAGGAAGGGGAAGCAAATGTTCCTGAGATGACAGTAGCAGGTGGAAAGTTGTTTCAGGGGAAGATCAGTCTTGCAGAGGGTGTATCAGAGGAGGGCAAGTGTGAGCAAGCAAGGAAATACTAAGTGTATACGGTTCCTTCACTGAGTGCACCCAGCCCCGCGGTCAGCCTTGAGAACAAGCAGGACTTCAGGTACTGGAGCTACATTTCAGTCATCAAGACTTGAGAAGACACCCTTAACTCAGGTCTTCTCTTCAAACTCCATCTTTCCTTCTTGACCTTCATTTGGCCTCTTCCCTTACCCTCCAGCTGTGGACTGAGGCCACAGAGCAAGATGGGTCACTAGTGTCCTCCATCCCCTGGCGACTGTGGTTCACATCACTGGAGTACCAAAGGCAATAACCAAGTAACAGACACAAGAGTGTATGAAGAAGAAGAGATTCTGATAAGGCTTTCTGTGACAGTGTGGGCCAAGTCGGCTCTATATGGCTGGTATCACGTGAATTATGAGCAGCCTTAGGGGAGAAGTTCTCAGAAGGCAGAGCCTGGCTCTCGAGAGGCTCTGCGTGCTCACAGCCCACTCCAAGACCTCAGTTACAGCTTCGGCCCCCAATATCTCTCCCTCTGCCTGCTCACAGTTTTTGAAGTCTTCTTTCCTCCACATTTCTCTTGAGAGGTGGAGGAGGAAGATGAGCTTCAGGCCAGCTCAGACTCCCCTGGGATCCCAGCAGGATGCCTATCATTAACCTCCCACCTTCTAGGAAGCTCCTAAGATCTTCACATTTGGGGCAGTTCTCATTTCAGCTGTGCTTCAAATTGCTGGCTGGAGACGGCCTGTTGGAAGGTGGCTAAAAGCAAGTAGCAATCCTTCGGGCAGCCTGGCCCTTCTCGACTGTCAGACATCTTCAGGGATATTCTAGGAAATGTTGTTTGTTCTAGAGAAGGGAGGGAAACAATCCAATTGTCCAATAATGCTTGAATGGAAAATAAATGATGCTATATGCATGTGATCACATAATATCAAACAGTCAAAAATCAAAGACCTAGATATCTATGGATTCACGTGGATAAATCTTGAAAACATAATATTGATTGAAAGAAAATAAGATAAACAATGTTAGATTGTGATAACAGGTATGTAAGTATTTAAATATTTAAATCAATTCAACATATTGCTTCTATATATAGAGATGCAAGAAAATAAACTTTATCCAAAGAACACATTATTTACATTTAATATGCTCATTTATCTAGGAGACCCAAAAGAACCCACAGATAAACTAGCAGGAACTAATAAGACGGTTCAACAAGGCACACACATACAAGATCAATAAATTTTAAAAGTCAATCAGGCTCCTCTACACTGGCGATAACAAATTAGAAACTATAAAAGTAAATAAGAAAAAAAAGAAGATCTAAAAATTGTCACAAGAGCCGTATAAATTATTTAGAGCTAAGCATACGTAGAAGGCAATATAACTAACAAACTGAGTACGAAAGACTGTTGTTACTTTATGAGAACAGACCCTCTTCTTAAGGAGCAGATCAGTAAGTGAGAGTGAATCAAAGAAACACAGCATTTGAAAAGTCAGCTAGTCCAAGCCTCTTGATCACACATACAGAAGCTGAAGCCCAGATAGGTTGAGTTACTTGCTAAAGGGCCCAATGTCCTGACTCAAGGACTAGCATTTTTCACTCAGTCGCAAGACACAATCAAATGCAGTACCTTGGAAAGAGATGGGGAAAAAATGAAGAAATCAATTATATAGTTCCTCATCTTTAAGTACAGAAATAGCCGTGACAAAATTACACGTATTGAGGGAAAATTGAAGTGCAGAGTTTAAAATGTCAATAATCCACAGGGAAACTGGAGACCATTTAAAACATTCATATTAAATCTCTCTAGAAAAGACATTAAAAGATCTCCAATCAAAATGTGAATTTTATAATAGACATGGTATGATACAATTTATAATAGATATGGTAGGAACCTTTCCCTTTCACGGGAAAGCTTCGGCTGGGAAAAAGGAATTGTTCTTGAAAATGGGGCCTGTGCTATTGCAGACACTGTGCTCAACCTAGGTCCACCGAATGCTCTGATGTCATCACTGAGGTCACAGAATTCCACTGTGAGCCTGGCAACCTTGCAAACATAACAGCCCTGGTGAGCACTAGGCACTACTGCTGGTTCACCAAGTGGTACAAGTTTTTCAGCCATTTAGGAGACTTGACTATTTTTGTTTGTACTGAATCATTTCAACGGATTGCCCAAGAGCCAAGAAGGGCCAACCTGTAGGGAAGAGGAGGAGTTGGACATCTCTTGAGGCATCTTCTAAGGGAGACTTCTATTTGGTACGATGGAATGGCGACAAAAGAGGAAACATCTGGAAAATGAGGAGTCCCAGGAAACTGCGAGAACGGAGGAGGTTTGTGGGGGGCAACTTGTCTGGGGCACATGGGTTTCTGCCAAACTGAAGCTTCTCTAGGAAGCGGGGGACTGAGAACGTGTCACCTGTGAAGCAGGGAGCGAGAGACCTTGTCTCACTGATGCTGCCGTATCTATCCGGAGGGTCCCTGTGGTGTGAGACGGCACAGAACGGCCAGATGCCCCCTGGGAGATGGGAGGTCAGCTCCGCTGGTCTGAGGACTCTCTCCTGGGGCAGCCGGGCCTGGAGCTTTGTCGGACACATAGCAGGCTGCATCCTGCTTGCACAGACCTAGAGGTGCAGCTTTTCTCAGTCCCCGATTTCTCCCTTATGCTCTTGGATCTTTCCCTGGGGTCATGAGGTGGGGGATGTGAAGGATGCAAGGATGCTGAGAGAGACCCATGAGTTGCTTGGCCTCTTTTACCAAAGTGGAAAGAGAAGCCCCATGAGTTGAAGGCCCTGTTGAAAAATATCTTGACAATTGGAATGTACTTTGAAAGAAGATTGTTTGTCTAGGGATGGTGTCATATTGAAAGCAAGGAGGTTTTATTCTTTCAACAGGAAGAATTTCCCAAAGGAGATCAAGGGAAGGGAAGGGTTTTCCAGAGACTGAGACCGCGTGAGCGGGGGTGAGAAATGGCCTCAGTGTCCTGCGGGGAGCTCTGAGAGCCACGGGCCACGTGGTGCCTGCGTGCATTAAATGTAGGCGAGTAGCTTGCCCTGGGAGAGGGGTGGTCACCCCAGAGCTCCAGCTAGAGGCCTCTGCCCCAGATTAGAGCCCAGTAGCTCCTACCAGGCCCAGGGCCCTGGAGACTGTAGGATGGGCCCTGGGAATGGAGCTCTAGACAGCAGGCAGATTTCCAGGCAGTGGCTGGGACAGGCTGGGGAAGGCAGTGACTGCCCCTGACCATTCAGAATATTTTGCTCTATGTTCGTGTGTGTGTGTGTGTTTGAGTGTGTGTGTGTGTGTGTGTGTGTGTGTGTGTGGTAGTGCAGAGAAGAGCGAGATGAATGGGGGTAGAGTGCTTACCAGATATAAAGTCTGCGTGGTAAAGTTCTTGTCACCCTGCCTGGACCTGGCTGACACTCGGTGTACGTAAGAGTGTATACAGAATTCTTGTTAGGGGTGTTTTATGAGACAGTAACTCATACACCCATGTACACTCTGATACAGCAAAAATATCACACACCCCACATATAACTTCCTTAGTAAACCACACACAGCACATGGAGGTATATACACGCATCCCTCCTATACTACGTTCCCTTACAACCCACCTGTATCACAATCCTCTCCTCCAACACCAAACGCTGGAGATGAGATATGTATATAGACACACACACTATATATATAGGACACACACACACACACACTATATACATGTATCTCCTCAACTCTTGCACAAACACAACTAACTTCAGCCATCTCTAAATACCTCTATAAGAACCAGTCACGTGTCATACACACCACACTTATAACACATTCTTGCGTAATGCCAGACCCGCTTTGTACAAACCACAGTAAACCACAGTCTCAGTAACCCATGTCAGGATTGCCAGAGAAAATATGGGCTATCCAGTTCAATTTGAATTCTAGATAAAGAACAAGTAATTTTTCAGTATCCGTATGTCCCACATATTGTATGGGCTATACTTACACTAAAACTAAGTCAGGCCAAATACTGCATGGGAATACTTACACTAAAAGATTATTCTGGGTTTATCTGAAACTGAAATTTAACTGGGTGCCTTGTATTCTTGTTCGCTAAGTCTGGCAACCCTTATATACTTACCACCTGCTGATGTATTATATATTTATTGTAGTTTTGTTTAGTGTGTGTCTTCCCCTACTAGAATGTGCAGCGTTACCAAAGACTACAACAATGGAAGAGTGCCGGATACACAGGAGTAGCTGCTTACTGAATCTTGGTGAATGAATGAATGAACACACACCATAAATACAAGCCACACCATGTAATGAGGAAACGTTACATGTCCCAGAATTCCTGACTTGTGAACAGAAACCATGCACACAAAGGCCACAGACACAGATAGACACGTCTGCACTGTGCTCCCCATGCCAACCCCACACTTACCACAGACTTAACTGATACACATCACTCACTCTTCCCACACACTCACAGTCACCACCGAGGCCTACATTACCAACTAGACAGTGAGAGAATAAGTATTGATTGGAATTAAATCCTGGAGGATCCACTGGGAACCACACTCTCAACTGTGTGTATTCACTGCACCTGACACGTGTCACACACTCAGTAAATATTTGTGGACAGAGGACTGATGAACCCACCCTGAGCCTTTCATTCCTCCCTCAGGAATCTCGAAGTCACAAGAGGATCCCCCTCGGCTTGGATCCACTGTGGTGGCCCAAGGCTGCAGCCCAGGGGCAGTGGAGGTCTCCTCTGCCTCTAAATACTTCTTCTGTACTTCTACTCTGCGCAAGCTCAGCTATGCTGGTAAGGGCGTGGGGCTCCTCAGGTGACGGGGTGCTTGGCTGTGAGGCAGGAGGCACACAGATCCCAGGGAGGCTGAGAGGAAATCCAGGGTCATCAGAGGTGATGAGGGCTCTGTGGAGGAGCCTGGGCAGGATGGCTGAGCTGTTCCGAGGGCGTGGATGCCAGCTGAGTCTGGGTGTGTGTGTGTGAATACTGCTACTACCATGGTGGGGAAGTCAAGGAGCAGGGGCCGGAAAGGTCTGGGCTTGAGGTGGAGGGAAGAGGGACCAGATTAAGCATCTTCAGAGGAAAATGTAGGCTTTGTTTTTGCCTTTGCTTCCAGAGAAGGACAGAGTTCTGCATCATACACCTCCAGCCTGAGAGCAGGACCATCCAGCTCAGGTGCACACAGCTCACACATACACGCGCCCTCCAGGCACAGCCCTTCTCAGTGCACATCAACCCCAAGCACGTGCTCCACAGTACTCTCCTGCACCACAGCCCCATTCCACAAGGAATGCACCACCGATATTCCCAAACTCACACTCCTCATCGTACACGCATCCAGCCGCATCCCTCACATACTACAGCCCTCACCACCATACTCCACACCCCTGTATACAGACACCGCTCCAGTATACCCCCCCACGCACATGAAAAGCCCACAGATGACACCAGATACACCACTCCGTCCTACGGCCAACGGACACCAAGCTCACGACATTGCTATGTCGTGCCAATGTCCCTCTCTCGTCTACCACACCTGCTCCCTCAGCTTCCGGCATGGCCCATGCATGTTATTATGATTTTAATTTCCTTTTTCAGGAATCCGGAGATTTCATCGAGACACTGCCCAGCCTAGACCACCCCTAGCCCAGGATCAGGAAGAAGGAGAGACCACTTCCCCATCACACTGTGTCTCCTCCTCACCCTCTTCACCCTGTAAGAACTATCTGCACCCAGACAAAGAGGAAAGGGGCATGAAAATATACTACATGCAGGTACAAATGAACAAGGGTGTCGCTGTCTCCTGGAAGACAAAGAAACCCTTGGAGTTGCCTGAAAAGCAGCTGAGGATAGAAGAAGTGACCTTTCCTGAGGATGTGTGTGCAGTAGCCACTGACCCCTCTTCTGATGTGTGCACCGAAAGCCTCCTGTCTGACAGTGAGCCCACTGGGGAGGAGAAAGAGTATGAGGAAAGGGCAGAGCCAGGCAGCCCATCAGGGCCACCTGCCGTCGAGGAGAGACCCAGCGCCAAGACAGCGGACTGGATGCTGACCATGGAGACCGGCTTCAGGTGCATGGCCTGCTGCCGGGTCTTCCCCACCTTGGAGATCCTCCAGCAGCACGTGAAGGGCGGCGTCCTGCAGGGTTTCAGCTGCCATGCCTTTCATCTCACCATGGCCCAGTGGATGGGCAATGTGGAATCCGAGAGCACCCCTGAGGAAGAGGACGAGGAGGAGGAGGAGGAGAACGAGGAGGAGGAGGAGGAGGAGAAGGAGGTAGAGAAGCAAGAAGAAAAGGAGAATGAGGGAGAGCAGCCCACGGGGGAAGGCCCCAGCCCAAAGAGACCCCGCAGGCAGGGTCTTTTCTCTCCTTTGAGTTCCAAACAGCAACTGAGATTCATGGGACAGAAGATCCTGGAAGACGGTGTGGCCGTCCCTTGGAAGAGGTAAGGCTTGAGGCTGGCAGTCTTCTGAGCCTATGTCACGAGGGCCCAGAGGAGTCTAAGGGAAGGGGCCGCACACATGTGCTGGTTTACCTAATGGCTCTGCAGTTGCATCAAATGGGACACACCCAGCACTAACAAAGGCATTGACCTCTGTTGACGTAAACAAGAAGGTGGAGCCTTTTCCTAGGAGTTTTCTCAGGGTCTGCACGATGGACCTCAACTCTTAGAGGACGTACTGCCAGCAGCTCCTTCTCGGCAGAGAGAGCCAGGAGTGGTCTCATGAGAGGACAGGGGCCCTTGCAGGACCAGAACTTTGAGGTCTGAGAGCCTTGGGCCTGAGCCGAGATCTCACCCGGACCACTGGACCTAGCCTTCTGTGACAAAGGGGAATATGAAAGAGAGTCACGTGGAAATGAGGTCCCCCGAGATATGGAAATGTTCCAGAACCTTCGTTGCGTGGTAGTAGATCTGGAGCCAAGCTCACTGTGGTGTGTGTGGCTCTGAGCATTAAGGCAATGCTGGAGGGTAACCCTGACCAGCAGAGCTTGGAGTGCTTCTTGTCTCTTCCTGTTCTACCTCATTTGTTTTATCCCTTCCAGGGAGAAGAAAGGACCCTCGGGAGAGTAGCAGACAGAATGCCGTGGTCTGAAGGAGGATGAAGGGACCGGCACTCAGTCTAACATCATATGACAATAGAAGCGTCCTATGCAATAAAGGGCATTTTCCAAACCTTTCCTGGAGCTTTTATTTAATGACATTTTTCTATCTATGCATCTATCTGTCATCTACATCTGTATCTTTCAAGGTTTGTGAACAAGCTTTCACATAAGCACTAGAGACGTCCGCCAGCATTTTCCAGAAGAGGCCTGCAAATTGCTGGGGACTCCTCACAAATAGGGAACGGCCACAACCCCTGCCACACAGACTATGCGCGTGGCCCTCCTGACGTACTCCCACTCTCTCTCTGAATTTCCCAACGTCTGAGATGAGGGTGCTGGCTGGAGGCAATGATCACGTGCAGGCTGAATCTTCTCCAGATTCTGATTCTCTTCCTGGGCATATCGTCCTTAAGCACAGTCTCCATGTCCCTGGCCACACTGATCTCTCTCCTTCAGTCCTTCCCTCCCTCCCTCTCCTGCCTCCCAGTGCAGAGAATACTTTTTTGCATTTGAGACGACATTTATTTTTGGTTCACAGAATTCTCACCTGTTCTACTGTGGCCTCCGTTGTGAACATTCCAAAGCTGAGACTTTTCTGTTTTTCTCCCTCATTTCTGCTGAGTCTTTACCTTCCTAATGCAGTGAACTCACAGTGCCTAGCTGACTGGATGGGGAAAAAAATCCAGGGAGCAAAGAGAAATAATAAAAGAATATATCAGTTAATTTTTCATAGTGTTATCCAACTACATATTTTTAAAATTTTGGAATAATATTAGGAATCTTCTCTTTATAAAAAACTGAATTATCGGGCTTCCCTGGTGGAGCAGTGGTTAAGAATATGCCTGCGAATGCAGGGGTCATGGGTTCGAGCCCTGGTCTGGGAACATCCCACGTGCCACGGAGTAACTAAGCCCGCGCGCCACAACTACTGAGCCTGCGCTCTAGAGCCCGTGTGCCACATCAACCGAGCCCACGTGCCACAACTACGGAAGCCTGCGTGCCTAGAGCCCATGCTCTGCAACAAGAGAAGCCACTGCAATGAGAAGCCCGTGCACCACAGCCAAGAGGAGCCCCCGCTCACTGCAACTAGAGAACGCCCGCTAGCAGCGACAAAGACCCAATGCAGCCCCAAATAAATTAATTAATTTTTAAAAATTGAATTAGTTTCAAGGGTACAATGTATAAAAGTACAATAAAAGCCCCCCTTCATAACCCCCCAACCCCACTCTCAAGATGGAATCGATATGCTGTGATACAATTTATAGTCGTAGTACTACTCCTCCTCCCACCACATCCGAAATCCTCTGAGCCAGGTGCAGCAGCTTCCTTTCACAATGCTAGGACCCGCCACAAGACACATGATAATCCCTTTGGACATTTCAAGGAGCGGCACCAAGGGAACAGTACCGGGGAAATGCCACTGACAGCTCAGAATATCCATGGCTTTTCTAGAGCCTCGGCACTGCTCTCGCTCTGGGAATGAAGGTCCAAAAAGCACATCGGAGAATGTTCATAGTTGTAAACAAGCTCCACCTTTGAAACACAATCTGCATAGAACCACATATACAAGCCTGCACGATGGATGAAGCCAAGGTCTCCTCCATGATTTCCCTTCTGACCACCTTATTGTCTCCTCAACCATAAAAGGTGAACTTGAAACTCAGGACCTTGCCTTGTCACCAGAAACATCCAAGCTTGGATCAGTCTTTCTAAGACCAGATACTTGCTCTCTGAACTATTAGAGACTTGTCACATACACACAGGTAGAACAGAATTATTTCTATCTACCTGGGGACTTGGAGTCTTTCACATTGCTCCTGTTAAAACTCTCACAACAGCAAAACTTTACCTACAAAGGGTTCAAGCTATGACACTCCCAACTTCCACAAACCTCCTCAGCTCTTGTGAGTCACATGCAGCCAATTCCAGGAATTGGAAACATGGTTGTGAGGATGAAACTGACTTTGGGGCTCCCCTTGGATATGGTCTTCCAGACTTACCAAAAGGCCATTAAGAGGAAGGTTTACCCCACCTCAGGGAAACCCGAGGCAGTACTTGCAGTCAAGGGCTGGCCATGGCTTCTGAGCTACATCCAAAAAGAATTTCATACTGTACCTGGATCTGCTGAAGCCATTTCTGACTGTCCGAGAGCCAGCATGTACCGTTCCTCAACTGCCTCCATTGTGGATCATCAGTAGGGCTGTCAGATTTAGGACATAAAAATACAGGATACCCAGTTAAACTTGAACTTCACATGAATAATAAGTCATTATTTTTAGTATAAGTAGATCCTATGAACTATTTGGGGCATACTTATCTTCAAAATGTACTCGTTGTTTTTCAAACATTCATATTTAACTAAACAGTCTATATTTTATCTGTCAACCCTACTCAGCAGAAATGATGGAGGCTCATAGAGATCCAGGAGACGCCTCAGCGCCTCCTCAGCTTTTATTTCTACGTCCTGGACAGCGAGCACGAACCTTCCACTCCCAGTCAGTGGCTAGAATGGAGGATATTCTCTGTTTTAGAGCTTTTTCTACTTGTCATTGTTATTATCTTCCTTATTTTAAAGAGATGTTTATTTTTTCCCAATCTCAATAGCTCATCCAAAAGTATTTCAAAGTTCATTAGAGAAGGGAAAAACAATATGGTTCTGAAAAGTGAAGGAAACCGCCTGGTGTTTAGTAAAGAAGTAGTAGGGAGACTGAAAAAGCCAAACTTAATAAGCAGATCTCTCCAAGGGTATTTTCAGAGCTTGATACCCTCCCACACCCTGAAAATATTATTACATCAAGAATGTAGAACTGCTAACCAAATGTAAGGCTCCCATATGATTCTATCAAACTGAGGATGCTTCTTTACTAAGCAGTGAGCACACTTGCTGTCCCAGGGACCTTGGCAGTTGCAACGTAGGGCTCTTCCCTTTGGGATGGAAACAGCAAGTTTTCCTGTGGTCTACACGCTGGCCCCAAAAATACTACACTCCCAATACTTGTCAACTTTAAGTATTTTTCTACATATCTCCATTTTTCTGTTACTATTTGGACTACATCCTAGACTTGACACTACATAAATTGCATTCAAGAAGCTATTTTTAAAAGTTGGTAGGAAACCTTAAATCTATGGCTTGCAGTCCCTGGCTTACTTTCATCCAGGTGCATAAGGGTTTTCAAAAGTAGTCAGGTTAGTTACCCCGTATCACAGCCCCACGCTTGTGTCACAGATATAAAAATGGAACATGATATTTAAGGTTTTAGTTGCCAAATCATCAAGCCTCCCAGACAGAGGCAATAGAGCAAAATGATTACAGAGGCATGGATTTTGATTTGCTCCAGTGTCTTGGGCAAGTCACTTGGCCTCTGTATTTATTTGTACTTATCTGCACTTATCTGTCACTTGGGGGTCATAATTGTACCTGGTCCATGGGTACGCTGTACAAATGATCTGTAAAGTAGTTACAAGAAACCGACACAGAGTAAGCACTCCACAGACATTGGCTATTAGCTATTGGAAATAGTTCTCCGTGAAACAGATGACTTTATCCGTGGATGACTCGGTGGGAGACAGTGAATCACAGAATCACAGCATGTTGAAAGTGACCTAGTTCACACTCTAATGTGAAAAGAAGAAAAGTGTGCATGGGTAGAAAATGTCTGAAACTTTACACAACAAAGAGTTCATCATGTTAACTTGGAGGATTAGAATAAATCAGGAAAGGAGGAAAGAAAAACTTGAGTGTAATTCAATTTCTCTATCATTTGTGTTTCTACACTGAGACTCTGAATACACTGGAAGTGCAATTTTTTTTAATGTGGCGGGATAAAGGTTTTCAAGTTTTCCTGATCCATCCGTATTATTATCTCAGAATTGCTGGCATTTCTTGCCATCTTTGGATCTACACCCATGTGAGTCAGTGGGCCATTCTGGACGGAGGAGATAATAGAGCAGAAGTGAAGTGAGAGAAAAGGAGAGACAAGATTTTCTCTTTTCTCTTCAAAGAGGAAAGGTCTTTGGAATGGGAACAACTCACAACCAAACTTTGGGGAAAGGATGTGATGGAAAATGAGACAAACATCCTACCCCTGTGATGAGAAGGATTCCCTGGGCTGGATGGAGGGAGGTCACAGGTGGCTGGACAAGGAAACCAACTAGGGAGAAACACACACAAGTGCAGGGCAAACACCCTGAGGCCACTCAGCCTGACTCCATGCAAACATGTGTCCAGCAGACAGCCCTTCACCTGTGGCTCCCCAGCAAGACAGGTACCTCGGGGGTGCCAACTCATTCTGAGTCCATTATGCCTGGCCATTCATAAACCGCTGTCTAACGTGTGAGGAATAAACTCTCAATGTGTATGAGGAAATTGGGGAAGGAGATTGAAAGGTTACTTAAACGAAAAAAAAAGAAGTTCAGGAAGGCAGGATGGTAGAGAGACAAGAAAAAGACCTTAAAAGATAGAAAGGATTTGCCAAAGAAGAGAAAGCAAAAGAAAGGATTCCGAATGGGTTAACCTGCAGCTAGGAAGTTAAGGAAGATTATTGATGGGTGAAGACTATGGAATAAAGTGAATAAAATTTCTCAGAAGTTGCTGAGAATATGGTAAGCAGCATGATTATCAAATTATGAATTGGCTGCAATGGCATTCTAGGGGGACACTAGGAAGGGGAAGCAAATGTTCCTGAGATGACAGTAGCAGGTGGAAAGTTGTTTCAGGGGAAGATCAGTCTTGCAGAGGGTGTATCAGAGGAGGGCAAGTGTGAGCAAGCAAGGAAATACTAAGTGTATACGGTTCCTTCACTGAGTGCACCCAGCCCCGTGGTCAGCCTTGAGAACAAGCAGGACTTCAGGTACTGGAGCTACATTTCAGTCATCAAGACTTGAGAAGACACCCTTAACTCAGGTCTCCTCTTCAAACTCCATCTTTCCTTCTTGACCTTCATTTGGCCTCTTCCCTTACCCTCCAGCTGTGGACTGAGGCCACAGAGCAAGATGGGTCACTAGTGTCCTCCATCCCCTGGCGACTGTGGTTCACATCACTGGAGTACCAAAGGCAATAACCAAGTAACAGACACAAGAGTGTATGAAGAAGAAGAGTTTCTGATAAGGCTTTCTGTGACAGTGTGGGCCAAGTCGGCTCTATATGGCTGGTATCACGTGAATTATGAGCAGCCTTAGGGGAGAAGTTCTCAGAAGGCAGAGCCTGGCTCTCGAGAGGCTCTGCGTGCTCACAGCCCACTCCAAGACCTCAGTTACAGCTTCGGCCCCCAATATCTCTCCCTCTGCCTGCTCACAGTTTTTGAAGTCTTCTTTCCTCCACATTTCTCTTGAGAGGTGGAGGAGGAAGATGAGCTTCAGGCCAGCTCAGACTCCCCTGGGATCCCAGCAGGATGCCTATCATTAACCTCCCACCTTCTAGGAAGCTCCTAAGATCTTCACATTTGGGGCAGTTCTCATTTCAGCTGTGCTTCAAATTGCTGGCTGGAGACGGCCTGTTGGAAGGTGGCTAAAAGCAAGTAGCAATCCTTCGGGCAGCCTGGCCCTTCTCGACTGTCAGACATCTTCAGGGATATTCTAGGAAATGTTGTTTGTTCTAGAGAAGGGAGGGAAACAATCCAATTGTCCAATAATGCTTGAATGGAAAATAAATGATGCTATATGCATGTGATCACATAATATCAAACAGTCAAAAATCAAAGACCTAGATCTCTATGGATTCACGTGGATAAATCTTGAAAACATAATATTGATTGAAAGAAAATAAGATAAACAATGTTAGATTGTGATAACAGGTATGTAAGTGTTTAAATATTTAAATCAATTCAACATATTGCTTCTATATATAGAGATGCAAGAAAATAAACTTTATCCAAAGAACACATTATTTACATTTAATATGCTCATTTATCTAGGAGACCCAAAAGAACCCACAGATAAACTAGCAGGAACTAATAAGACGGTTCAACAAGGCACACACATACAAGATCAATAAAT